>NW_028300939.1:865000-1237500 GCF_049000335.1 Polistes dominula | reverse complement strand
CTTTCTTAAATCAGAGACAACTATGATGATGATGATGATGATGATGATAATGATGATGATGATCAAGATGAGAGAAATCTAACTGAAATTGTATATTACAAATATTAAATTCACATATGAGGGGTGTAATTTAAAAATATTCAAGTAATATTATATATATACTTTCTAGGATAGTATGTGTTCAATGTTTTTTTTATTTTATCTTGTTTCTAATAAATTGCAAATTAATTTGCAGTGAGTGTTACAGTCCTACTTGTGACTGTAATAAAAATAATAGAAATAAATAAATAAATACAAAACAAAAACAAAAATTGTGCTAATATTCTTAACAAGATTTATGACAGTTTAATGATATTAAAATATTTATCTGTTATTTGTATGATTTATATTTGCATTACAAAAAAAAAAAACAAAAAAAAAATAAATGAATAAACAAAAAATTAATAAATAAAAAAATTGAGATAATATTCTCAAATAAATTTATGATAATTTGAAAATGATATTAAAAATATTTATTTTGTTATTTGTATGATTAAAAATTCACATTGCAAAATATGCATTGATTGTAAAATGACTATCAAAAACCCTATTCAATAAATTTACATTATTTTTTTTTTCAGTAGAATTGAAAGAAGAATTTTAATGAGAGAAAGAGAAATAGAGAGAGAAAGAGAAAGAGAAAGAGAAAAAGAGGAAAAGATAAAACTTACAAATCGATCTTAAACGACCTTACTCTCGTCTTCTACGAAGCAAATATCGTAGGAGTGGCCAACAACCACCATCACACGACCATCACACCACCATCACAACCATCACTATATACCATCACCATGACCAAGTTGGTGAGTTCAGCAACAGCAGCAACAGCAACAGCAGCAACAGCAACAGCAGCAGCAGCAGCAGCAGGTTTTACCTTTTCCTTTCCTTCGTATATTCTCAATACGAGTTTAAAGAAATGAATGTGTAAATCACGCATATGTGTAAGAAAAACGCATTACGGTAGAACGTAAAGTGCATTGTATATATACATACATACATATATATATACAGGATGCACATAAGTAAAGATACCAGGAGGCTCTCCTAAGGATCGTGGGAATTAGGTCTTCGGGAAAGTTTTTTCCCTTAGCGAAACTCATAGAAATTCGTGCGAAATAAACCACCTCCTCCTCCTCCTCATCCTCCCTCCTCTTCCTCCTCCTTCTTTCCCTACAACTCCTCTTATGTCTTTGACGACTTTCCAGGTAAAATAATACACCATATAATAACATATTTCAGTTATCACGATGATGATTGTATTATTTGATAAATCATAGATAAATCTTGACTAGATATTAATCTATATAAATTAGATTATTATATTTCTAATATTTATCAATGTAATAATATTAATAATAATAGTTAAAACAATGATGGTATAAAGTGATTGGTAAATCAGGATAAAAATTATTTATGATTAAAATATATTTTTCACATAAGAGTTTGTACATGTACATTAGTACATTAGTAACATGTACATTCTTATAAATACCATAAGTGTTTAAAAATTTAAATGGGAATATACATATTCTTGTATTATTTGATAAATCACTAGG
This sequence comes from Polistes dominula, assembly GCF_049000335.1. Taxonomy (NCBI): domain Eukaryota; kingdom Metazoa; phylum Arthropoda; class Insecta; order Hymenoptera; family Vespidae; genus Polistes; species Polistes dominula. The sequence goes on along the minus strand of NW_028300939.1, from coordinate 1,235,905 downwards.
AAAATCTTAACCAGATATTAATCTATAAATTATAATATTACATCTGTAATATTTCCAATGTAAATAATAATCATAATAGTTAGTAAAATGATAGTACAAAGTGATTGTTATAAATCACTTAAAATTATTAACAATTGAAATGTATTTTACATAACTTTTCAATATGACTCATGTACATTCTTACATATACCATAGACCTATGGTATTAATCATTATTAAAAATTCAAATAGAAATGCATTCTTGTATTAGTTAAGAAAATGTGATAGTATAAGGTGATCATTATAAATTATGAAAAATTATTCTACAATAGAAATATATTTCACATAACTATTAAATGACTCATATATGCATTCTTACAAATACCATAAATGTAATTCAATGGTAATGTTAGAATTTCAATAGAAATATATTCTTGTTTATTATTCGATAAATCATAGAACAATCCTAACCAGATTATAATCTAAAAATAGATTATTATAGAGTAAAGTAATACCATGCATAACAACCATAAATGATAAAATTGTATCTACAAAAAAGAATGTTGTATTTAATATCATCATTATTCAAACAAACAAAAAACAAAAAAATCAATTCTATATTATAAAATGTTTATATAATAAATGAATTGGATTTTAAAAGAGTTCAAATGAAAAGTAATACCATGTACAACAACCATAAGTAATAAAATTGTATCCACAAAAAAAAAAAATGTACAACATTTAATATCATGATTATTAAAACAAACAAAACAAAAAATCATTTCTACATTATGAAATATTATTACATACATACAAAAAAAAAATGCAATCTGATAATTGCATTGATTTAAAACAATTCAAATGAAAAGTAATAGTCATGGTATTACAACCATAATAATTGATAAAAATATGACTTGTAGATAAAGATATAGCAAAAGTAAAGTAACATAATGTGGTGATATATCGATATCCTTGAAATAAAAAAAAAAGAATAAAAAAAATAAAAAAAACATTTCTTTCAATGCTAGTACAATTTCAATGATATACTACTGTTCTTATAGATATGATTCGACTGGATGCATTCAGACTGTAATGCAACTCTCTAGAATTGCATGGGAAGGAAGAAGAATAAGAAGAGGAAGAAAAGTGCAGGTGCGTAAACGCGTAGGTGCTTCTTCAACGACACGGTGGAACGATGCTATAACGGTTGTGAGAGACGGTTAAATAGTAGTTATAGTAGTTATAGTAGTTAACGTTGAATTTCACCATGATACGCTCGATGCATCGTCAGTAAATGCATCCTACATATATTCACACATTTATATATTTATTCATGTATTTTATATACGAAAAGTTCTTTGAGAACATTATTATCAATTTATATTGAAAAATAAATTCAAGTATTTTTTTTTTATATTATGCAGTTGTTTTTTCTTTTTTTAATATTTAATTATTATTATTATTATTATATGTGTCATGAGTATGTGGTTTTATCTATTTAATTTCTGAGTTATATGCATGTATATTTACATATGTATTTTAGTTTTCTAGAATTATGTGATATTTGTGTATTGAAAAATAAATTCAAGTATTTTTTATTATATTTTTTATAAAGTTAGTTTTTTTTTCTTTTATATTTTATTATTATTTTATGTATTATAAGCACGTGTTCTTATCTACTTGATTTCTCTGTTATATATAAATATGTATTTAGTATTCTAGAATTATGCAATTTATATATTTTGAAATATATATAGTATATTTATTTTTAAATATTATAAACATATAATAGTATTCTTTATTTTATTTTTTATAGAGTCGATTTTGTTTTTATATTTAATTTATTATTTTATATGTTGCAAGCACGTGGTCTTATCTCTATCTACTTTCTTAGTTATATACATATATATTTAATTATGTATTTAATATTTTAAAATTATTCGATTTACATATATATATATTAAAAAAAAAAATAGATTCAATTATTTTTTATTTTTTGTATATTTTTTTGTTAATAATTACTTGTATATTACGTGAGGCACGTGGTATCATCACCTGCTTTCACGTATACAACCATACACGATAGTAAACCAATGACAACAGCTGGTTCTATTCACAATTCTTTACAAAAGACACACGTGTTCTTCTTTTCATATATACTACGATACGAATCAATGATTATTATTCTTTCTTTTATTATTATTTTATATAAAACATTATGTATGCTATTATCCAACCTGCAGATAGTTCAAACATAAATGATTTCAATAATAACATTTCTACTCCATTCTTAAAGAACAATCTATGTTTTTTTTTTATTAATAAAAAACACACCTACACAAATTTTACGAACAACCAAATACAATTGTTATTACAATAAAATAAAAATAAAAAAAATAGCCATCAATGTCAATATTTTTTTATTTTAAATAAAATGTAAATAAAAGAAAAGATAACAATTATGCGAATAAAATGGATAAATAATAAATCGTTGGATCATTTCTAACGGGTGTAACGTATCTTCTCATTTCTTTTACCAACTTACCTGGGATGTCATTCAATACGGTTTTACGAGAAACAAATAAAAAGAAAAAGAAAAAGAAAAAGAAATAAAAAGAGATGAGCAAACGGAGCTCTTCCTTCTTGCTACTGCAAGTCGGCCATTCGCCCGAGTTTTATTTTCATGCTTTCGGTCGGTGCTCGCGCGATTGCATAACGGTCATGCACAAACACACACACACACACACATACACATATACACATACACACATAGATAGACACACAAAGTGAGAGCACGCAATGCAGTGGTAAACGACGGACTGACCAGGACACGACTTTCTGACTTTTAACATTTTATGTGTGAGAGAGTATATGTGAATGTATGAGTATGTATGGTTAGTATATACATGTGTGCATGTGTGTATGTATTTGTCACACGCGATCAAACGTTTGTCGGTTAGATTGCATAAGTGAATTACCACACTCGTTCTCTCCATACCAATTTTAGTAGTCAACTATATTTGCATGTGTGTGTGTTGTGTGTGTATAAAACGTACATGTACGTGTATCAGTGTACGTATACATGTGCATGGAGTGTTTTTTGCAACTAGAAAATGCAGGAATTTTTGGCAGAGATAGAAAAGAATTTAAAAGTCCAACCGAGAACCTTCTGACTCATCAGTGAATCCTTTCAAACATCCCCCTTTTGATAGTTCGTGTTCCCTTTTCGAGTTTATTTTTTATTCTCGACACCTTTTTTTAGATCTTTAAATAGATTAAGAGATTAGATAAGTTAGATCTGTTCTTTGTTTTTTTTTTTTTTTTTTTTTTTTTTTTTTTTTTAATTAGATAATCGTATTGGTTTAAATTGGTTTGTTCTCATTAAATGATCCTAGTTTTTATTTTTAAAGTGATCTCAATGATTTATTCTTAAAATAAATGATGAGGAATTTTATCTTTGAAAAGGGTGCGAGGGTTTGTAAATTTGTTAATTAATAATTAAGCAAAATTATAATTAAAATAAATTATTAAATGAATATTAAATATATATATATATATATTATAATTAAATTAAAGAAGTTTGAATTAAATTGTTAAATATAAACAATATTATAAAATATTTATAATATTATATATTTAAATTTATTTAATAATATGAAACATACTACTTTTTATTTAATTTCTCATATGCCATAAATAATGAAAAAAAAAAAAAAACAAACAACCCCCTTTTGAAAATATTCTTTTTTTTTTTTTGTTCCTATGGTGTTACTACTTAAAAACGTATCCTTAAATATTAGTCAATTTTAATATGTTTGACTATAAATGTCAGTAATAATGTCGTATCGAAAAATGCTCGAGGCAAGTAGTTTTCAAGCTGTGTAATCGAATTATCGGAAAAGTGCGTCTGTCTCATGCAATTCCATGGGACAGCCATGATGAATATCCGGGGCGCCTACGGGCACAACCCCAGCAATTAGATTACTTTGCGCTACTGTGCGCTGATAAATGGACTACTACCTAACCGACACGTTGAAAATAAAACAGTAATGGTACTAGTAACCTAATCGAGAAAATCGAGATCAGGATTTAATGATAAAATACTTATGGGTTATACTGTAACCATACTATACTAACTACTACTACTACTACTACCGAATTTCGGATTAATGCTATCGTGTTTTATTTAATTATAATAAATTATCCTTCAAATTCAACGTTTAATCTTAAATAGAAATATTATTTGAAAAATAATATATTTATGATAAATAATTCGTAGAGATATTTTTTATATATATATATTTTTTTTGTTAGTTTTGCAATTTAACAAGCAGTTTATCTTTCAAATTTGTCAATTGTAAATTGTTAGATAAAATAATAGCAGTATAATACTAGTATATTTATAATATTACTAGTATTACTAAGTAATAATAGTAGTAGTTATAATAAAAAAATATATTTTATAATAATTATATTAAAAATTTTTGTAGATATATCTTCTGAAGTTTAGATTCCCATTTTTGTTTTTTTTTAAACTTCAAACCAATATAATTGGCATACTAGTCTCTAATCGCAACTGTAGCACTATTCTGATTTCTGAGAAATGATGTATCCGGTCCAACAGCATCCTTCTATCTCACATACACACATATATATTTATATATTATATATACAGAGACACATATACACTTAACTGTCTTTAATTCTATCACTTCTACGCGAGAATAACAACTTATTGTTGATAATTGGTACAAACCGGAGGCAAGTTTCACGCACGTTAACTACATCATGTTCCGCATCGCTTCTCTCAGCTGTCCTCCTTCGCAATAGTGTGTTGGTTAGTGGTGTGCGAATGATGGTAGGACGACGACGACGACGACAACTGAATCTCTGTGGGTTTGATCATTTTCAACATCCGAGACGACGATGAACTAAGAAGACACTTCTCTCTCTCTCTCTTCTACGAAAGACACATCCCAAGAGTACTACAAACTCTACGATTTATTGGCCCACAGATGGGATTAATTGTGAACAGTGTTATAGGAACTGTAAGTACACACTCTGACATTGAACGTGTTTTAACGAGTTAGTAATAGCAATACTAAGTAGTAGTAGTAGTAGTAGTAGTATCATTTTACGTATCTTCTTCTTCTTCTTCTTAGTTTAGTCTAGTGATTATTATCTTTCTTCACTATTTCACCATGTCGAGAAAAGGAAGAGAAGATTATGATGAAGATTAAGATGAAATTGATGATTTTTTTTTTACTTTCACTCATGTAAGATATAACAATAATAATAATAATTATAATGAATTGTTATGGGATTCAGTTTAATTTGTTTGTTCATTTCTTTTGTACTTTTTATGGTTTTGTTTTTTTTAGGTATAATATTAACAATTAATATGTTATTATTATTATTATATTATATACTGTATTATATAAGTTATAATAAATTCTAATATATGAATCCTATAGTCTTCTTTATATATAAACATTCAGTTGGTCTTCAATGAAGTTCAATACTAGGATCATAATGCAATATTTTTTATTTTGTGTGATTTTTTTTTAATTTAGAATACAGTATTATATTTATAATTGTTTAACCAATAGAAAAATGAAAATAAAAAAATATAAAAGTACATACACATATGTATATATTTTTATATATAAAAATTCAGTGTAACAGTGTTGATACCCAATGAAGTTCAATACTAAGAACATATTGCAATATTTTTTATTTCGTTTGATATTTTTCAACTTAGAAAATTATTTTTTATTCCTAATATAAGAATTTAATTATTTACAGATTATTTAACTCTTTAAGTACTGTAAATTGTCAATAGATGGCATTGTATTTCAATTCAATTATTTCAACTTTAACACAACACAACTTTAACACAACACAACTTTAACACAACACAACTTTACTTTTTTAATTTTTTTTTTTTATATTATTATTAAATGTATTCCATTCTAATTGTAGTATTATATTATTTATTGTTATTATTTATTAAATAATTTAGAATTTTATTAAATTAACATTTTATTATAACAGAACCACAACATCCTAGTATCAATATATATATATAAAAACATGAGATGAAACGTTTCATTTTTTTATTTATTTCATGAACAAGATTATTGTCAATTTTTTCCAAATTTTTTATTTGTGAAAAAGAGAGAGAGAGAGAGAGAGAGAAAGAAAAAAAGAAATAAATATTGCTTTTTCATTTTCAAACAGGTCATTCGGAAATAAGCTTACAAAAGCTTGATGCTGGCAGCTGCACGAAACTGATTTAAATCTCTCTCGTTTATATAGTTACATTGTTGCTTTCTCGAAAATTCTACAAAGAAAGAAAGAGAGAGAGAAAGAGAGAGAGAGAGAAAAAAAGAGAGAGAATATTTCTCTCAAATGTGCTAGACACACAAACATTAATAATAGTCATGAAACTAATCTCGCATAAGAAACTTTTCCTGAGTTTCTATACTCGAAAATTTTCAAACAAACATTAGACTAAATATTACAACATTTTAAACAAGAACTATGCGCACTAATGAAACTACTTAATAACAATAAATATATAATAACGAGTGATTTATCATTGTTATTAATATTACAACTAAGAAACTAGGAAGTTCTAAAATTATACTAGACATAATAATAATTTATAATGAAATATACTTGTTAAAGTTATATGAAACATATTATTGAAATAAATATACATATATATTCATATATATATATATATATATATATATATATTTTTATGGTGTGGGAGGGATTTAGTAAAGATTAGTATAGTGTTAAAAAATGTATTTTTCTATTTCTAGTTTAGTTAAAACACGTTAACGAATCGTCTATTCCTTGGTTGTGCATCAAACGAGTTCATCCATTCTATTTTACGAGAACAAATTCTAAAGAGATATATATATATATGAATGTATGTGTGAATGTGTGTATATATAGTTTAGGTGGTTTGAAAAGCAGCCTTGCGTGGCCTATTGTAACTACACATCCGGTAGAATACTATACAACTGTTATGTTTGTCGAATAAAGGTCGCCATCAGACCTTAAAACCCGAACACGAATGCCATTCGATATTTGAGGTTTTCATCGTGCATTCACTCCATTTTACTAAAGTTCAATACATGTATTTGTATGTGTATGTATCATGTGGTGGTATATGTATCATGAAAAATTATCTGTTATTTGTGCTTATATTATTTAATTATTTTAATATTAAATATTTTATGTATTTTTTTTTTAAATACTAGTTTATATACTATCACCTATATAAATTGTAATAAAAATAAAATGTAGTCAACACAAATTACTTAAGATGATTACAAATGATAAATATATTTGTATTAATAAGAAGATTATCAAGAATGATTGGAATGTTCAAACAGTGAAGGAATGCACTGTTCATGGCATCCTAACAACCGTTGTCGTGAGGGTAATAGTAGTAGTAGTAGTAGTAGTAGAGGTTTCCTCTCAGTTTATTGATCGAAATACTCCCCCTCAAACACCCCCTCAAACGCCCCCTCTTTCTCTACAACCACCCTTTCCACCCTGTCTGTGTCTGCCATTTCTGCTGTAGGCTATCCAGCAACCCACCCTTTCCTTCCTTCCTTCCTTCCTTCCTTCCTTCCTTCCTTCCCTCTTTCTGTCATTTGGAACTTTGCCTTTGGGTATTTCTGTCATTTTTTCTCAACAAATTATTTTTCTTCCCCCCAATATTTTCAATTTCTCTGAAATTTTAATGTTTCCCTAATAAATTATTTTATTAAAACGTGTATAATAATGATTTGAAAAACACATACGTTTTATTTCATATACAAAAATATTTTTATGATTAATATTTTATTTAAATTATTTTAACTCTAATTGTGTGTGTGTGTGTGATTGATATAATTAATAAAAAATAATTTACAAATGGTATATAAAATATATTCTATTTTTTTTCTTCTTACATTTTACACACAAAAGCAATTAACAAATAAATGAAATTATTTTTTGAAATGTATAATAAATAAAATAAAATAAAATAAAATAAAAATGAATAAATTAGAAAAAGAAAAACCTAGAAATACTAAGAATAAATTAAAAAAAAAAAAAAAAAAAAAAACAAATCCCATAGATTAAACCGAACATAATTCACATAAGAATCCTACATAAATACATGTATACATATGTATACATATGTATATATTAATATCATAATGACATATATCATAATTATCGTTTTATTTCAACGGTATATTCTTCAAATTGCTATACTAATTCACCCATAGGCTTGACCTTGAGATACAACAAGATACCTGCGAAGAAAGGGGTCGTAATATATCACGGAACCTTAGTCAGGTGCATCCGAGAAACCTTGGAATCTTAGCCGAGCAATCGCTCGTTTCTCCACCTCCTCCACCTCCTCCTCCTCCTCCTCCTCCTTTCATGGAGAAAGTCACACGATGTGCATCCAGGATAGATAGACGAGGTATACGTGTCTGTAATTCGATAGAGTTTGCTTGGAAAGCAAAGAGAGACATACACACACTAGTCAAATGCATTTATCGATCATTCTCTTCAACTTCTACTTCAAATTCTAATTGAATTGCATTCTGATAGGATCTAGGATTTTTATTTTTATTTTGTTTGATTTTGTTTAATTTTGTTTTATTTTGTTTGATTTGGTTTGATTTGGTTTGATTTGGTTTGATTTGATTTGATTTGGTTTTGTTTTATATTTGATTTGATTTGATTTTATTTTATTTTATTATATTTTAAGTTACTATATTTTATTTTATTTTATTTTAATTTACTATATTTTAATTTACTATATTTTATTTTCCTATATTTTATTTTATTTTATTTTAATTTACTATATTTTAATTTACTATATTCTAATTTACTATATTTTAATTTACTATATTCTAATTTACTATATTTTAATTTACTATATTCTAATTTACTATATTTTAATTTACTATATTTTAATTTACTATATTTGATTTTCCTATATTTTAATTTACTATATTTTAATTTACTATATATGATTAGAATAATATTTTATAAATATTCTTATTTTTACCATAATATTTACAATTTATCTATTAATTATTTATTACTTGTGTTATACTACAATTACATTTTAATATATACATCAAAATATATATTAATATATCTATTTAGTAACATATCTACATATAAACTTACACATATATATATATATATTCTATACATATCAAAAAAAAAGAAAAAATAGATAAAATTATTATAGAAAATAGAAAAACATTGAATTGTGCAGGAGAATGACGAGAATAGAATAGTCAATGGATAAACCGATAAAACGTTGTGTTGTGGTTGTGGTTGTGTGGTGATGTTTTAGTCCTGTACCATCGTCCTACGCGAATCTTAGAAGATCAACATGACAGGATCTTGGCTTATTGTCTTCCAGACTAGGCGCCACCATAGATTTATGTTAAAGTCAATGTTACGTTTAACTTGAGACCTCGTGTTTAAAAACACGTAGGCAGTAAATACACGATTATCTATCTCCCTATCTCTATTTCTCTATTTTTCGTTTTGTTCTATCCAATTTTTTTGATTCCTTCTTTTTCCAAAGAAAAAGACAAACAACGACATGAGTCACTCCCATGTGTGTTTTATTTTTTATTTTGTGTTTTGTTTAAAGTTCATCGAGAATTTCATAAGAAATCCAATTTGTTTTATTCAATGGTTTTTTAAGGGACCCTGATGGGGAGGAGGGGGGGGGGTTTGAAGGAAAAGGAAGGGCTTGTTTTTTTTATTTTAAAACACCATAATAATTATAGAAGATATCATATACTGTATACTAATAAATTATTATACATAATAAAACAGAATTTATTATACTTCTACTATTACAACTATAATTAACCAATTGAACGAGAGTAATAAAATGATAGTAGGGATGTGTTCATTTGAAATATACATCGATGTTTTTTTTTTTTCGATGCATCGATCGAAAAGGTTGCAATTTACGATTGCTCGAATATATATTTACATCGATGTATATTTTCAATGAACACATTCTTAAATTATAAATCGTATTTTATGGTGATAGAAAATTTGTAAAATTGTGTTTAAAAAAAAACTTTCATATAAAATTCTATTTTATGATAAACGTTAATAAAAAGATTAACAAAAAAGAAAAAAATCTTGAATATTATAATGAAATATTCACATGTAGGTGTTCGATTTACCTGAACTTACAATTATTACGGTCTATTTCTCTTTCTAAATATTAATGAAAAAGAAACCATCCTTTTTTTTTTTTTAACAAGAAATAAACTACTCACAATTTTATCCTTTTTATTTCTCTCTCACAATCTTTCTTTCTTTATTTATTTATTTATTTATTAAAAAACAACAAATGTTCTTTTTATTAATATTATCATTTGTTTCGAATTATTTGTTTTCACGATTGAACTCGACAAAATCTTTAACAACACGAGTATGAAAAAAAAGAAAAAAAAAGAAAAAAGGATAGTACGTTCAGTTTAGTTGTCGCGCTTTCACGAATATTCTAGTTTTCACCATAAGTCTCGTCACAGTCATACTCAATCTTCATCGTCATCGTCATAGTCCATCAGGGGGGATAAATAAACCTTTTCGAGTGGATATAATTTGACTCGAAGTGGAATAAGGTAAAAAAAACAAACAAATAAGATGGACACGTTCGAACGAATGGCAAACGCAAGAATTGTGTGTTATATTGTGTGTTATATTGTGCGATTGTGTGCTACTTATTTTCTCACGTCAATGTAAAATCTACATTCTCTTTCTTTCTCTTTCTATTTTTTTTTTTTTTTTATGTCTTTGGTTAGTCATCAACGTGTAACAGAGATAAACGTGTTACGTTTGATATCAAACAAGAATGAAAACAAATCTCGTTAAATTGGTTTAATAGTAGTAATTGGTATTTACCTGTACTACTACTACTACTACTAATACAATTGAAATTCGATGGGAATTTCAATTATCTAGATTAATCAAGAACGAAATTTCATTAACGGATCTGCAATTGGAAATTCCGTTAATCAATTAGTCTGATTCGTCGTCTACCATAATATTATAATATCAGATAAAAATAAATAAATATTGTGCGTTGAGTGCATTTAAAATACGATGCATTATTCGGAGCATAGAAAGAAAAAGAAAAAGAAAAGGAAAAAGAAAAATACAAAAAGAAAATGAGAAGATATGGCGCATACGATCGACTTTCTAAACTCGGAATATCAAAGGACGTTTCTTCTTCCCCAACATCGTCGTCCATGTCGTCCATGTCGTCGTCACTTTCTCTAACTGATCGATAAATTTGAATAGAAAGAGGGACAAGTGATCAATTCCCATTTTTTTTTTCAATTATTTTTGCTTTTTTTTACGGTAAATGTGTTAACTTTAAAGAATCCTAGTCCTTCTCCCTTCTTCTTCACTTCACCTAAGTTTTACTTCGATCAAGAATATATTTAAATAAAATATTTGTCAAATTATTTTTTTATAAATTATTTAATTGACACAAAATTAATCTTTTTCAAATTGTTCAATTTAATAAACCAAAAAAAAGAAAAAATTACAAAATATGATAATGACGAATATCAATGAAAATATTTACAAAAAAAATACAAAGAAATAATTAATGTTTTCATTAATTGAAATATTATTCAAATTATTATTTCTTTTTTTTTTTAAATAATTAAATTGACAAAATTATTATTTTATAAATTGATAAATTTAAATTAAAAAAAAAAAAATATATGAAACATTTTCAAAGTTTCAACTTGAAACTTTCGCTTGACCTTTACGCATCCTACTATCGTAAAAAAAAAAAAAATATAAAATAAAATAAAATAAAAAAGAAACTAATTGCATTAAATTACTTTCACCTAGAATGAAGTACGAGTTTCGTTCTGGGGAATTTTTTCTTTTTTTTATTTATTTTAGTTTTTAGAAATAACCCCAAAAATTGCATTTAATAGATTGGTAAAAGGTTAACAACGATGATGGTGTGTGTGAGTGTATGACAGTTGAAAACATTCTATTAACATATTATGACATTTATAGAAATGTTCAAAGAATTCTAGTTGAAATAAATAAATAAAAAAAAAAGAAATTTGTTTCTTTCTTTTTTCTGTGTTTTCTTTTCTCTCTCCAGTGAAATATCTTTCTTTTTTTACTATTAAAAAGCTGACCAACCAATAAGATTTGTCTTCGCAACGTAACCTGTTTCATCATCGTGTAATCGGATTGCATAATGTGCCTGTTAGAGATTTCTTTCCTTCCTTCTTTCCTTTTCGTCGTTGTTGACTTTCGATCAACGAAATACCATGCCTTGCTAGACTACCAATCTAAACATTAATATAAACTTAAACGATCATTAATTAAATTGTTTATTTTCATTGAAATTATTTATTCATCTCATACTTTCATTTAACACGAAACATTTCTACGAATTTGTTTACGTTACTAATCTCTGTGTTGACCATTTAAAAAAAAAAAAAATAAATGATTTTTAAATAAATTCAAAAATTAAATATAAAATGATAATTCAATAAATCTACGAATTTGTTTTCAATTGTTTATTGTTTATACTTGTATTTGATACAAACACTAATACGAATTTGTTAAATTTGTGTTGTTGACCATAATAACGAAAGGATTTGAAAATAAATCAAAAATGGAATATAAAATAATAATTACATTAATTTAAGATTTAAATTGAAAGAATTTAAAATTTATAAAATTCCATTGATTATTTCGATTCCAGATAGAAACCATAGAAAATAAATCTGTTGAATCGCGTGACACGGAAGGGGAGAAAAATTCAAAGCTCTTTTGATACCAGATAAGTGTCATCTTCGATTTTTCCTCAGGTATGCAAAACTATCCGTTCTTTTTTCTTTATTCTCAACTATAACTCACAATCTTAATTAATTATTTCAATATTTCAATAATTATTTATTTTTTCATTGAATTATTTTATGTTCTTTAAACTTGTTCTTTTTTGTGTCAGAAGAATTTACTTTCACGATACACGACACCGATATTATATTATATTAAATCGTTGCAACGTGGATTTGCTGACGCAGGTAAGAAAAGAGAAAGAGAAAGAAAAAGAAAAAGAAAAAGAAAAAGAAAAAGAGAAAGAAAGGATAAAGCAAAGTACATACAATATATATATACGTATAAAAGAAACTTATATCGTACTTTTCGAAAGTGGCACGTATATAACTAAACTACGTTGTTAAATTAAATACATACGTGTTTATAAACATATATATATGTTCATATACAAATATACTTCTAAATAATTTTTAGAACAGTGCAAATATCGTACATTTAATTTAAAATTCTAAATAAAATTAAACAAAGTGACCTTGTGTACGAGTATTATAACACGTATGTCCTATGACTGTACTATAATGTGTGAGTGTGTGTGGGTGTGTGTGTGTGTGGATACCTATCGTATGATTGAAATCTGTGACCTTGTGTACAAGTATGTTTTATGTGTGTATGTTTTATAAATGCAATGTGTGTATGTGTGTATTTGTGGTTACACGTTTAACACAGAAAATCTTTTGACTGACGAATCATTCGTGCAAAATCATCACAAAGTTATTCCTTTCACGTTTATATCGATATATCGATAAATCGATTCACCATTACAACACGTTCTTTATAATTAAATCAAAAATACTTCTTTCGTATCATTTATAAAATGTTTTTTATTCTATAACTAATTTAGTATTCTATTTAGAAATTCGCCCTTATTACAAATTCCAATCACGTTTATTTAAGAATGAATTCTTTCTATCATTTTCCCATAGTGATATTTATATATTTTTTTTTTCTTATGATATCTTACCCTTCCCCTTCTGTATCGATCATAATCAATACCCTTAATAAAATTTTATAACAGATAATAAAATAAAATCTAGAATATCAAATGACGTTTGAAATAATAACACGAATTAAAATGTAATAATATAAATATAATAAAATAATAAATATAATAAATATAATAAAATACTAAAATAATAAATATAGAAAAAAATACTCACAAACACTAAAATATTAAAATAATTAATATAATAAAATAATAAAATAAACAATATAATAAAATACTACAATAATTAATATAAAATAAAATAATAAAATAATAAATATAGAAAAAAAAATACTCACAAACACTAAAATATTAAAATAATTAATATATAATAAAATAATAAAATAAACAATATAATAAAATACTACAATAATTAATATAAAATAAAATAATAAAATAATTAATATAATAATAACAACGATAAAAATAATATACACATATCAAAACACATTAATCAAATTCACCAAATAAAATAAAATGCACTTTAAAAAATAAAAAACAAACCAGATAGTTGATGATAGCTGATGGACAATGAGATGAAGAGAAGACTGTAGATTATTAAAAATAAAAATAAGCAAAAAATGTTTTTATTTTAAAAATTAGGGTGATGTCAACGAACAACCTAAACTTAAAGGTTTCAAGATTTATCGAACTGAGAACAAAAAAAAAAAAAAAAAAAAGCTATACAAAGAAATAAAGAGTTCCTCTTGGCCATTCTACGCAGGGACGTTGTAACGGGGCATTTCTACGCGTTACCTTCGATCCATCCATCCCACCTTCACCTCCACCTCCTCCCCCACATTTTTATTTTTTCTTTTTCAACGGTACTTCCTCGTTAACATTTCTCTTCTATGCAAAGGAGAGTTTCAACTTCCGTTTGGATAGATTATCGTCAATTTAAATGTATTATAATAAAAAAGAAAAAAGAAAAACGAATTATATAAAACACACATGGAACACACACACACACATATATATATTCATTTAATCTCTGCCAATAATTTCCATTCGATCAAATATTATCATAAACTAAATTCCAAGTTGAATAAAATATAATCTCCATCAATCAGATCAACAAACAAACAAAAAATAAAAAAAATAATCAATTTTGCTATCAAAGCTTATGTCAATTCGAATTCATTCGTTACGTGATTAGATATTTTTTTTTTTATTTTTTTTTTTTTTATTTGTAAAGATCCGATTACGCGATTTCGATCGATCGATCTCTCCCTCTCTTTCTCTCTCTACGTTCAATTCGACATCGGTCTGTGTTCTGCTTCTTTTTATATTTTATTTTTATTTTTTTGTACGTTCAGGTCCTCCGACAGAGATCTTAATTGAAGCCGACTAGTTCTCTCTCTCTTTCTCTCTCTTTCTCTCTCTTTCTTATTTTAATCCATTGCGATTATACTTCTCCTTTCGTTTTATTTGTGGATTAGTCAGACGATGACTACAAGGGGGTATCCTACGAAACATCTTCTGAATCATGCTCACACACTTTATGTTAAGTCTACCTACTTTGCTTTAACTCATTTTTTTTTTTTTTAATTATTATTTACTAGTCTTAAATAAAATTAAATAAAATTAAAATGATGTATCGTGTACATGTTTTCAATAATAAAAAAAAAAAAAAAAACAAACCCCCAGAAAGTTTAAACTTAAAGATCAAAAATAATATTAAAACGATGTGTTGTGTACATGTTTTCAATAAAAAAAAAGCAACAAGTTTAAAGTTAAAGTTAAAGTTAAAAAAAAAGATTTGAAGAATCTATTACTAACACACATAAAAGAGACGAGTCTAAAGATGATCGTCACACTACCAACTTACGATGAATAAACGAGAGAAAAAGAAAGAGAAAGAGAAAGAGAAAGAGAAGAAGAAGAAGAAGACGAGAAGTCGTTGACCTGTCCTAGAGGTAAACCTTTCCTTCCTGACGATCGTTAAAATACATTTAAAGATCTTACTATCTTTCTTGACAAAGAGATCAATGATTTATATCCTAAAAGATACGTGTGAGAGTAAATAAGTAACACTAAAAAAAAAAAACACCATTGCTAGTTTTACATCTTTAGAAATGATCTCACAATGATATTATTATTGACCAATCATTATAATGTGACGACCTTTGACTATGTCACATTTTTCTTTTTTTTTTATATTTTTTTAAATGATGCACAAATGTTGCACAAATGATGTACATGTGTTGATGAATGCATGTATGTATGTATGAATGGTATGTAAAAATATGTGTAAGATGTATCACAAGTTGTTTAAGTAAGTATATTTAATATTGATGATTATTTCATAAATAAAGGAACACGTGACACTTGTCATCAATATATATAACATCAATGATTTGTTATAAAAATTTCAATTAAAAAAGGAAAAGTATGTTAAATAAAAATCAAATGATAAAAACAAAGTTAACTTACAATCTTAAAGTATTGGTTACAGTTGATAAATTGTAAATTATAAAATATATGCGAAATATAGATATAGAAGAATATTATATTTTAATTTAATATTTAAACAAATATATTATTTGTGTGTGTGTGTGTGCACGTTTTATTATCAAGTGCATATAATAAATCAATATATAATATTATAAAATTATTATTATTAAAATACGTTTATTAGATTTTGTAAAATATAACTTGGAAAACTAGTAAGGTTTGGCAACAATATTATAATAATCAAATTATGTATAAATAAATTAATAATATTAAATAAAAAAATAATAAAAATAAAAAGAAATGTGTAAAGATTAATAATATACTAATAAAAAAAAAAAAAATATAATACTATAAAATCATTATTAAAACAAATTTAATAAATTTTATAAAATATAACTTGTAAACCTAGCTGCTGCTACACTTGCCAACAATATTAAAATAAGATCAAATTAAACACAAAATAAATTAATAATAAAATAAAAAATAAAAATAGATGTATAATGATAAATAATATTAATAAATAATAAATAAAAATAATAATTAATAATAATATTAGAAATAAATCAATAAACATATATAAAATAATAATTTAATATCAAAGTAAAACCACACACACACACACATACTCTGACAGCTAGCAGAAAAGAACGAAAAAAAAAAAAAAAAAAAATAAAAAAATAAAAAACACTTGAAAAATGTAAATAAGAATTTTGAGATGGGTTTGAATGGTCATTCTTATGGGATCTCATGGGGTCTGTGATCATCGTTGAACTACGTCGACACCCACTCGAAACCAAATTTTGTTTCTGTCTATTGTGGGAGATTGGCTTTCACCCCAAAAAGGAAACAGAAACAGCATAGGCAACCAAACAACAAAAAAATGAAAATATACACACATGTATCTATTTGTGTTTCTATACACACACACACACACATATACTTACAGAGAGACACACATAGAGACACACGAAAATAAGAAGAACATATTAACTATTTTATTTTCATTCTGTCTAATAAAAATTCGATTTTTCTATGATTTGAAATCCAGTTGAATATAGAAACAATCTAATCTTAAAATCATATTCAAACTAGATAAACGATTATCTTGTATATATCTTAAGAAACTAGATACATATATATATATATAGTATACATTTCCTAATATTCTCGACAGTTTTATACACGAAATTTCTTGTCTATTTTATTTTCCTAAATTCCCCCATATCTTTTCCCCTTCCCATAAATTGCTTAAAGAGAATGGTCCCTTTACTATTTTCAGCAAGTTTCAAACATTTTTATCTCGACTATCGAATTACCTTAAATTATTATCTTTTCAACTTAGATCAATTGACATTTGAAATATTTGTTTTTATGATTTTTAACAAATCAAACAACCATTGATAATGTTAATAATAATAATAAGATTATCAAATTACCTAAAATTATCATTTTTGAATGTATGTAATATCAATTGAAATTTTATATATCTTTTTTTTTTTTGGTATGATTTTTAATGAATGCAACAACCATTGACAATGTTAATAATAATAATAATAATAATAATATAATAATAAAATAGTAAAATTGTATGTATGTTTTTTTTACTATTATATATTACAATATATATTATATTATATATTAATTTATAGTATTATTATTTGTAAAATTTTATTTATATATATAATACGTAATTGTAAATACAATAATAATTATTTAACATATAATTGTAAATATATAAATAATATATTGACAATTATATATTAAATAATTATTAATAAGAATTGCACATGAATTTAATCTACCCACCACCACTTAAAAATCATTTTAAATTTCAATATGTGTCAGTGTAATACACATACGTCAACTTATATTATACATAATTTTCAATTCATTTAATTCATTTTATTTCTTTCTTTTTTTTTTTTTTCTTCATATTTAAAATGACTGTTCCTATTTTATATTTTTTGGTTTGAAAAATTAATCAATTACGTGTACGTATTACATAAGGCTAGTAAAAACAATTAAATCAAATTTTGGTGTTTACCTTGTGATGTAAAGCTTCCCCCTTTTTTTGGCACGTAACAAATTTGACGCGTAATCCAGAAGTCTCAGCTCGATGAAAAAATTCAAAATTGAATTTGTTCTCTCCCTTTTACAGTATCTTCCTTATTTTGTTCTTTCTTTCTTATTGATTGATTATGTCTTTTTTTTTTATTTGTTATTCTGTAAACAACGACGTGGTGTGTTGGTTTTTATTTTCTTCAAATCACTTTTACCGAAATTCAATCTCGACGTAGGTGTTTTGCTTTTCCTATTTTTTTTTTTTTTTTTTTTTTTTTATTCACACGAATTATTTTAACACTCGACAAATAATAATAATAATAATAAAAAAATATATATATATATATATATATATTTGCAAATATATATATATATATATATATATATATATATATTTATATTATTTTATAGTTCAATTGATTTCCAACAAAATTTTTCTGTTAAACCCAAAATTTAAACAGAAAAAAGAAAATTAAAGAAAATTCTCCCCAAAAATATATACACATACATATATAAATAAAATAATAAAGAAGAAACTCAAAAAACAAAAAAAAAACAAAAATAATTATATTACTGTATAAAATAAATTTAAACACCAACTTTTCTTACGATAGAACGACAAAACGTCTTCGTGAAAATAATTAAAAATCCCGACGAGACAAACAGAAGAGAAAAAAAAAACCAAAACAAAATTTACAGTAACATCTAAATAAAAATCAAATCAAATCAAATCGAAAAAAAAATAAACTGAATTAAAAAAATGTCTGATGATATCATGAAAGATATACAGTAATAATTGTACAACAATTCGTCGAAGTTTTGATCGAAAAAAAAAAAAAGGCAACTTTCAGAGACGAGAAAACGCAACGACGACTTATCGTCCCGGCTCGCCGTGATGGAACTGAGGGGAGCTGTTTCGTTCCACGTTCCTTCGGTTCTACTTTAACCCGTTCGTTAAATTCCGCCAAAGCTCGGATTAGTTCGTTCATTCTCGATGATAACCGAGTATACCCGAATCCCCACTCTGTAACCATCAAACTTCAACGAAACATTACGAAGAGAACTTATGGTAGGTACTGGGGGCTGGGGGGGTTGATAGGGGGGTGTGGAGAGCCAATAAGGTACGAGGGGAAAGGTGGGAAACCTCGACAACCTCGACGGATGTCGACTTTGCTCGGGTCGAGGCCGAACAACCAACCGTTTTCTATGTTTATTTCATCTTATTCTTCTAACCAAAGATGAAGGAACGAGATGGAATGGGGATGCGAATTGGGGTGGGGTTGGTTGGATAGATTCCTTTAGGAGGACTATGATGTTTTTTTTTGTATTTTTGATCTTTCCTATTTGGTAACTCATCGTTTTTTTTAAATTTTATTTTATGGTTTGTTTCATTTCACAAATTCCACCTAACCTCTAAATTAACCCTCATCCCTCTCCTCTCCTCTCCACTTTCTTTTCCTGTATCCTCCAGCGATTGAAACTACTCTCCTATACTAAACTCTCCTATAGACAAGGTAACTTGCCGAAAAGTTTTCTAAATATCCCTCTCCTCTTAAAAAACCCCATAAGAAACCCCGGTAGCAAGATAAAAAACGAGATACCTTTTATCTTTTACTGTGTTCCAACTAATAATAGTGCAGACGAGCCGCACTTTTGCTTTTCAGATTAAATGGTCGTCTGGAAAGGAACGAATAAAACATCAAGGTCGAAAAAAAACCTTTGCTCTATTGATCCTTCAGGGGGTTATCGATTATTATACTCGTAGTTGAATGGTGCTGCTGATACTATCGATACAACCCAACCATTCTAAAGAATTTTCTTTGAATTTCAATTTCTTTTTGTTCATTTTGTTATCTTATCAAAAGTGTATTAACAAAACTTTTTATTTATTTCTTGGAATGTAACTGTACTTACATTTCATCCCCCTTTATTCAACCCCTCAAACCACCATTACTCGATACAGTCCAATCATTCTAAAGAATTATCTTTGAATTTGAATCCTTTTTATTTTCATTTTAATCTTATCAAAAGTATATCGAAATTTTTTATTTATTTTTTCGAATCTTACTGTTCTTAAATTTCATCTCCCGTTTACTCAAACCCCCTAAACTACATAAAGGATCTTTTTTTTTTTTCAAAACAAAACCAGAACGTATTCTACCATTTCGATTGAATTAGTCATCAGAAAAAAACTACAATCTAATCAAAAATAAATAAACTTTGATAATTCTAAATATATATATATATATAAAAAAAAAAAAAACCAGAACGAGTATCTAGAATTTCGATTGAATTTTTTTGAATTTGTCAACCAAAAAAAAAGAAAAAAGAACACGTTGGTTGTTTACAAGATTTTCTTAACAATTCAAGTATATTTCTTATCTTAGATCATTTCAATCTACCATCTGTAATTTATCTCACCACAAAGTAATTAAAAATGTTTTTTCTTTCCCATCCTACAACTCACAGGAACCCATATTCACCAGTACCAGTACCAGTACCACCATCACCATCAACAACAGCAGCCCCAGTAGCAGCAGCTCCAGTAGCAGCAGCTCCAGTAGCAGCAGCTACAGAAGTATTATCATTATCATTATCATCATCATCATGATCATGATCAACAGCATCAGCATCAGCATCAGCATCAGCATCAGCAACAGCAACAGCAACAGGCATCACGGAAACGGGACCTGGCAAACGTTTAGGCTAACAGCTTCCCGTGTTCCGACGACTGTCTAAACTTTTGTTTTATATTGTTTTTTTTTTTTATTTTCATCTATTTCTTTCTAACACAACGTTAAGATATACACACAGCCACACACACACACACGTATAGACACATATAATTTTTTTTTTTTTTTGTGTTATATCTCTGTCTATTTGTCGGCCTCCCAACTCGCGAACGAAACCCACCATTACGAAACGCGAACGAAAAAAGGAGGAGCATTTAATATATATTCACAAGATCCTTTCCAAGCCCCCTAGAGATCATTATCTTTGGAAAGAGGGTTTGCGGGGGAGGGGGGGGGGTAGGGGACGACGACGACGGATAATCCAACACACTCGCGTACAAGCCCTTTTTCTACCATCCAGCCCTTTTGTTAAAGATTGTGGGCCCCGCGGATCATCATCAACAGGGCTGCGCCTTTGAATCTTTTTCTTCGCAAAACGAGAACATTTCTTTTTATTTTTTTTTCTTTTTTTCTTTTCGTCTGCCTCTTCTTCTTCTTCTTCTTCTTCCTTTTCTTTCTTTCTTTTTTTTTTAGTTTTTTATTTTGCACGTAGGAAACCCTCTGATTTTGTAGTCCTTCGTATATTCTTTGCTTTGCTTTGATTTGCTTTGGGACAAAGGATTAACTAAAACAAGATACTACAAATCCTACAGGTAATAATAATAACAATATTAATAATAATGATGTATGATTGTATGTTATGCATTTAGGTATGTTGAAATATTTTTTACAAAAAATAAAATAAAAAAGATATTAGATAAAGTATTCTCAAAAAAAAAAAAAAAAACAGATTAACACCACGTTCTGCGCCACACGAATTCTTACGGAAATCATCGTCAGGCCACGCATGGCAAAACAAAAAGTTTAACGTCAGGCCACGGCGTCTAAAGTTCAACCTCAGTCAAGTTCAGTGTCAGTCACTTGTGACTGACGTAACCTAAACGTGAAATTTAGTGTCAGTCATTTGTGACTGACGCGGCCTAAACATGAATTTTCTTGTCAGACACATGTGACTGACGCGGCCTAAACGTGAATTTTCTTGTCAGACACATGTGACTGACGCGGCCTAAACGTGAAATTCAGTGTCAGTCATTTATGACTGACGTGTCACAACGCGTTAAATTCAAGACAAATTTGTTGAAGTTTATTAACCTTTACTTCCTTTCTTCATTCTTTATTTATTTCTCATGTTTGTTTTTTTTTTTGGTATCTTTCGTTTTTGTAAAAAAACAAAAAAAAAGAACAAAAAG
The DNA here is from genome assembly GCF_049000335.1 of Polistes dominula. NCBI lineage: Eukaryota > Metazoa > Arthropoda > Insecta > Hymenoptera > Vespidae > Polistes > Polistes dominula. The sequence continues at coordinate 1,213,505 of NW_028300939.1, read as the reverse complement.
AAAGCAAAATCTAAAAGATATTTCTGAGAATATCCATTAAAAGTTAGAAAGCAGCCCCGATATAACTTGTTCTTTATCTTTCTCAAAAATGGGGGAGAGTCTGTGAAAAAGGGAGAAAGAAAAAAAGAAAAGAAAAGAAAAGAGTTAGAATGAAAATATACTTTCGATGCATCAGCATCAGCAGTTATAGCAGTAGCAGTAGCAGTTCAGTAGCAGTAGCAGTAACAGCAGTAGCAGCAGCAACATCAACCAGCCCTACCTACCAACTTCCAACATCCGTTTTCTGTGTATCTTATTTTCTAAGGAGCCACAAAGTCGGCCGAGTATATCGAAAAAGGTTGGATTAGTTCAAATGAACCCTAAAGAAGAAGATTAAGATAAAAAAGATAAAGATAACAGTCTAAATACATTAAGTTCTCAATGTATATGTGTATATAGGTGTATATAGGGGGTATAGTAACACATTTAAGTTTATTTATTTATTTATTATTGAACGCTATGTTTATTATAATTTAAAAATAAAAAAAATAAAAACACCTAAAATTGCACTTTGTGTAACCCTGGTGTCCCTTCCACTCCCTACTCTACACTCCTACACACTCCTACCCCAACCACTTTTATGGTATGGTTTATAATCTTTGTTTCAAATCATTATATGTATGTGTATAGTTTTATGAACCATGTATTGTATATAACCTTATAGGTATTTATGTATTTCTATGTTGTATATATGTATGTGTGTTTGTGTTTGTGTGAAAGTATGGCCTAAGGGGAGGGCCGAAATTATCCACGAAAAGGGGGCCAACGTGTGAGTGAATGAGTAAATGAGTGAGTGAGTGAGTGAGGAAGAAAGCGTTATTGTGTTTTGTTTTGTTGTGTTGTGGGTTTCTTTCTCGCTTTAAATTACAACCAGGAAGATGGTTGGTTCCAAGACCATCTGGGACCCCTTTGTTTCAGACTCCTCCTCGTCCTTCAGGAAGGAACGCGATACGCCCGTCTTGGAATATCTTCCTTCGAACAACTTTCATAATAAAAAGAGATAGTAGGATGACGTATCTTTTATTTCATTCTTATTTTATTTATTTATTTAATTTTTCAAGTAAAAACTTCCTTAGAATGGGGTGGGGGAGGGGGTGAATTCTTTAATTCAAAACCTTTTTTTTTTTAAATTATACGAAATAATTGTGTTAACGAATTTTGAAGTTTCCTAGTATAACTTGTTTGTAAAAGAAAATAAAATAAAATACAATATTTTATTTTAAATAAAATAAATATACTTATATACATACGAAAACACCAGGTAAGAGAAGTGTGTTTCTTTTTAACCAGTTAAAAAAAAAAAAACAAAAAAAGAAAAAAAACCTCAGCACCGATTCCTGATTCTCGTCGCATTGTCTACGAAAGCGATTCTATAAACACATTCCTGCATATCGTTAGGTGTTCCACTGATGTTTTGCATAATCGTGTCTCCCGCAAAACGAAAGTTCTTTTTTTTTTCTTTCTTTTTTTTTTTTTCTTACAGGTAAGAACATTGCTGTTTGCTGTTCGTTCGTGACGTAACGACAAAACGAGGGACAACAACTAACTCGACAAGTCGACGACAAGGAAGGATGACAATAACGTAGAAGGGAATATAGAAAGGGGGAGGGTAAAGGGAGAAGGGAAGGGAAGGGAAGGGAAGTGGGAAGGGGGACGAAGGGAACGGGACAGGTCATCACCATCACCATCACCATCACCATCATCACCACCTACCTTCCGAGGTTAGATTCTCTTAGACGACGTGAGAAAATTTAAACTTTGCAAAGAAACCGAAACCTTTTGTAAAATAAAAAAAAAGAAGAGAAAGAGAAAGAGAAAGAGAAAGATAAAAAAAAAAAAAAACAACGTGCCTTGGAGTTATCTACGAACGATAACTAGCTATCAGCAAGATACTCGTTGCTTTACCGAAATGATTATAGTGTTAAGATATTCTTACGTATAATATCGTGCCGAGATGTCTCCGGTATGAGATCGAGTCGAGTATAAGAAGAATAAAAGAAAGAGATATATTTTATAACAAAAACAAAAAATAAAAATAAAAATAATCATATTTTTCAATTTTGTATTAATTACTTTTTAGTTTTGTAGACAAAAAATCCTAAGATCGAAGTTGAGAAATAAATGATTATATTGAAATAATAATATTGAATGACATTACTCAATTAATATTTAATATAATAAATAGTTTATTAGATATGTAGAAAAAAAAAATAAGAAAAATCATTAACTATAATAATATGGTATAATAAAATTATATATTATATATATTTACCAAAATATATTATTATACCATAGTATATTAATGACATAATACTATGGATTAATTTAATTATAATCAAATATAATTTAATATAATACAATATAATTTGTATTATTATTATAATATACAATTATATATATATTTAATATTTTAATATAATTATAGTAAATATTAATAATATCTGTGTTAGTATTATAACAGCTGTCAGTTTCAAATAAATTATAAAAATATAAAATAAGTGTACGAGTATACTTTAAATTAAATATAAAAAAAGAATAAGAATATAAAAAAAAAACAAATAAAAATAAAAATAATAAGAAATAGTAGTAGTAGTAGTAGTAGTAGTAACGTTGTAAAATAACTTTCAATATTTTATTTGTTAACGTTTCAAAAACAAGATCGTAAAACCGTACTACACGCGTGTACATGCATATGTACATCGTGTCGTTACTCGATTAGGTATCTCTCTCTCGAGAAAGAAGGTTTATTTTCCTGTTTTTTTATTTTTTTTATATTTTTTCTTTCTTTCTTTCTTTCTTTTCGTCATCCGAGAACATCGATCGACATTAAAGGTGCGAGAAGAAAAAGAAGAAACAAAAATAAAAAAAAATCAAAAGATGCACATACCGTTCTTCTTTTCTAATGCACTTGGGTTCACGTTTACAAGTATGCATGCATGCATGCATGCATACATGGATAACATAATAACACATACACACAAATACAAACTAACAACCTTCTCTTACGGATCGGTGTCGTCCGATCGATGCGGGCCACGTGGGCGACTTGTTAAGTGCACCATCGAATCCACCTCCTCCTCCTCCTCCTCCTTCTTGCCAACTACGGTCTTTCTACTTGCAACCTATACATGAGTATGCACTTTGATTTAATGCTCTATGTTGCATTGAGATTATTATCATCGTCTCTAGGTCTACTGAAAGTTCATGTGGCTCCTAAACTTAATTTTTTTAAATGTGCATGAAAATGTGCAAGAAAATGTGCATGGAAATGTGCATAGAAAAATGCATAAGTAAAATGTTCATTAATTTCTTTTTCATATGTACACAATTTTTATTTTTTTCTAACTAATTCATTTGCATCATTATCTTTAATAAGGTGAACGTAACTATTTAAAAATTATAAATAAAAAAAGAAAAACACATAAATTTCCTTGATATATTATCCTAATAAAAATAAAAAAAAATAAATAAAAATTACAAAGTTTTTCAATGTTTGTATTCAAATTAAATTTAAAAAATAAAACAACCTTATATATGTTATTAAAAATAAAATAATATTCTATATATTCAAATATAATTACAATAATTATATAACTGATATAAATTTACAGGTGTACATCTATACTTAAGAAAGGATTACGTGTGTGGTTTTGTATCAAATGATATGCAACATCTTGGTCATTTCAATTTCAATTTCCGGGATATCCTCCTGGACACCATCACCACCACTACCACTACCACTAACACTCTCTACCACCTTTTCTTCTTTAGTATACATATATCTCACATGATGATTACTTTCTCGCGAGCAAGTATAAGGATTACTCAGAGCTTCAGAGAGGGTGATTTGAAATAGAACGCTTAGTCAGACACGTCAGGAGGAAGTAAAAGACAAATAAGAAAGTGCACAGAGAGAAGAAAGATTGAAATAGAGAAAGGAGAGAGGGATAAAAGAGGTAAAGGGTGAGAGGGGTTGTTGGTCATCCAAGTGAGAAACTAAACTGAATGCAAGTTTTCCTTTGTTAAATGCCGACTTCTTAAAAGTACACCTAGCACACATGTTACTCAAAATTCAACCACCTTTTATTCACATATATATATTCGAGTAAATGTATTAGTTAAAAAATGCTTTATTTTATTTTATTTTATTTATAATTTATTATGGTGTTTGGGTATCACGTTTTTACCTAAAATGGTATAATGTTTAACATGTAATATAATATAAATAATATAAAATAAAACATAAACATAATAATAATTTACAAAATACTTATATTTAATCATAAGAATATTAAATAAAAAAAAATCAATTCTAAATACACCAATTGAAATTTGTTATTAAATTTCTTCCCTTACGAGAAGCAGAGTGGCGCAGTGGAAGCGTGCTGGGCCCATAACCCAGAGGTCCGTGGATCGAAACCACGCTCTGCTAAGAATATTTTTTTTTTTCTACTTTTCCCTTTTAACCAAACCATCCAATAAGAATACAGTTATAATAATACCGTAAGTTAATTTTAACGATCGTAAACACGCATTACGATTTATGCATTTATTTATTTTTATTGTTCCTTTCTTTCTTCTTCATAAAAAAACAAAAAAAAAAAAAAAAACGTTCCCTGTAACAAAACCACCATTCCATTCCATTCGTTGAAAGTCATCTCTCCTCATTTCGAGAACGACCAAAAGTGCCTGTGTGTCTGTGTCTGTGTGTGTTTTTTTTTCTTTTTAAGTCAAGGAAGTGTAATTTGCAATACAAAAAAAAAAACCGAAGAACACTCGAGGACAAACAGACAGACAGACAAACACACAGACCACCCTAAAGTCCCGTAAATGGGGAGAAGTGAGGGTGGTGTAAGCTGAAGATACACGTACGAGTAACACGTAAACATGTGAACACATGAACACGTGAATAACAACAACAACAACAACAAACGATGATGACGATGAGACCAACCAACACGCATGTTGGGATGGATGCCATTCCCTTAGTCGTCCTCATTGTCCTTGAAGAAGGAGACGAGAGACAACGGGTTCGGAAGTTCAACCGAGTTCACGAGCATAAATTCACATGGGTGGGTGGGTTGGTTGGTTTTCTTGCGGTATATCCAATACCAAGAGGAACGCTATATTATTTTTTTTTTAATATATATGGATATATATATATATATATATATATATATATATATATATATATATATATATATACATGCGTATTTAATTTTATAATATTATTTATTATATAATTTATTTTTGTAATTAATTTTTATTTTGTTCATATCATCATTTTTGAAAGAAAAATTTCCTTACAATCCAATTAGAATATAATTTAATTATTAAATGTATACATTTATTTTAATATAAATATTTAATTTAAATAATTAATTATATATATATTAATATTATATTAAAATAATATAATTTTTATTTTGTAGGTTTGCGTACGTTCCAATTCCATTTTCCTAAAATCTCATCGATACCATCATTTCTGTCCTTGCCCTTTTTTAATGTTTCTTGAATTATTGGCAGATCTTCTGGTCGAATTTTAGATATCAAAGGTTTTTTCTTTCATATATGAAAATAAAAAGAAAAAGAAGAAAAAGGAAAATATGAGAAAAATTATTCTTTTCTATAAACAAAACTAAAACAAAACATTGCCACGTGTTTTGTGCCACGTGTTTTGTGCCACGTGCGTTTACACGTTGAATATATTCTTCTTTATTATAATTTATTGTTTTAATTTATTATTATTATTCATACAAAATTTTATTTAACAAAAAAAGTGGGTTAAATTGAAAAAAATAAAAGGTAAGAATTTGTATACCTGAGTAATTTTGATGGGTAAAAACTTATCCGATGGAATCTCATACGGTATCGAATCATTTGATGAACGGTCTGTGGATAACTGTCTCTTCCCCATAGAAATTTGAGAATATCGACAAGCTATGGTGGTATCGTATAATTCTTTGAAGTATCCGTGTCTTATCTTCTCATCGTTCACCTCAACGAGTAGCAGTCTACTTAGCAACGTGGCTGAATATAAAACCTTAAAATGCACTTTCTTATCTTTTATATCTTTTATATATTTAATTTATTTATAAGGTGTACATTGTATAACTCAATTATTTATATTTTCAATGTTTCTTAAATATATAATATAAAAGAAGAAAAGGAAAAGTATATGGAATTTTTTAAATCAACTGCAAGTTTTTATCAAAGTGCATCCAATGCAATTGCATATAAAAAAAAATACAGACAATTCGTACAATATTTTTACGTGTTTTAAACAAAGTAAATTGATTTTACATTTTAATTTATTTATAGTACCCTTGTGCAAATAAGTGAAAGAATAAAATAAAATAAAATAAAATAAAATAAAATAAAATAAAATAAAAGAAAATAAAATAAAATATAAAATAAAATTGTAGGTGGAACAAATTATGCAATTTTTTTTTTTTTTTTTTTAACACAAGTGCATTGATGTGGTTGCATGTTTTAAACAAAAATAAATGAAATGATGGAATAAATTTATAGAATTTATAGTTCGATTCAATTACTTGACACACTTATATATATATATGTGTATATGTTGACGATGATTTAAAAGGCAACCGCTTTTATGCGCCGAAGCGTTAAAATACGGAAGAGATTACTCACGTCTTCTGGCGATATACATTGAACATTTTTTAGCCATCCCTCTTATCGATCTTAGAATAAAAAAAAAGAAAAAAAAAATATTTCAAGACACATATATGCATATATCATGAACGTTACAAATTTAGGTTAAACGTGGGATTTACACCTGATATTAGAAAATCAATAAAAAAAAAACTAACAGAATTATTGCAATTATTTTTGTTTTGTTTTTCTTTTGACTATCTTCCCTTCTATCTGAATCAAATTTTATAAACTGTATACCGTGTGAATTAACAGTTAAGATTACAATTTACATTTCTATTTTCCTATCATGTTTCTTCAAATTGCAACAGATGTAAATCATATCGATTTATATCGATATAGAAAATCGTATGTATAATAAATTTCAATGATATATATATATATATTTGAGAAACATTTAAATAATTTATATTTTTTTAAATAATGTTTATAAAAATTTTTCTTTTAATTTTTTTAATTTAATTTTATTTTATTTTCTATAAACGTTGCAACCAACCCATGCATCAAGTGAGTTATCTCAAAGTTATAATATTAATTAAAAAAATAAATAAATAAATAAATAGAAAGAAACATAAGAAAGATAAATAATCAATAATTCAATTTAAATTAATAATTATTTCTATAATTCTACCATGAATCATCTCGTCACCTTTCACGTATAAATCAAACCATCTCAAATTACTACGTGGTCAAGGAAAAGAATAAGAGAAAAGGGATGGTGATGGTGATGGTGGTAAGAAAGGGGGACAAAACTTCGAAAGAATTTTATTATTATTTATCCTGTTAATATATATATATCAACTAGTCAACTAATATCTTTATAAGATAGTTTAAGATAAAAGAAACTTGGTAGAGAAAGAGATTTGCGGTTGATCAGCAACCGAAGAAGTATATTTACACATCAGTGATACCCCTGGACAGCCTCTGGCTTCCTGTTGCACAAGGTTACACTATTCCATGACTCTCGACCATGAGATTTCTGATCATCTATTTTCTCTTTCTCGATCCCTAGGAATCCATTTCATACGCGGAAGAAGAACGGTTCGATGAAACGGTTAAAATGACCGTTACTGTGGGTATAAGTTTACTTTTGCGCGTGCCTCTTGATGATGATCATGATCACCATCACCACCATCACCAATATATTGACCAATAAGTGAGATGATATACAACTGACTTATGTGGCTTTCGAGACATTATTTTTTTTTTTTTTTTACAAAAATCTAACAAATAAATCAAGTTGAGTATCATGACTCATATTAAAACCCGTTTAGGTGATTTTTAGATAGGGGGGTAGAAGTGGGGGTTTAGGAATACAGGGGAGAATTAGAGAAACTGCTGGACGTTACGTATAATAACGATGGGCCAAGGTATATAAATTTAGAGTTAGAAGACTAGGCGAGGATGCAAAATCCCCAGGCGAATAATCCAAACGTGATGAATGCCGCCTGGCTTTACTTTGGAACTGGTCCACGAGTTTTAAACCACTACGGCTTGCTTTCTGAATTTCTTCACGTTAAGTTTTTGGGAGTTTTTTTATTTTTTTATTTTCTATCTTTCAATTTATTTCTTAAGAGAAATATCTAACCGATACGCAACGTCAAATTCAGCAAGGAATGAAGAAAGTCTTCATACTTTTTGTCTTTTTTTTTTTTTCTTTTGTAATGAATGTGTTTTTCTACAAAGTCTCTAACGTTTCTAACTAAACTATAAGAGCCAAAGAAGAAGTTATTGATAGAAGAAAAGAGATGAAATGAAATAAGATGAAATAAGATGAAATGAGATGAGATGAGATGAGAAATGTTTGGTGATAATAAATCATAAAGTACGGTGTGTATTTACGAAAGGACTATACCTGTGCTGATGTTATTAGAGGATAAAACTGGGAATAAGAGAAACTACGTTTTGTTCAACAACAACGTCATAGTAATAGTTGGAATAGTTGTATTTGTAGTAGTAGTAATAGTAGTTGGAGTAGTAGATGAAAAAGTTGCGTTTAATACGTTCGTCTTAACGGTCAAGCATTATGACCGTTAGAAGACAAGATCGTGAAGACGACTTGACGACGTTTCTCGTTCGTCTTTTCATTTCTTTATTTATTTATTTATTTATTTACTTTTATTTCATTTGTATTTTTCTATTTCTCTAAGAAGAAGAAGAAGAAGAAAAAGAAGAAGAAGAAGAAGAAGAAGACGACGACTTAGTTATTGTCGAGTCGAATAAAAAGATTAAATGGAATGCGAACAAATCTTTTTGTTTACATTTCTTTTTTTTGCAACAGAACACATGGATTTAATTCTCTTCCTAGTTTTGTTGGTTTTTTTTTTTTTTTTTTAATTATCTTTTCATCGTGTCATTTTGGTAATTAGAAGTTCTTAGAAAGAGGCAGAACTAACCTGGGAATTATAATTATTATTATAATAATATAGTTTGGTCTTTAATTGTATTATTTAGTGAAATTTGTGTGAGTTTGGAAATGATGTATGTTTTTAAATAAATGTTTCAATTAATTATTTTAGTTATAATAAATATTTTTTCTTTTTACATGTTTTAATTTGTTTTTATATATATATATATATATATTTTTTTTTTATTTGGTTTATGTTTTATTATTTTTTTAAGTTAATATATTGTGTTAAGATGGTTTTATTTTTTTATTGGATTTATTACAATTTCTTTTTTTTTTAGGACTTTGTAAAAAAAAAAAAAAAATAAAATAAAATAAGATAGAATGAGATAGAATGAGTGAGAGTATGAGAGAGTGAGAAGATACATATGAGGCTAGGTTTCTCTCTCTTTCTCTCCAGTGAGTTATAAGTGTCTCTTGGGTAGGGGCTCGAAGTAAAAGGGCTGCCCAAAATAACGATCGTCCTCCGCGACATTGCATAACGGGCCGACAAGTACGTAGAGGAAAAATCGAACATAGTGAGTAACTCAGTAAGTGAATTAGTATGAGTAAGTGAGTGAGTAAGTGAGATCGGTGGCGCCAAGATTCCTCAACGCGAGAGAAGTTTCTTCCTTCTTCTTATTCTTCTTATTCTTCATCATCTTCTTCTATTTTCCTATGACGATAGACAAACTTTGTTTTAACTAATCCTCTATCTCTCTTTCTCTATTTATTCAATGTTTTTTTTTCTTCTAGTATACTATATCGTATAATTAAATAAATCATACTAATCAATCAAATTAAAATGCACACACACGAGATAAGAAATTTATTTCAATAATATTTTATTCCTACTTTTAAATCTACTTTTATTTTCTATTCTAGTTTATTATTATTATTTTGTTGGTGTTTTTGTTCTTTAAGTGTTTCAAATTTCGAATGATAGAATAATACAAATCATAATAATAATTAAATATTTTTTTATTTGTTTTGATAAAAAAGCAAAAGGAATGGATAAGGTAACAATTTAATATTTTGTTGCTGTTATTGTTCTTCTTTAAGTGTTAGCTTAAATTTTAAGTTATTTAATAATAATAATAAAAATATTTGTTATTTGTGATAAAAAATAAATAGGATGGGGATTAAAGTGATGATCATCACGTTCAAAGATTTTCGACAACTGACGCTATTAGGGTTAATTTGTACCAGACCGGATAGGACACAAATTATCGTGAATCGTGACGATATTTCTTTCCCATCCCCTCACCCGCAACCCAACCCCACCCTAAACGTGAGAAAGACTTACTGAATAAATGAGTGAGTAAATAAGAAAGAGAAAGAGAGAAAGAGAGAGTTAGAAATGCTATTTGGAGTCGTCCGATGCATCGTAGGAAGCAACCAAGAAGAAGATGAAGAAGATGAAGAAGAAGAAGAAGAAACGTCGTCAACGAGAATCGGTTGCCATAGGTCCGTTGGTTATTTGGGGACAGAGAGAAGAAGCCACTATCACGAATATAAACATCCGACGACCGCGATCCTTATGGTGGTACCAACTTAGAGAGACAACCATTCGGTTGCCAAGAATCTCAAGTCCCTGCAGCATCCGCCTTTCGTTTGTGCCAACTGATTTTCACTAACTCAGAAAGAAACTGTCTTTTTGTTTTTTTGTTTTTTTTTTTTTAGTATTTTCATCGTTTTCTTTTGCTGTTGGTATACTAAAACCTGTTAATTATTTTTTTTGTAAACACCTGGACTATTTAATTTCGATTCCCCTATTCACCATTACCACCATGTTCGAGGATAAACATGGACTAATAGATTAAATGTAATTATGGTTAGGTTTAGCAACAACCTACCAATCAAATGCAACCCTATCATCTCCCATTTATTTTGTTTAAATTTATTTTTACTTAACTTTACGTAATACCTGTGTGTGTGTGTGTGTGTGTTTTATTTTCTTTAAAGTATAATATAATAATTAAATGATAATTAATTGAGATTTAAAGATATTATCAAACAAATGATTTAACAATAATTCTCGACAAAAGTTACACGATTGAAAGAGTTCGAGTTCCCTTTTGAAACTGTGGGAAGGATTACGAGATTCCTTCAATTCGACGTCAAGGGTCGAATCGTTCGACGATAATTATTCCCTACGTGCCGTTCAATTTACGAGATAATCATTCTAAAGGTACCTATCCTTTAAAAAGGTAAGACAGTTGAGAATTTAGCTCACGCGAGTTTCGACAAAGTCAATCTATTTCTTTGTAATCTTCATTTTCGTTTAGTTCTTCAATTCTTCAAATTAATTGAAAAAAAATTGTTCCTAGAAAAAAAAATAAAAGAAACAACAACAACCAACCAAAAATAAAAAACAAAATAAAAAGACACCTACACTTTTTTCTTAAATAAAACAAAAAAAAAAAATTCTCATCTGTCTGAAAGGCTTACAAAAAAGAAATTATTATAAAGATTGTCAAATATATTAATAACAAATTGTTTCACTTTCTGAATGAAAACGTCAGGTAAAAATGTAACTAATTAAGTTACTAACTCAATTTTTTTATTATTTTTGATAAATAAAGTTTAAGGGGTACTTTCAAAATAAACTGTTCAATTAAGGGGACCTTCAGATAATAACTGCCATTAATGGGCCGATAATAAATGCCGGTAATGGGCCGATAATAAATGCCGGTAATGGGCCGATAATAAATGCCGGTAATGGGCCGATAATAAATGCCGGTAATGGGCCGATAATAAATGCCGGTAATGGGCCGATAATAACTGCCATTAATCAATCATTTTATTTATCATCTCTTAACAGCTACATTTACTAATGCAATTCAATAAATTGTTTTCAAATATTACTACCACCAATCATCTTATGAATATTACCTGACCAAAGATCGAGTGTAAATTTCTTCATTGAAAAAAAAAGAAATAAATAAATAAGAAAAAATAAAAATACAGTGAATAAGATTGATAAAAAAGAAAAAAGGAAAAAGAAAAAAAGAAAACGAAAGAGAAAATGACGTAAGACGAACGTAAAAGTATTTCATAAGATCGTAACACATTGAGGTAGGTAATGTAAGAGAACGTTTGCCCACCTGTTGCTTATTGATGTGTGTGAGTTAGGATAACATGTATGTAGATGAGTATACGATTTAATCGTGAACGCAAAAGAACCTTGCTTTTGCTGCTGTTACTGTTGTCGTTTTTTTTATGGTAATGTTAATGGTGATAGTGGTGGTAGGGTGATGGTAATGGTGTTTCTGTTACCATTAAATAACCTGACACCTTTTGGTCTTACTACGAAGCCGAGAATGGCATTTAGTAATGAGTCGATCATTAAAGAACCTTATCTTTTGGGTTAGGGTGGGGGTGGGTGTGTGTAGGGGGGATAATTACGAGATCGAGCAATGCATTTTGGCATTTAAGTTGTACCCGCGTGCATTCACGCGCACCTATCACGTATCCGACCCTCTCGTGCCACTCCCTTTTTAACACGATCGTTAAAAAAAAAACATCATTGGTGGATGGTGGTTTTACAACTCATCGGAATTGTTAATACGCAAATTTCACCTGAAATTAAGTACACATATATATACGTGTGTGTGTGTGTGTATTTATATTTGAACATTCAATCAACATGAGTCATCATCATAATCATCACTTAATTTTTTTGCAAGAACCAAATGATTGCGTGTAATAAATAAAAAAAAAGATCTCACGTATTTCTTTCTTTGCAAAGAAGAAAAAAAAAAAACAGAGGAAAAAACAAACAAATAAATAAATAAATAAATAGAACAATGGAAATTCTTGGCAGGGACGAACGATTCCTACGATTACGTAGATTAGAACGTTCGATCAATTACGTTAAAGGATTCCTTGACATTTCTGATTCTAGAGTGAAAGTGTTACGCCCACGTAAACTTATGCATGTACACAGACACACATTTGTATGCATTTCTAGTAACTAAACTAACATAACATAAGTTAATTCAATGCAGGAATAAATTTATTGACAAATGTGTTCTCTTTTTTTCATGATTGAGTAAGTTAATTGTAATAATATATCTTAATTAAAAAATAAAAATACTATGATCACAACACACATATTTTTTAATACATATGACATAAGTGTACTTTATATATTTATTAAATTAAATTTTCGTATTATTTTTTATTTTATTTTTCTCTGTTTTTACATGGACAGCAAAAAATATAATATTTCTATATTATAAATTAATTAAATTATTAAAATAACCAAAAAAAACAAACAAAAAAAAACAAATTTTATTATCAAATACAAATTCTAATTTATATCACTTTATTTATAATTATCAAAAACACTTTAAGATTCACATTAGATTTGCATTATAATAATAATATCAAACAAACTCTAGACAAATAAATGACATAATTTCAAGATTACTTGAATACAATCATTAGATTATTATCTTAGATTATCTTAGATAATATTATAGAAGAATATTATTACATATAATAAATATGGAACAAATTGAAAATGATAAAAGTATTCTCGACTAAGTTGTCGTAGTCTAATCTAAGATTGCATAGTTACGATCATATATATTAATCTCCGATCGTTTGAAGAAAACCGCGATGCGGACACTCGTTACCGTTAATTGATGCAATCGGTGCATCGTCTTAAATAAGCCGACACGGGGCCACCACCACCACCACCACCACCACCACCATATGTGTGTGCATGTATGTATGTGTTAGCTGCAGTTTCTATGCGAATTACTCGTCAAGATCTATGATATATGGAGTGACGTGTTAGAAATACCAGACAGTGAATATTTCTCTCTCTCTCTCTCTCTCTCTCTCTCTTTCTCTTTCTCTCTTTTTCTTTCCATCATGTAACACGTCTTCATCTTCTATCTATTTTTATCTCTCAACTTAAACGTTTATATCCTCGTCGTTATTACAAAATTCCAAATGAATTTTCAAACGTTCAAAATGAAAACGAATTATAGTTTCAAAAAAAAAAAAAAAATTAAAAGAGTAAATTTGGATATATTAAAAGTCCACTTTCCCATCTATCGATTTACAATTCTATTTGAATCGCAAAATCAACGTAAAAGTCACAGGAATATATGCATATGCAAATATATGTGCATTAATATACAGGGTGATCGGTAACTAGTGGTACAAGCGAAAAGGGGCTGATTCTACATGAAAAAATAAATCGAAAATACAGAATAAAAATGTTTCGTTTGAAGCTTTGTTTTTATGAGAATCAACTTTGAATTATCCCACAGTAAGCGTCTAATTGATCTGAAAAGTTCGTAGGGTGGATATATTTTTGAAAAGATAATGTACTTGACAATTCAAAGAGTAACACATTGTAACGGTTACAATACGAGCTTAACGTTAACGTATGCGTACTATTACATATGCATTTATAACCCTACACACATGCATACGCATACACCTACGCATATGTTTAAGGGGACACGCGTGGAATGTGCTAATCGAACGAGAATGCGTGCTTGTTTGCTTGCGTGCATGCATAAGTGCTTGCGTACAAATGCATACGGTTTAACTAGTATATTTATGTATGTATGTATGTGTGTACGTGTCTCTGACAGCTTTTCTAGCGGTTTACTAGTAACGACTAGTCGATCGTTTAACCGTTTCATGTCAGCCATTCTCGAAGGCTGAACGTGTCAAGGCCAATGCCTATACTTGTTACAAGGAACCATATATGCATGGACAAACAAATACATATGAACATATTTTAAGATACACGTATGTATATATACCTAAACGTGAGTTATTGTTTAAGCAAATGTTATACAAATAATTATTTTTTTTTATTTTATTCAAGGGTTAACCCTTTCAGTGTTGAATACTTTTATCTAAAATATTTTGTAGAAACAGAATTGTTTATTATTAAACTAGATTCTAATGTGAGATTTTTTCCGAAAAGTCCGTAGGTTTTTTTCTAAAAAGTTCGTAGGTCTGTTATAATGAGACATGATCAAGAGCCTCGTGAACGAGCCTCCTCAAACAAAATCACTCCCTATTCTAAAGAAGTTTTCACTTCAAAAAAAAAAAAAAAAGAGGATGTGGATGAGGATAAAGATGAAGAGGCACACATTGAGAAGAGGATTCCCTTCGTGTACTTCTGTAGAATAACGATCATTGCCATGTAGAAGTAGCAAAGAGACATGTGAGTAGCAAGGAACGGCAGCAAACCAGAGAAACGCGTCTGTCGATTTCATCCTGTCTCGAGTATATCTCTTTCTCTTTATCTCTCTTTTACTCTCACTCACAGTCCTGTTCAATCCCTCTCTTTCTCTCTTTCTTTTTCTCATTCTGAACGACCAGTTTTGCGATACGCATCGGACCGAAGTAAAACCAGCGTTCAAGAGAGATTTTAAGCGTACCCTGGTCAATCGAAACACACACACACACACACAAAGAAAGAGAGAGAGAGAGAGAGAGAGAGAATGAGAAAGAAAGGATTGCGAATTGAGCGATCGTAAAAAAAGAAAAAAAAAATCTTCAAATCGTTCAGTAAAGTAACACGTACACGTATTCGTTGTTCTCGTACTTCAGTTCAGGTATAACACGGATAAGATCACACACGTCCTTCGTAATTCGAGTTCACCGTCTCTAGTATATCTTCACCCTCACCTAGAAAATCCCCTTAGACCACATATACATACGTGTATTGTATATCTACATACCAATGTGTATAATATTTAGCGTGGGCGTGTATTAGATGACGTTAAAAGCATAGCAATAATGCGTTCTAGGTTCTCCAGTCTCCTTCAACCCCTCCCCCTCTTCCCCTTCCCCCCTATCGAAACGATCATTTCAAATAAAAACTTGACAATTTTTCTAGTTGTAAGATGTAACTTGCTTTACGATTATGCTGAGTAACGCGATTCTCTTCTCTTGGCACCCGTATAATCTAACGTAATGTTCCTTTATGAACGGACTATCCCTCTTTGCATGCTTACTAAATGATAGAGAAAGATAGAAATATAGAAAGAGAGTGAGACGAAAGATCGAATTCATTTTAAAACGTGGCCGCAACATTGAGACTCGAGTATTTTCGTGATACCTTCAGAGTATAGTCTGAGAATGAGAATGTGTTAGTGTAAGAATGAGAGAACGAAGACTTAGGCTCAAGTTATGACGATCGTATAGACCTTTAATTCTTGCGTATGTGGGCGTATGTGCTTGCTTGCTTGCTTGCTGGCAAGAATCCTCCTCCACCTCCTCCACCTCCTCCTCCTCCTCCTCTTTTGCGAACAGATGGCCAGGTAGTATAATCTTCCGGTAGTCTTACACGTTTACGAATGAACAACGCGAGTTGTTTCTTAATGGATCGTGTTCCTCTACTGACGTTTACTCTTAAGAATATCTTAGATATCTATCTATCTATCTATCTATTTGTGTTAGAACGAATCAATGTTATGACGTTTTCTAACGGTCTATGATATCCGTTATCATTTTGATTTTTTTTTTCTTTTTTTAGGTAGGTTAGTTTTGTTTTTATTTAAGTTCATATTTTATAAAGTCCTGTTTCACTATTATGGTTTTTTTTTATTATTATTTTTTTTAATGTGGAAAGGATCTTAGGAATAATATCTAACTAAGTCTATAGTATGAACGGAAATCTTTCATCTTTCATCTTTGTGATTATGGTAAGGAATAATATTCTTCTTGTTTACCTTGCAATCACTGTAATATACTTTTTTATTTATTTATCGTATGTGAATTTTATTTTATTTTATTTTATTTTATTTGATTTTGTTTTATCATAATTATTAATAGATTATGTTACTTTCAATCATTGAACAACTTTCTAATATAATTTTAGACGGAAATTGATTTTTTCATAAAAAATAAAAAAGAAAAATCTAGGAAGAAATCTTATAGTTTTATCACTAGGCTTTTTCAAAACACGAAATGTATGTTTTTTTTTTTATGAAAATAATTTAACACTTGTAGATAGAAAATAATTTATGAACCATTATAATGTATACATATGTAAAGAAAACACAGTAAACATTTATTTTCAAATTTTATGATATTTTCTAACGGAAGAATCAATTTTCCTATCTTATCCTTTTCAATTTTTATATTTAAATATTATCTCTTTTTTTTTTTTTTAATAAAAAATTTTAAAACTTTGGCACTAGATCGTATTTTCTCCCCTAAGGAAGATATCCGGGATCAATTGGAATTTTAGAAAATGACTCTCACACCACGAGAAAATAATTTTCGCACGATTTGCATCAATGCAAGATAAAGAGAAATTGGGCCATCGGTTCCGTCCATCTGAGCATAAACGTCGATGCACCGGAAGAGGAAGTATATACTTGTCACAACCATCGACAACTTGGTCTTGTTGAAACGAAAGCCGATCTCTTTTCTTCACCATTCTTTTTTTTTTTTTTTTATGAGAAAGAAAGCAAATCCTTTTAAATGGAAAAATCCTTCTTGCTTATCCAACGAATGATAAATTTATCAACAACAACAAAATAAACAGAAAAAGGTGTCACGTAATCATTTTTCTTTTACATTTTATTACAAATAAAAATTATAATAAATAAATGCAACAAAATATTTATTATTGTATTTCTAAGAATCTATGTTTATCTTCGTACGATTTTAAATTGAAATTAAAAAAAACAAAAAAAGACAAAAAATTACAAATAAAGAAACAGGAAAATCATTTCAATGAAATAAAATAATTCTATCTACAATTAATTGTGTGATTTATTTTTGCAAATTACATTAATTCAAAAAGAAACTTAATCCCGTGAAGCGTGTAATTACGTTACACGCTCAATATTTTTCTCTTTTTTTCTTTTTTTGTATAACTCCCATATGGTATATTATTTTTCTCTCACGTGATAGGTTTAAATAGACTTTACGTGACTTTTAGTTGTTCAGTTTTATTACGATAATCCTAGAAACGAAGTAACACGACTTCCGTAGTAACACCTTTTAAGTAACTATACGATACACATATATCCTAGTATTAACGTATTATTATCACATGAATACGCGTTACAGAAGCACCCACGCAACTAGGAAGCAACAACAACATTAAAATACTTCAAGGAATTCCGCATTGTTTATTAATTCTAACTAAACCAATATTAATACTTACGTTTGTTAAACGCATTAAATAATGACGACGTTCATGACTATCTATCGTTAGAAACGTTCTACATACATCTAATTATTTTCAAATTACCATCACTACGATCGATTATTATATTAACAATAGGTATTATTTATCTTACCTACATATTTCATCTATACTTTCTATTTTACTATTAATTACAATCTTCTTCTAATACTTTTTTTCTACCCCCTTTAGAGGAGTTTCTCATTTTTTCATTTAAATTTAAAATCTAAAACAAAAAAAAAAAACACCAGATGTTTATTTAACATATTTTCCAAAATGTTTCTCATAAAAAAGAATAACAATTTGAATGAATTATTTAAATGTGTAATTGGTGAAATTTTTCAAATTACTTCCTAGAAAATGATTTCGTTAGGTTTAATGACCAACCAAAAATACTTTGACTATTATTTGACACTGTAATAAAGCTTCTCAGTGAGTGTTGTTTTTTTTTTGTTCTTAAATGTTTTACTCTTTCTCTTTCTCTTTCAAAGAACTCGGAAGCAAACTCAAAGACTTTGGGGCGTTACCATAGTGTTGGGCACCGTGGTTCGGAATGCAAAGCACAAAGATCCTAGTTAAAGAGAGATAAAGTCTAACGCTATTAATTATTCAAGCGGCATCATTATGATGGATGGGTTAAAACCATGTGTGTGTGTATGTCTTCATAACTCTCTTTAAGTACAAGGGACCCAAAGTAAGTCATTTTACATATTATTTATTTTTTTATTCTTTCTTTCTTTAACTAAATTAATTTATTTAAAAAAAAAAAAAAAAAAACAGATGACTGATAACAACTTATTTAAATATTTTCTTTAACAGATGATAAAATAATAAAAAAAAAAAAAAAAAGAATAAGGGATGTACACTTTTACAAAAAAATCAGAAGAAAAAGAGAAAAAGAAAGAGAAAGATGTAAAAAGAAAGGAACCGCGAAAACAGCAAAGACGTACTCCGGTCTCGTCCGGTCTGGTCCGGTCCACAAGTATAAGACGTGCGTTGACATTGCTCGTAAATTCACGCGGACAAGCAAGTCGGACATTAACGCAAGGTTTACCGTCAACGCCATGAAATATTCTCGGTAAGTTGTCGGATAATTTACACCGCTAAAACTTGGGGAATAACGCAAACTATACGTTAAAACGTATAGATTCACTATGATAGTATAGGAAAGTAACGAATAGAAACAACGAGTAGAATAGACGATGAGACATGTGTGTGTGTGTGTATATGTAAAGGTACACTCATGTACGTGTTGTAAATAATGTTTTATCGACGTCACGCCCTCACATGAAACTATACCCTTCTTCCTAACCCCCCAACCCCCCTATTCCACCACCACCTCCTCCTCCACCCATTTTTATTATATTTTTCTTTTTTTTTTTTCATGTTGGTTTTATCGAACGGTATATTTATTTTGTAAACTGTATTTTCTTTTATTTATTTTTATTTTTTTATATTATATAAATGCATCATCTATCATCTAATAATAATTTCAAACAAATTATCGTCAGCACGATAATTAGATAGATAGATAGATAGATAGTTAGGTGGTATATGCATGTATTTAAAAAGATCTTAAACTTCCTGTTAACATATTTTAAATACTATCATCTAATCATTTTCTAATGGGTTATCTAGAAATATAAATGCTATCCTAACAGAGGAGAATATAGACACGCTATGTGATGAGATTCGTCGAAAGCACTTCGTTCGTTCGTTCGTACGTTCGTTCGTTGAAGTCAGAGTTACTTTCCTTAACGTAACTTCAAACTCTCGTGTAACAAGAGAAGGAAGGATCTATTACGTTCTTGTGAGAAATATAAAAGATTATTGCCTTTCACTCGTCTAGGAATACTTATATGGACGTGATCCGGAGCCCTCCACCACCTATAAGCAGATAACTTCGTTCAAAGAAGTACAACTACTCAAAGAAGAATCAACGTTCGTCCTTGCCTTAACTATCCAACGTTATGCCTTCAGAGAAATAATAGAAAGTAATAGGAGAGAGATGCTTGGAAATAAGAATAAAATGAGAAGAGAGAGAGAGAGAGAGGGAGAGAGAAAAAAATAAACAACACAACACCTTTGGAATTTAAATATGCGAATCATTGAAGTACGATACAACTAGTCATGCACCTTTTATATATATATTATTTTCATTTTATTATCATTTCGTTACGTAATATTTATTAAATTATATTTCAAATTTCTAATTTATTTCAGCCATCGAATAATACAAAAAAAATAAAATAAAATATACTAATTTACATACAATACTATATAAATATTCATTAATGAATACGTTAAATATTCATAATGAATACGTTATATACCCTTTACCTAAAAGTAATTAATAAAAAAGCTATAAAACAACATAAAAGTAAAAGTGAACTACGAAAGTATAATAAAAAATGTGAAATTATTTTTTTCACATATAATATAATACAAAAAAAATAAATTATATCTAATCATGTAATTATTTCTAATAATAATTTTTCTAGTATTACATTTGTTTTTATTATAACACCTAGCATACGTTTAATTGAACAAACGTTTCGATTAAAACGCATAATCGTGGTCCTAAATAAAGAAAGGTTTTTCTTACGTAACAAGGTTTGTGTTCACTCTAGCGAGATCCACCGAATGGAAAGTCTTTCTCACGGGTTTTTCATCCTTGTTTTGTGGGTGGAGTAGTAGTAGATTATCTTATGTTCTTCTGTGTGGTATGTTCAGGTGGATTCCACAAAACGACATGCATCATACTAGGATTCGAACATTGTAAGACCATTTAAATTCCTTTTACCTTTGGTATTGCTCTTCCTGAATAAGAAAGAGAGAGAGAGAGAGAGAGAGAGAGAGAGAGAGAGAGAAGCAAAAGAAGAAAAGATAAATAGATAGATATATGCCACGCCCAATGACCTCGTATTATTTCCTCGTTAACGATCTGAACTTAGACTTCTCTAACGCGTTAACTTGCAAAACCTCGACTACCGTTTTCACCGTCCAACGCGTTCAAAGATCTTCAAGTTTCTTAATTAACTCATTCACCCTCACCATCCTTTTAAATGCTACGAACATTGACTAACGAGTTTAAACAAAAGTCATCAGTAACTTTGAATAATCTACGCTTTTTTTTTTTAAATCAAATTTAAAGAGTGAAAGATAATAAAAACAAAAACAAAAACAAAAAGAAATAAATGTTCAAGAAACTTAACATTATTTTTTAAAATCCTATATAATTATAACGAGTTCCATACGTATTATGAATTATTTCAGATTTTATCTAATTAACAAGAATAATATTTTTATCAAGAGTAAAAGAGATAGAAATCATCGACAGTACTTCTATTGCAACATCATTCTCGATCCGTGCGAAAGGAAGCTACAACACATATACCTTCTTGCAACTACATTCGGTAGATAATCGCTTCCTGATATAACCTCACAACACAACCTGTGTACTTCTCTATGTGGTATTAAAAGAATACTGTCGATGATTCTATGGGGTTAACTTGAAATACATTCGCGTGAATATGATAGAAATCTAACGATTATTGCACTGCGTTGTTATGCATAGATACACCATAGTTATACATACACGAACACTATGAGTATTCAAGGTAAACACCTTGATATGTATATTAAAATAATAATTAAATCATCTTAAATATTTCTCGATGTTTCTTTTATTATATATATATATATATATATATATATATATATATATATATATTTTTTTTTTAATTATTTATAAAATATTACAAAATTACAACTGATTCAATACCAAGACTTTTACCACCAATTAAAGTTATACCCATATTTATTATATGTTTTATATTATGATATATTTTGGATAATATGATATTATATAACATGTAATATAAATTTATGCATAAACACGTTCGTATTAAGACGAATGTTCGGTCAAAGCTAGTGGTTTTAATAGTAGCTTATTGAAAAACCTTGGAAAGTAAAAGTATATGATACATGGTGGAAAGTCTTTAAACCATTCGCTCCTATACAAACGCATAATATATTATAAATTCGACCTTAGTATTAAAATATAAACGAATGCAAAAAACTTTAATTTTCATTCTGACGTTTGGTTGACAAGTCAAACAAATTATTATATTCCCCATACTAATAATTCTATTTTTGATTTCTATAAAAATATGAATCAGAAAAAATTCATCTTACACTACACTTAATCAATATTTTCTTCTAATATCTAAGACTATGATTATCCTATGACTAGATCGATGGAAAAAAAAAAAATAAAAAATAAAAAATAATAAATGAAAAATAAAACATAAAACCAGTTTATCATTTCGTACCTACAATACGATCTATGAAATCGATCTATCTATCTCTTCAAATAAGATCGTTACTTGTTGATTTTCTCTTAAGCAATCCTTTGATAAACCGACTCGAATAGGAAGTAGTGTTGTTTAGAAGAAACAGATGATGATGATGATGATGATGATGATGATGCTCGTGGATCGATAAACTCAGCGATCTATTGATCTGTAGATCGATAGATCGTACTCCTAGTCTATTCATCATTCTTCTTCATTTTCCTTTACACTTACTCACACTCACAATCAGATTATTTTCTTTTTATCTTTTTTTTTTTTTAAAGGTTGTTACATAAGACCGTTTCTATATAGTTATAGCAATCGACACGATAAATATAATTATATTGCAATGTGTGCTAGCTACGTTATGGCTTATGCCATATGTATCTGATAAAATCACTAAATTATCATAGATCATTCAACCCCGTAAATCTCTTTTTCTAAACTTTTGTACTTCTATATCTCGTTCGTACTTTAAATATGTTGCATCGTATTAAATAATAACGAATCATTCTTTTACGATTTTTTTTTTTTTTTTCATTTAGTATACAATGGTCAATGTTAAAGATAATTGTTCATTGGATCGATTTTATACGTCAAAGATTCTGATTTTTATGAAATACGAGCCTACCATATTTTTTATTCTTTTATTCTTTTTTTCTCACTCTCTCTATTAATATGGAATAAATCTTTTATAATTGACAGTCAATGTAATACCACCTCCATCGATTAAATTTTCTATTTAAAATCCCCATTAGAGTTTGTCATTGATTTCTTTCTTTGATAAATCAATAATTTTTGTTATAATTATATCTAACTTAAAAATAATGTTATTTATTATTCAAATCACCAATACCACGTGTTGATTATTATCTACATTTGATAATTAAAAAAAAGTAATTAAGATTAAAAATTAATAGAAATATAAATTTGGTTGTATATAAAATAATTCAAATTCAATATTTAATTAACTGTTCCTATTTTTTGTTATATATATCTAACTAAATAACTTATTCCAAATTTTTTGGTATTAAAGATCTAAAAAAAGAAAATAATGATGGTGTTATCAATATGGTAGATAATACGAAATCAACACGTCGATTAAATAATTTGCTTTTCGATGACAATTTGATGAATGGTAAATCAAGTTAAACCGATTACTAATATCAACTCGTGCGATCGTAACAATGATAATCAAAAGACTCCCGACAATGGAGAAAGTTTAATCGATGGTTGTGGGTGGGGTAAAGAGTCCTATGGGGGATTCGAGAAAACGCTTAAAGCTAAGGCGTCTCTAACGGTCCATTACAAATAGCCACTTTCGAGACCGGTCGCGAATATTCCACGAATTTATATTATCCCTTTTACAATGATTTATCGAATCATTTTTTTTTTTTTTTAAATTATCCCACTTTTAAAAGAAACACAAAGAAAATTAGCGAAAGTTATTCCACGAAAGTTATATTTCCAAAATAAATTATTGACAAAATGAAATATTATTATTTTATTCAAAGAATTTACACACCTAAATTTATTACACATCAATTTTTAGTAGATTTCTTTTTTTATTTATTATATAATAATAATAATAATAATAATAACCGATCTAACAAACAATCTAATTAATTTCAAAAGTAATTAGTTTAAATTATAAAATCTTCAAATTAATTTTGACGAGATTTTATTTAATTTTATTTAAACAAAAAAATAATTTTACACTTCTTGATTTTTATGGTATCTACACCTTTTAACTTTACAGCAAATAAAAATCTAATTTCTCTCGTTTTAAATAAAATAATATTGAAGATATTCAAAAATGAACTATGTATTTTTTTTTAAGTACCATAGGAATCGATATCGATTTTATCATTAATTCGATTTACGAACCGTGTGATAACACCTTTCTCTTCTGATTTATTCCATAGACGAGAGAATGAAAAAAAAGAAAAATAAAAAAAAAGAGAGAGAGTTTTCCAGTTCGATTTATTTAAATCATCCTCACGCCTTTGATACCCTGTTCGCATAGAAAATCGTTAACAAAAAAAATCTGTTCTCGTTCGCTTTTAAAATTCGTAACATAATAGAGCAAATCGAAGCAGCAGCAACAACGGTACGGAAGTTGTTCCGGAAACTTTCACGACGACACACGTTCATAATAATCCATTCGAGTGAAACAAATTCAAATTATTTCGCTCGAATTAATTTAATTATCAAAATGAAGACCATTAAATCAATTGAAAAAATAATTCAAACAATATCCCATTTGCATAGTTACAATTAAATAAATTTTAAAAACGATTGCAAATCAATTTAATACTCGAATCTACATTACTTTGAAATATTTTCTACGTGTGTTCATACATTGAAAAAAAAAATATATAAATAAAACCACCTTGATCTTTTTTAACAAATGATGAAACGTTCTTTCGAATCAAAGCTTTGAGAGTTGGTAGTATGAAAGAGGATGAAAGATCGTTTACCTATGGAATGAACTCGTTCACCTTTTCATCTCATTGTCGAGAAAATGAGTCGTGATGAGGTCAACTCGTTTAATTTTAATCGTTTGCCTTGAAAACAATTAAATTCTCCTGATGCGTCTTGTAAAGTACTTGAAAAGTTTTACTACGTAGAAAGCATTCAACGATGAAAGATAAAAAGAGACCTTTCGTGAAACTCGATTGTTCAAACTTGAATCTCCAACCCATTGTGGACAATCAAGAAAATGAGAAAAGAAAAAAGATAAAGAAAGAGATAGAAATAACAGTGAGATGCTTAAGATGGAATCTCTTATAATTACTTATAATTGGAAGAACTTTAACGCACATTGTTTAATCGTACCACGTTAATTGCCGAAGGCTACTAAAACCCGCACCTTGAATTACCACGATGAAATCCGATTCACATTACTTTCACTAACACACCAAGTCAACTTAACCAACCAACCAACCTTCCTCGTCAACTGCTATAACGAATCGTACTCTTAATTATATTAATTATAATTATTAACTAACGTTATTATTTACTTCTCGTTGCTATAACACCTTCGTCGAACATTATTAACGAGCTCTTCAATTTTATTTTATTTTTTTATTTTTTTTATTTTTCTTTCCCCTTTGAGTTTTAAATCTTACACAAAAATTTTCAAAGTAATATGATGCATAAATTAATTTGTAAAGTATAACTTTCTCTCATTTTCTTTTTTTTATTTCATTACAAAATTGTCAAAGTGTATGTACAAACTCGTTAATACTAAGTTTACATTTTTCTAAAAGATCATTTCAAATAAAAATAAGAAAAATGACACGTGTATGAATCTTTTATCTTTAATGTTAGGAACGAATTGGTTATGAAATAAGATGGCAAAATATAATAATGAGAAAATATTATCGTATACTTTAGAAAAGCTCGTAACTCGTACAGGTATATTCGATTTAATGGTTTTCAAAGATACCTACGGATTTAAAAAAAGAAAAAAGAAAAACAAAATATTACACGTAACGAAGGAAAGAAGTTTGCCATATACCTATGGTACTCACAGTTTGAAAAATATTAGCGTTATGGGGATACCAATGTGATCGTCCTCCTCCTATCGTAAAACCTTCAACAGGAAATTGCATTTGCGAATGTCGTCATGGATCTTTGCGGCCGGATAGTCTGGTAACACGGATTAGTTTCGACACGTAATGCATCGCGTGACGTCTTGCAGAAGAAGAAAAATAATAATAAATAATAATAAATAATAAAAAAATAATAAAAAATACGATACGTCGTCGAAGTGTGGTCATTCGAAAGTAACGACTTTTCACGCGTATGAAAGATACGAACAGAAGATGAAAGATATTAAATGATTAATAAAACTAACCAACGAAAACAAAATAAAAAATAAAAAGAAAATTATAGTTAAACGAAGAAATTTAAAAAAAAAAAAAAATAAAGGTACAAATATGAAATTATAAAGCAATTAATATCGGTTGCGTTATTTAAACTGTAGGTCGATGACCTAAACTCAACCCCACCAACCAGTTGAATGGAAATATCGCGTGATATCGTCTGAACCGGTAGATTTGATCCAGATCACTGGATCGTGCAGTTGTCAACATTCCGTACTCCAAGTAACAGCAGGTTAAGTTATTACAGGTAGACAAAAAATTCTAAGAAACGTTAGAATGTTCAATAATTTTTGGTAAATGGTGGGACTACTAATCTGAACTATTAAGAAATAAAAAAAAATAAATCTAAACTCTACTAAGTAAAATAAAATACTTTTTTGAATGATAGTAACTTTGATTTATTTTCAAATTTATTCAACGATAACCGAACTATTAATATGTATTCTAATTGCAATGAAATATATCTCAAAATTCTGTACATAATATATTGTACAAGAAACGTTGATGGTAAATCACGTATAACTGTATATACATGTATGTAATACCTAATTCTTAAGTATGCCACGGACGAGACGTCGTACTACGTAGAATGGTAAACGAATTAGAGGAAAGTTAAGAAAGTTTGTCGATTATTCTTTGAGCATAGTAGATTCAAGGCAAGTTTTAACGGTGATTTCACTTTCGTTCGATTAGCGATAATATATTATTGCATACTATAACCAACTAAACGTTATTTATATTTTATTTTTCAAATTACACATTAACTCGAGCAATACAATATCAGAACCGGTCAAGTCTAAACTCGAATTACCAATGTTGAAAACACAATTTGCTTTTGAAGTTTAAACGTTAGGAGAAGGAAAGGGGAGGAGAATTATCGTTCAACGAGACTTTCATAAATCATAATAAAAATAAAAGTAATAACAACGTCCTAAATTGAAAACGATGAAGACTACCACCTGGACCATGGTGCATAAAAAAAAAGATTGAATTTTTCTATCTCCTAACTTGAAGAATTGAAAATAAAACTAACTAAATATGAACAAAAAAATGAGAGAATGAGTGTTATATATAAAACAACTATCATGAGGATTAGAGAATAAGCTATATGGAACTTTGGTATTGCAGTGAGCGTGAGGCACGCGAGTATTCTCGATGTGGCCGTTCTATTTTCATCCGACACTGGAATCCACGTCGAATTCTATCATCCAAGTGTTCCCTGTGCATCCCTATTCGACATATCCCACTTCGAGTGTCTGCATCCCTCCTATTTTTCAGCGTGGGAGTTTCACAAATTGAAAAGAGGAAGAAAGAGAAAAAAACAAAATAAAAAAAATAAAAACGACCTAAGAGATATGTGTGTGTGTGTCTTTCGCTAAATTCCATAGGGAGGGGTTGTTTAAAAAAAAAAATCAAAGATAAAGAAAGAAAGAGAGAGAAACAAGCTACGAGGCCAATTAGTTCGGCAGATACGTTAAATCTGTCGTGCTGAGATCGTTCCCAAGTCCGTGTCCGTTCTTTTTGCTTTTCTTGAAGGTGGTGTTAACGCGACCGAGAAGGATAATCATTGCGCCAACAGCGAGACTAATACGAATAAACCAAAATGATTAAAAGAACGAAAAAAAAAAACGGAGAAAGAGAGAGTGAGATTAACTCTTTCGAGTTGGACAAACGAGTAGCATGTTACAAACGAAATGAAACATATCGTTCCGCATATTTATCTCGTATCAAATTAAAAATGATTTAAATACTTTTTATATTTCTCATTGTCCCGATTTTTTTACTGATTACATGGATAAAAAATAAAAACAACAAACCAATTGTGAACTTGGTTGGAATTTGATACGGTCTTTCGAATGGTTAACAAAATCCTTTCTACATATACAGACACATATACACACATGTCTTAACACACGTGTTTAGTTTGCGTACCTTTCCAGAATACCAGAACGATATTAGATTTACGTAAGAGAGACCGGTAGAGAGTTTCATGAGTTAGGTAGTTCACTAACTCGCTAGCTAGTTCACTAGCTCGTACCCGTGGCGTACTATTTCGAGGCTAATTTACGAATTTCCCGAGAAATTTCGGCACGAACGAGGAAGGTGTAGGGTAGAAGGAGGTATCTTTTCTAATTCGATCAGCCGGCAAGCCAAGGCAAGGCAAGGCACGACACGGGCACGCTCGAGAATAGCTTTGATAAATCTTGCGAACGATATCACCACACCGACGTGTTGAAACCTCCCCCATTTCCCCCTTCTCATATTATATAGCTACGTTATAGTTAGTTAGACGATGACAACAAACTTACATTAGAGTCTCGGCATTTCAACTAACGAATGGTATTTACCGTCTTACTAGAAAAGCTTTTGCTCCGATTCGAGAATGTCAGGATCGCGGCACGCGTGCTTTTACTCTATATACAATGTGACTTCATAAATTTTATTCATCATCAATTTCAACTAAATATACGAATCATTTGTTATATTCTTTAGAAATAAATTTGTTCCTTTTTATAAAATTATATTTGATTTATTAATGACTTGATTATTTTGTCAACGTGTCCCTTTTTATTGTGCATTAATATTTCATAAATATACAATTTCATTTCATTACAGAAATAAAGATTTATTATCTATTTGTTAGATTTATTTTTTTTTTAATTATAAATAACACTCTTGTTTTCTGATAATTTCCACGTTTTCGGAGAACACCCCATATTTCTCGTTCACGTTATCCCTCGAGACATCCGGCAACATCTCTAATATATATTTTACAACAACCCGTTTTCTTGTAGCAAAATAACAAAACAAAAAAATAGACAAAAATAGAGAATCACGATAGAATATGCGTGGAACGTGAAACAAAAAAGCAAATAAAGTTAACAGCTTAATTTCTTCGAGACTTTACTTTTGGTAAAACTTAAAAGAAACTCGTAAAAGGAAGGGTTAACGTTCGTTTTGATTCGTTGGACGGGTTAGTCCTGTCTCGTTACATCTTTCCTACTTTTCTTTCTTCTTATTTTTATTCGTAATCTTCTTTTTCTTCTTCTGTGTTTCAAGAAGGAATCCTGGTTCCCTGACCCGCGCACGAGATTTACTCAAGGTATAGTCTCTCAACTTTTTCTTTCCCTGTATGCGACACGATACTATTTCGAGGCCAATTTACGCGAATTCCGTTAGAAAAATATTTTAAAAAAGTATCATACGACTTATCTCGGTTTTACTTAAAGTCATCTCACCCTCGCGTTTAACCCCCTTTTTCCCCTATTTTATTCCACGTCACTGTTACTTATTTAGTAAGCACGAGAACCTTTATGGAGATACATGTCGCCGTTTTATACGCGAACTTTTAGACACCGTGACTCGTGTTCAATGGGGATTATATAAACGTGAGATCGAATCAGTGTATACTCGTTGTTTCATCAAAAAATAAACACGTTCTAGCTAATACAAATATATTCTTTATCTATTGTAATTTTCACCGGACCTATTACGTATCTTATTCTGATACCTTTACCTACCAATCTATTTCTAAGTGTTTGAATCATTTCAAATAACAATTATTCGATCTAAGATCGTTTCGATAAAACCTTATGGGTATAATTGAATTTGTCATAGTTTAATGATACTACCATTCTATACGATACTTTAATAATTACATATCATCGACAGTATGCTTTGTTATATTGTAAAAAAATACAAAAATAATAAATATGTACCATAGTTATAAATTATTTTGAAAAAAAAAAAAAAAGTTAGAATGAAATTGGCCGAAAGTTGAAAGGAACGAAACGAAATGAAGCACGCGCGAACCAACCGACCGACCGTTTTTGCGAATCGCGAGCAAGACGCAAATATCTTTCTGGCAAAATAGAGAAATAGATAAGTAGATAGATAGATAGAGTAAAACAGAGAAGAAGGAGAAGAAGAAGAAGAAGAAGATACTGTCCGTTACATATGCTGTCGAGGAACGTTGACAGGGACTAATACTCTTATCCGCCGTGCACGACTGACGG
Organism: Polistes dominula; assembly: GCF_049000335.1. Lineage (NCBI taxonomy): Eukaryota > Metazoa > Arthropoda > Insecta > Hymenoptera > Vespidae > Polistes > Polistes dominula. The sequence goes on along the minus strand of NW_028300939.1, from coordinate 1,182,960 downwards.
ATAGCCAGACTAATCTGCTGCGGGGTGAACAGGGGGTGGATTAGCTTAGAGCTATTATCGAATAATTTAAGCTTGGTTGGTAAAACGAAGATGAAGAAGTCTCTCTCTCGTCCGAGACCTTTTCACGAACTGCTCTACTCCCTAAGAGGGGGATGAACGAGAAATAAATAAACTCGACTTCAAAATTTTGCTAACTTGTCACTCGTAATTTACTTTAAGTATCTTTTGAAAATCATCTCTCACCCCTATCCCCGATTCAGAAATTTTTCTAATTTCTTTCTAAAACAAAGATGAGATACTCTTAAATTCATCGATTTTTCTCGATTAGAAGAAGAAGAACATTATAAATTTTAGTGAGAAATGGAAGATACATTACCGCAACTAATCTGCCAAGTGGGATTAAATAAAACCCATTATCGAATAATTTAGATGAACAAACACGCATTATAACAAATTTAATTTCAGCACGAGATGCAGAAGATAGAAAAGATCAAGAAAAAACGAGTATATTATCTATCAACATTAATTTATTGATATCGAAGAAGAAGCTTCTCGCGATCTCGCATAAAACCTTCGCTGCTATACTTTATGAACGTTCTATAAATAAAATAATCAAGGAATTTGATGGAGATACGCCGAGTAAATACCGTTGGCTCTTTTGCTGTTCACCCACTACACCGAATGACTTCAAGTCTCGTCTCTCTCTCTCTCTCTCTTTCTCTCTCTCTTTCTCTTTCTTCTTCTTTTTCTCTCACGTTCTCTCGCGTGCTACGTCCGGTCCCAAGCGAATAGCCTGGACCAACCTCGCCTCACTGACCGAGCCCTCGAGGCACGTATAATTTCAGAATATTATGCGTCAGCGAGCTTCCCCCGCCATATTACAACTTCCTTGCACGTGCCTCGGATAGTCACGTTCCTCTGCATGTCCACGCTCTTATCCTGAATTATACCCTTCGTTTATCGACCTATCGTCGCGTCCTTGTCGCAACTTTGTATGCGAGTCATTCGATCAGACGAATCTTACCTTTACCTTTACCTTTTTCTTTTTTTCTTTTGCTGCAACAGACTTCTTTTTTCCTTTTTTTACTTTTTCAAAATAATTTATGTAATACATAAGTAGTCAAAACGTGAATTTTTATATTTTATATAAATATAAGAGAATAATATTAAAATAAATTATTGTAATATAAAAATGGAGAGAACGTGAGAGATTATAAAGAAATCAAATTCTACAAATGTTTTAGAAAAATTTGCTAAACAGACAAAAGAAAGATACTACTACCCCTAAACGTTATCTACGATTAATGAGAATTTACCTAAACCACACGTATTCGAATATCTTTTTGGGATATAGTAAGAATGAAAAATGTAAAAGAAGAAGAAAATAAAAAGGGATACAAGGGTCGGGGATTGACTGAACACAGAGAATTCGTAATCGGGGTCGAGCATTCAATTCCTTCCCACCTTTTACCTCGTTCGCTTAGCCAGTTCTCCCCCTTTCTTAAGTCCCAACATAAGTGCAGTTTGATTCGTGTCGCGGTTAACGGTACCGGTATTTCGTGACGTCAACGCGTTTGTTTGGAAAACGTAACAATACTGACATCGTGTTCTTTATCGATCGGCCGTTATGGTCGATCATTCTTTCTCTTTCTTTATTTTATTTTTTTTATTTTTTCTTCCTTCGTATTGCAAGTACGTAGAGAGTCGTACGTATATGTTTGAACTCTTGGTACGCCCACATCGGGTGAGGCTCGTCGTTGTCGTCTTTAACAGGACGCGTTGTGCATCTTGAATCATCGTACGACTCTCTCGTTGTCATCCTTTCTCTTATTATCTTCATCTCGTTTCCTTATTGTCGTTCACCGATCTACCTATTCGTTGGAACAACGACTACTACGACGAGTGTATCAACGATGTGCGTTTTGTATTATTTCCTCCTCCATTATTTATGATACCGATAAAATATATATTATACGAGTAATAAAAACAGACATTTCAATATGGTTAACACATTATCAATTTTTCTAAAAGTTTAACAAAACTGATATTAAATTTTAGCCTACTAAATATTTTTATACACGTTAGCAAAGAAAAATGTGAAATATTCGAATACCGTTTAAAAGATAAAGTAGTGTTTTGTTGATACATCAGTAGTAGTAGTAGTATAATTTCATTCAAGTATTCTCATTTAGATATATCTCATGTTTAATTGAATAAAAGTAGAAGCTTAATAGCGGTTACACACTCGAAACGATTAAACCGTCCTTGGAATGTCAAGAGAAGACGATGATGATCTATCTACGCATAGAATTCTTTTACCCTTAAACATGGGTCGAGTGGATCGACGTAATCTCATGAGGTATCCATCCCAAGAGGTGCTCGTGAATCCTACATGAAGAGAGAATCTCTCTTGACGATCCTAGCGAGTCATTATTATATTTGCACACGCATCTATACCTAAGTACCTGAAGATATACACACATATAGCAGCAAGGTTTAATCAAAGATTATTTCGTCAACTAATGATCACTGAATATTTGATGAAAGAAAAAACTTGTTGACAATTGATACACTTTTGAGAAAAAAAATTGCACATAATAAATAATAAAAGAAAAAAGAAATTATTCTATTTCTATTTCATTATTTCCAAGATAGGTTGCATAACCAAGACAGTATGGGGTTCACGCTACATTTAGCTTAGCTTTAAACAGTATACGATTAGTCACCGGATAACATTCGCTCACAAAAGTTCACAGAGTTATGAAAGGGCCCAAACTGAGGAGAGAGTGCGTTAAACTCACGGGCCAAATGTCCAAATGATCTATGATCTAGTCTTTCTTTTTCCTAGACTTAGGCTAGCGAACGATGCCTTAGGCAAAATATTTTTCACGTTGGTACTACTTAAGTACCTACCGCCGATCGATTAATTTATCGATCAATTTTTTGTGCATTTTCTCGTGTATATGTAGATAAACATGCATATAAATGTATATGCGTATTTTAAGATAAGTGTATATGTTACTTCGAACCATATCAATTTCTTGACAATTTTACGTGACTTATTTTGATCGTTAGTATCATTAGCGTCGTTTCTATTATCGAGAATGTACTTGCAAATAAATTACAAAGTTATTTTCTTCAAACCTAAATGGATATGCCAATTTGTAACATACGTATTGAGAGAGAGAGAGAAACTAAATGAAATATCAATTTCAAATACTACGAATGTATATATAGATCCTTCTCGAGATAGTATATCAAAGTTATATCGTTTCAAATGTAAATTCAAAGACCAAAGGAATCACGAATGAAATTTTATTTATAATACGAGAAACATATAACAACTAATTAAAATAAATCAATAGGTTAAACCAAACAAGTCTACTTCCTTCACTGCAACACGCCATAATACGGAAACCCTATATGCAAACGGAAATAATAATCAATTTCTACTTTCATCAGATCAACTAGAAAACTAAAATCTCTATTGAATATACACTTCCTGTTATGAATATAATATCCTACCAAAACGGAAAGAACTTGCAAAAATTGCAGAAATGTAAAATAAAACAAAAAGAACCTATTAAAAGTACTTAACTCTCGTAAACTGAAAGGTAAACTGAGAATATCATTACGTGCTCGATAGCCCTAAACGAAAATAGGTTTATCGTTTTCACAGTACATTAGAGAAGAATCGTTTTACCTATAAATTCTTTTCTTTTTTTTTCTTTCCATTTGTTATATGCGTCATTACAGATAAAGTAGTACTCTAATAAAGAGGAACTCTCGTTTTAGAAGATAATGCGATATGCACGAAGTTGTGGGCGAGAGTGAGTGAATGAAAGTGAGTAAGTGAGTGAGTGAGAGAGACTGAGATAGACAGAAACAGACAACTAGAAAGAGAGAGACAGAAAGAGTAAGGTCGGAGTGTTAGGACTCGGGATGATTAGGGCGGGCGCCTCAAAGTATGCACTTGCGCCGGCTGCATTCTGTAGCGGGCAGCGAGTGTGTTGTATGCATTCCTTCGAGACTTACATACGTCGGATGCAAATAGTATGTTAGAGAGATACGGCAGAGCTAATGACCGAAAGAGTATGAGGCCGCGGCCTCGAGTTTCCGCGGCCCGTCTTCGAAGAATTGACGACGACGACTCCTAAAATGGCCTCGAAAAGGTCCCTTCCTTTAAAGGTTGGGTAGTGGGTGGATTTGGAGAGCAAAACAAAGATAATTTTTATCTCATCGATATATTTATTCTTAGTTAAATCTTTTATCTAATTGGGAGAGTCCGGTTTGGTCAAAAAGGTTTGATCAAAAATTTATTTACTTTTTAATGAAATTAGTAATTTAATCGATTAGGATTATCTCGATATTCTAAAAACAATTAGAAATGAAACGATGTGGGGTACAAACTGTTGAACGTCGATTAAATAAATTGAAAATGAATTCCACGTAAGAGTAATAAAAATAAATGGTCGCAAAATTCGTAGAATTTAATTAAACGAACATTGTGAAACAGAAATGTTTAGAACAAATAAACGATTTTGTACTTTTTATCAACCGCATTCCAACGATCATCGAGAATATTCTCGTCGAATTTTTGCTTTGGTGCCCGACTAATTATTTCGAATGGAAGATAATTTTCCTGGTATTTCACGCGTGTTCGTTCGGTGCATTTAATTTGGCGTGGTCGCGAATTCGTGCAATTTCGTTTATGCGAATTTCCATTATCTCTTTTGCTCTCAAAACCTTTGAAATGTTAAAAGAACGAAATGTTCACAGTCGGAGATCTTTTGCAGGATAAATTCGATAAGAAGAAGAAGAAGCTAAAACGAGATTTGTTTTTTTTTTTCTTAAATAAAACAAAAAGTGAGAAAGAGGTAAAATATAGAAGAGCTTGAAAAATCTCCACAGAGTACGATCTGAATTATATGATAAAAAAGAAATGAACATTCTTGTACTAGGAGACCTCGATAAATATAGCGACCTTGATCGTGTCACAAATAGAAAAGGAAGATAAAGAAATAAGGAAAAACAAGGGCGAGTGTTCCTTTCCCCTTTCCCCCCTATGGTCATCTCGTGTCAGAACGCGTCCGAAGTGTCTGTTCTTTTTATCACGGCAAAACTGACCGCAAGATCGGCTTCGTAATTGGCAGATACAGCAACACGACACCGCGAGTCAACGCAATACAACACACCACGGAAAAAGCGTCATCTTTCTATCTATCTCTCTCTCCCACATACGTGATATATGATTTTTATATATATACAGCTCGTTTCACCCACACTAGTACCCGCCCTTTCGACCTTCGAAGGAGGACGCGTCTCCTCCGATCTCCGATCTTCGTTCAGCCCTCCGAGAAGAGAGTATCACTTTGCATCTCGTCTTAGCGTGCGTTTCGCGTGAAATTTTATAAGCAAAGTTGCCGACCTTCGTTCAATTCACCGAAGGATTCTCTCTATCCTATCTACCATTTTTCTTTCAAAAGAAATTGCAGAAGATAACAACGTGTAGTTGAGAAAAATTATCAACTTATACTAACAGACTGGGTCGTTTGATTTCACGAAAATGGATTAAAGAAATTGTCACGTAATAATAATAAAGATAATAATAGTTGCAAGGATCATTAAAAAAGTTGAACATTCGTTGAATATCTTAAACGAAAGTGTTGCTTGAATAAAATTTGACTAACAAACGTTGTGTTAACGTAAATAGTAGATGAAGATTTGTTTATAACGTTGATCTAAAGAGTACACAGCGAATGAAGTAATAAAGAAGGACGCGTGTGACGAGACAAGATGATAAACGTAGAAAGAAAAGGGGATGATGGTGGTGGTTTAACGAGGGGTCCACTGACGAAGAAGGTCTCTCGTGTAAATCAAACTTAACGCGCTCGTTAAATCTCCCACGAGTAGTCTTAGCCGGTCCTAATTAAGAGCCAATCTCTTTTTCCTCTTCTTATTCTTAACGTTTTTTCCTTCTCACCGTGGACGATGTATTAGTAGCAGCATAACGCGGGGGAGGAGGTGAAGGTAAAGAGAGATAAAGGGGATAAGATCAACGATTGCACAGCGGCTTATTTTGCACGAGAAGAAAAATAAAGAAATTAGAACGAACCTTGTAACCGCGAACAAGAGGATTTATATTTGCCAGTAAGTCTGTCAAAAACGAACAGAAATCGTCATTATGTCGACGCACCTAACATCGTCGTCATACTTCTCAATGTATCATTAACAACATCCTCGACGTGTCCGTTCCAGATATAGAGAGACCACAAGAAGACTATCTTCGAAACGTATAATAATCTTCGATATTTTATTACCGTAAAATAGCATGCCATATCGATTTAATCATAATTATCTTTCATTTCATTTGATATTATCAATCATTCTGACTACCTACTGATAGTTGACGTTATTCTGTATATTCGTGACGATAATAACTTACGTTCCATTTAATCTCGAGCACATTTGTTTTATTTTTCTTTCAATTATTAATTAAATATTGACGAAAAAATGAGATCAACATTGAAACGAATGAAACAAAATAAACCAACGAGTGATTTTTCAAAATAATCGTCGATTAAGCAATTGGGAGTGCAGCACGTTTCGTAAGTCGATCGGAAAGCAAACGGGAATGACGGTTCGTAACTAATCAGCTGACTTAATGGCGGCAGAAATGGTTAAGGAAAGGAAGAAAAAAGAAAAGAAAAAATATATCTATCTAGATAGATATAGAAAGAGAAAGAGAAAAAGATAGGGAGATGTAAAACGACGGTCGAGAACGAAGGGATTTATTAGCATATAATCTCCTTTAATCGAGGCACCGGCTGTCGGATGATCTCGATGGCCCACGGTCGTCTCTGGCGATCATTATGCTAAGTAATCTGAATCCTGAATCACCGCTTCGAGGAGCAGCCGAGCGCGAGACTCTTCGTGATCGTCTCCACTTCCACGTCGGTCCTTTCCTTGCCGATCGTGGGTGGATGGAATGTCGATAGGCATCTGAGTACATTGCTTGGTTCGGCCCGTACAAACACACACACACGTATATAATAATATTATAAGTATATATACTTAAAAGATATATTTAAAAAGACATACACACAATCATAAAATATCTAGGAATTTCAATACTAAAAAGTATTTTCCAATATCGTAACGAAAATGTCTAAAAAACAGGAAATTTATTTGGAATTCGAACGCTAAATGATTAGACGAACATTGATAGGAAACGTGTGTGTGTGTTAAAAAAGAATGATAAAGAGAGAAAGAGAGAGAAAGGAAGATGGTATGTTGGACCAACGCACTTCCCAGCTGTCGTGTCATTTTATACATTGATGCACGACCCGCCATGCAGTGTATTCTCTCTCTTATTCTCTCTCTTTCTTTCTCTCTTTCGAAGATGAGACACGTGCGTCCTCGCATGCGTCCATACACGCGTGTGCACACCGTCCAAGGTGGATAGAGTTTCGTAAACAGTATCGAGTATCCCGAGAGTCGATATTTTTCCCTTCCTTTTCGCAACTTGGCACTCGTAAATCGGAGAATCCAACGTAGGGATACATTTTTAATTATGCGACAAAAACAATTCTTTTTTGAATCGTTCTAACATTTTTTTAGAAGACAAACAACCCTTTGACTTTACAACCTGAACATTTTTTTTTTGGTGCAATTCTGAAAAGAAGAATGTGTTTCTATACGTGTAAGTTTTCTATTCAAACCTAATGTTTACACATTGGTAACGAGTGACAACTCTCGGTAGGTACTGGAGACCGGTTGACTAATTAACGAAGATACTCAAACGAGATAATGCCTTATTTGTAGAGTGAAAGATAATGATAAAAAGAGAAAAACATAATATGTGTAAAAATGAAGATAAAAAAAGAAGATATAACGATTTCTTCCTTGTTACGTCACCAAATCGAGACAAGACAAAAATTCTCAACTTAACCCGTGTACATTTCAATGATTTAGATCAGAAACATGATCAGATTTATTTCGTTGGACATCTGAAAAAGCTTGAAAGCTCCGAACCGAAACGAAACGAAACGAATGTACCGGTAAAAGTGGTGTTTCGCGCGTCGTAACCGGCTTTATCATGAGACTCGCGTGCGCTCCTAAGAGTAAACGAGACAGAATGAGAAGGTGGTACAGGGAGAGAAAGGGATGCAGAGAGAAAGAGAGACGAAAAGATAACAAGAGATATCTGAGAAACAGGCCGACACCACCTACACACGCGTGCGAATCGCGAAACACGAACGTGTATTCATGGCCGGCAAGCAAGTTCTTCTCTTCTCTTACTTTTTTTCGTAGGTTTTACTCGTTGCTCGCACGCGTGCAAACTAAAAGAGAGAGAATGAAAGAGAGAGAAAGAGAGACACGTTTACCCGTCGAGAACAGCGTTCGAGGAAGTATCCAGAGAGTCAACGTATTTGGTTCTTCGCCAAGCAATAATTCGAGGCGCTATGAATGCGTGGGCGTACACCGCGATTTCAACAAAAAGATAGCCCTTACTACTACGTCGCCTTTTGGCATCGTCGTGTCCACCGTAAATCTTATCCGGCGCTCCGTGGAATTTACTGAACGCTCGATTATCATCCTCAATCCCGGCAAGGATGTTTGCATTTTATTCTTTTATTTAACTTTAATCGTCCTTCCGGTCTGTCAGAATTTTTCTATCTTTTCTATACCCTAATACCGAATAATCTAAATAATCTCACTTACGCGACAAATAACTACAAAATAAAGTCTAAATAATGAAACATATTTAATAAAATATGATTTGTCTCATAACTTTCTAAATAAAAAAATCTTTAAAAGTTTTATAACATATGAATTATTTGAATGTTTCGTATGTATCATAAGTATGCTAAAGATAAGGCTAAACGATAAGATCAATTTATAATTTTTATCCCGAGTTTCTCCTGTTTCGATAAGGATAATTTTAGCAAAGAAAAAAGAAAAGTCTGATGATTCGTGGGTGAATAAGTATTATCTGTTTTTGCTCTTGACACAAACTAGTCAGCGTCGTCTTTTCGCGTGGTCTACGTGTTATAATCTATTTATCTAAGCATCGGGACCCGCCTATCTACTCGAGTATCAGCTCTACTACGACCACGTCTTGAGGTGAGAGTAAAGATAACGCAGCTATTTGGCGCATCGATAACGACCTACACGTACACCTAATATTTATGATTCGCTCTGCATGATACGGCATATCATTTCACGAACTCGTTCAATGTTATATCTCTCTTTTTCTCTGTTTCTCTGTCTTTCTCTTTTGCTCTCTTACTTTAAACATAATCATATTTTCCTTCCATTCGATCGATAATAAGAGAAATAAAAAAATGTAAATGATACGAAATTAATGTTAATCAATGATGCTAAAATCCAATGTGTATTCAAGAATCCGAATGAATTCAATAACCGACATAACTATTATTTCATTGGACTTGGAGTAGTACTTATGAAAATTGATAGTTTCTCTTTGATATACTAACGCACTATACGTATATACTTATTTCCTTTTAATCAAGCTGCTTATAGAACCCCATTTATGCATACGACTCGAAATTAGATTTAATTCCCTTAGGGGAAACACATATATATACTCTTTACATACGTATTTACTCATTCGTTATACTTAAAATTCAGTCAATTTCAAATTCCATGTAAGTATCTATTTCAAATCTTATTCTATATATTTAAAAATAATTATTCTATTCACAGACTGCTCATATGTAATATATTAAACCTAATTAGTGTTACTTATGATGCGACAAATACCTAAAAATGTAAGAGTGTTTTTTTTTTGCAAAGACAAATTTATTAAAAAATATACTTGACTGTATTATTCGTTGACTAAGCAATGTTTAAACGATCGGCTAGAAGGAAAATCTAAATTCATGTGTTACCCACGTATATTATAGTACTTCCTTAGCTTTCTCATAAGGAGTTGGTGGCTCTTCGATTTTGAAATCTCGCTTTCTCTCTGTCGTTCATGACTTTATTCGTGGAAAACAATGATATACTTTTTGTTCACATATACATCTACTAACAGACATTTATTTATATGAAGATAGTAAAGGTAAAAGTATCGTTGATGTGAGATGACGATGATGACGAAGAAGATGGCAGTCGTAAAGATCGCTCGTAAGGAGGAAGAAAAGAAGGAAGAGGAGGAGGAGGAAGAACGTGTCCCGTATGCCTTCTTCGAGAAAGCAATTATGATATAATTACGTTGGTTATTATGGCGGTTAATTATGTAGAGATCGCGAGGCCATCACCAAGCGAACGAACGTTTACTAGCACGACAAGCTTTGTTCGAACGAGCTACGAGCTCGTATAATATATATATAAAATACATACACATATATTTATACATGTAGAAGGGAGAGAACGCATAACGAGATGCCTCGTAGACGTTTTTCATTTATGGCTCGTAATTTCAATGTTGCCTTTGTACGAGAAAGTACCGGGCTATTGAATTACGCGCGCGAAACTCACGCACGTACTACATACGCCAGTGGTTTTCAAATATTTATCCAAAATTATCTCTTCAATTCTTTTTTATTTTTTAATATAGGTATGTATATTTATATATATATGTTTAATCTATTTCTATTTCAAAATCTTAGATGTATGTTAAATATAATAACATTTAAGAGTAAAGTATAAATAGATAATTTTCAATTTGTAATCTACAATTTTTCTATTACACAAATATTTGATAAAATAATTAAATACACGCGAACTATATGCCGTATTGAAAGGATTAAGAATACTAGTGGACTATTGATAAAAGTAATTTGAAAACCACTGATACGCACGACACGTATGTAGGCTCGAAGTATGTTTATATGAATGTAAATACGCGTACTTCAAATTTACTACTTTGACGTAAGAATTAATGCGACTTTTATTCGACTTTCTACAAAGTGTACGTTTTCTCGCGGAAAAATTTGTTACAGAAAGTTGCAACTCTCTTTGCATTTTCTTCCTTCTACAATATTTATTTTATATTGGAAAAATTCTTTTTCTAATACTTTGTTTTTTTTTTTTATATCGACTATAGGAACGAGAAGAAAATAAAAGAACGGTCTTATAGTGTAAAATGAAATTCGTAAGAAACGATCCTATGCTCTAATCGGTGCTCTTACGTATTCTACGAACCGAACGAAAAAGTGCGTTTCCTTGGCTGCAAACTTCTAAGTGCTCGGAGTTTCCGGTGCGTTGAACAGTTGCAAAAAGCCTTGAGAATGTTCACGATAGAAAGAAAACGAAAAAGAAAAAGGAAAGAAGAAGAAACCAATCTGGAAAAGCGGAAACGACGATGCAACTAAATCGGTAGAAGCAACAAATCGATCTTAAATAACATATACTACTTAAACACGTATACTAATTCATGTTAGTTTCTCATGTAATTTCGAAGAGACGTTCGTGCTTTACTTGGGATAATTAACAAACTTTCTCAACTCTCCCTTTCAATGTGTTGGAATAATGGACTTCAAATTCTAACTTTCGTCGATTTGTCTTTTTCATTATTACCGATTACGCAAAATTTCTTTAACACGTACAAAAAACTAAATACTTTCAAAGAATCTTTTATATGCGAAACGATGCTTTTAGTATGATGTCACCGAAATTAATTGGGCAGATTGCATAAATTAGAAATACGCGAAATAATCATAATAAACGTACAAAAAGAGACTGAAAGTATTATTGAGGTGTATAGAATGAGAATATGACATCATTTTAAAAACATCCTGTAGGACGCTAGCAATGAAGTATAATTAAACTAATGATAATGAATATTCAAACATCCAAACATATTTTCACGGTGAGAGTAAGAATAATGAGAATGGTATTACTTTCTGAAAACAATACCGAACACGTTTCCTATTCCTCATTCACGCTGTCTAAACAAATGAAACAAAGAAAGATTATTAGAAGAAGAAAGTTACTTGCAAGTCTAATACCCTGATCCGATTAGTTCTCTATGGCTTTAAGCAGTCGTAGTAACATTCCAAAACATACTAACATTCAAATATTTCTATTTATCTGGTCAATATTTTTATAAATAATTTCATTTTTTTTCCGAATTATACTAAAAATTTTAGAACAGATAATGACCTAATATAAAAACCATCTATTTAAATTATTGATGAATAATAAAATTAGCAAATATTTTAATGAAAAATACTGATAGTCATCGTTGTATTGCATGATATAATACAAAATTTTATGTAACATAGACAATACTGATATTTTTTTATTATAAATACAAATTTAATTCAAATACTTGCTTAAAAAATATTTAAAACTATTGACCCGATAAATATAATTCTCTTAAAATTCTATCGAATTACTATCAAAATTATATTTTTATTTTTTTTCCATTTAAATTTACCTTAAAATTGCAATTGAAAAAAATTAAAATAAAAAAAAAGAATATCATCCTTTCCGATTAAATAATTGATAAAAGGCACATGATGAATAATACGAGAAGAGAAGAGAAATGTAGGCGGTCAAAGAAGAAAAGGTCATCCCGAGGACGAAACGCATAACTTGGGGCAATGAACGATCGGAAGTCGAGCGAAATTTCTGACTCATCGACCGACAGAGATTCGAAAAGGTAGGCCAAACCCGGACGAAAGAAACGGTGATCATTTCTTCGTTCTTTGGACCACGCCTCACATTGTCTTTTGCTCGGTCAAGAAAATAAAAAAAAAAAAGAGAAAAGAAAAAAAAGGTACAGAGTTCCCTAAACGTCCCTATCCGCGTTTGAAATATATTGCAATTTTAGCAGCTACACTTATGTTTCATTACTAATATACAAATTATCGACGATATTATTAAGTTTGACCATAAATAATTTACCTTTTTCATAAGACAGATTTTTGTCTTGTATAGTTGACAAAATTCCTATTAGAAAAATAAAAGAACACATAAAATCATTACCGTATTAAACCTGAAATAAATATTTTCATTGATTAAATAAGAAAAATAAAAAAAAAACTCTACAAAAATTAAAAAATAATAATTCATATTTAGTGTTTACGTGTGTGCCTTCAGAAATGCCATTATACATACATATATTCAAAATGAAACAATTTTAAGAACTAAAATAGTAAAAGATCCCAAAGGTTTGTTGTTAAATCCAACGATGATCACCTGTAACAAAAAGAAAACTATATTAATTATAGAATCAAGTGAGATATAATAGCCTGACATATGAATCGTCCAATTTGCAGATGCACTTTTCAAATTGAATTCCCTATTTACTTTTTATAAAAGCTCTATTTAAAGTTGCAATAAAATTGAATTTAAACGCGTGATTTGACATTTACAAAAAAATTAAAAAAAAGTAAAAGTACAAATATTAATTTAATAGAGAAAATAATAACTATTAATTATTATAACTAATACTTTTAAACTGCATTATATAGAAAAGAAAAAATTACAAATTTAATAAAATGCGATCAAAGTGAAAAATCTTAAAGACAAAAAAAAAAGAGAGATTACTTTAATATTAAAAAGACGATAATTATATTTCAAAATGTAATAAAAAGGAAATTTAAATATTTTGACTCGAACTAACTAAACACGTATGCATCTTTTTGACGATATAGACACGCATTTGGTGTCCCAAGGAGATGGAATGGTCCATCATCTCCAATTACAACTAGAAATTAATGACGAGCAAAAAAGTAAAACAATAAAATATAAAATATGACTAGAGAGCCATTCTCTAAAGGTTCAAACTTGCTGTTGAACCTTTGAAAATAACTCAATAGCCTGTAGTTGCCCTCTTGAGCCACAATTAAGTGGGGGCCTCTTCGGCATTAAGCCTCTTCTTTCTTCATTCCATGAAAACTGCATTTGGACATTTCCTACGTGCGAGCAAGATAAGATCTTTCATACTAATTTTGCAAATGAACTCGTATTTTGTTATGATTCTAATTCTCAATTATATTAAAAAATTAATTTACATTTCGCGTTCACTTTTCTATCTCGTGGACCATCAATGAACTTGGAGTTCATTGACCATACACGAGAATATTTAATCGAATGTCCAAGCAGATAATAATTTCCCTCGATGACCTAATAACACTTCGCACTTTTAACGTCGAGTAATAAAATGGAATTGAAATAAAAAGTGCAATAAATGCAATGCATTTTCTTGCAATACTTTGTTATATTTAATTATATCAAATATTTCTAGCTGTAAGATAAAATCGCGATAGTGCGTAGTGCTAATCCTGAAATACTTAAAACTAAGTATCAAATGCATCAAAGAATTTGCGAATTTGATTCGACTCTATCTCGTTCGAAATAAAATCGAAGTAGAAATAAATTTTTCAAATGGTTGCAAATACCTTTGAATCATGATACATAATAAAGATCACAGAATAGTTACAAAATAAATTAACAAATCAAACATAATATAGAATGAGATGATCAAATTTTGTAACAATTCTGTATAAACCAGGAGGCGGAATTTCCACTCCGGAGTGGAAGCAAGAAGTCTAATGCCTTTCCTGGATCCTACCTACTTAAAATTAAAGTTTTCACATTCATTCAGAGAAGTATACTACCTGCCTGCCTATTACCCATATTTTTACCCATTTTAAGAAAAACCATACATACCCACCCACTCACTCCACGGTTCTCACACATACCACCAGGGTGCAAAAGCCTACACTAGAGAGCATGCCCCGGGGCACCTCCGACACCCTAGTTCAACCACGTTTTCTAAACTTATATGCTAATGGGTATACGTACGTATTTTGCTGTAATCGACTGCCAAGGCTAATGATTATTGCATAAAAAACTAAAGCAAAAATACAAGTATACACTAGTATATATATGCATACTAGTAATATACAAGTATATCAAAGTTTCCACAAATAAATGCAGTAACTATACTATGCAAACGAGATTATCAAACAAATTAGAAATATTTAATATAAATATAAGAATACACAGAAACGTGATATGAGGAAGTAGTGCTTTGAGTATTTAATAATGTATTAAATGAATAAAAAATATCGCGAAACGATGTACAATACACACTACCTAATACGCACACACAGGTGTAAAGTACATCGTGCAATCACTAGCACAATAACAGCCGCCAATAGGGAAAAAACTAAAACTAAACCCACGCTAACTGTTTCTCACCCATACGTGTAACACCTGGGCACACGCATAGATGAGAACGCAGAAAGTATGGGGGGGAGAAACGGGAGATTAGTATATTAGAAGCTGAAAATCCTGATCTAAAAAATATGATTAAGACATAAACACATAAATACATTTGTATAAAAATTCATCTAAGCGACTAAGGACTCTACAAGTCATTTGGTGAATAATGACTTAAACAAGCGAATGAAAAAAAAGTTACCCCATATGAAACAATTATAGCTTCGAGGTAAAGGTTGTATTAAAAGACTCTACAATAATGATGGATATTTTTTGCAAACCTCGGACGACTCCTTTCATTAAGTTGGCTGTTCTAATGAAAGAACTGGGCTTTGAGCCACCACTTAACTGCCAAAGTCTATCCGTCGCGAATAAGTTTGTCTTCTTGCTCATTTATTTAAAATATCAAAGTATTGATATATCAAAATTAATTTCGATTAGATAAACTATGTACGAAGCAATGCATGTAAGACATTTATTACATGCTTTTATAAACGTAATAAAAAAGAGAGTGCATTTATAAATTGCATTATGAATTAAATGAATTTAACCGATGAGACAAGAAAACCTATCCTGAACTAATAATAAAACATACAATAAAACATATAATAAAATATACAATTTTCATGAGTAACTCCTAAAAAGGAATTACTCATGTGCTCGTCAATAATTTATTTAAATAATTACAACCAGTAACTCGTGCCGATTTGGACCTTTCATCCTCGGCATGATTGAGCACTGGAGGGACTTTAAATAAAAACTCATGGTTTAAGAAGTTCTGCGATGGCTCCAAAACACTCCTACTTCGCAATATAATTTGCGAATATAATATTGTAGTCTGACCATGGAAGACGATACTCGATTTGCCATTGAAGAAGATCCATCGAAGATCCATCGAAGATCCATCGAAGAATTCATCCAACATCTTTGAAAGGAAGAGAATCCATGGTTATATCTGTAAAATAAAATAAAACAATACGATAAGTTATCTAGAATATTATCCAAAATCATATAAAATAAAATCGAATAAAATGTAAATAAAAATGAATACTTACAATGCATTCCAAGGAGATGCAGCTCTATTGCACCATGGTGATGCACCTCGCGTGAATCTAAAAACGCGGTATGAACGAAAATAAGAAACTATAGATGAGTTTCTTATCGCGAAACCGAAATTTTATTACACGACGAACAACACTGACTCTAATTCGCGTTTGATTTTAATTTATTACTCGCCCGATCACTGATTCTACAACTAATACAAAGACTGCATTGCACGCAGTTTGATAATACCACCATAAACACTGCACATATTGCTTCACGCACTATTGCAATCTGAAACTGAAATAAAAAACAATACTATTAATATCATTACTATTACAGAAAATCATTAAAATTTTTGAGGAATTATTTAATACAAAAATATACTCACTTTAAATCTTTATTGATGAATGCACAATGGGTCTCCTATCCTTAGGATAATGATGTCAATGCACAAATAATGACTATAAAACATATATAATAATTAATGCAATTAATTCAATTAACACTAGATTTATGGACTGAGCAAATGTGATTCATTTCAAACTTTTTTGTTACATATATATAAAATAGAAATATTTCAATTAATTGTAATTTAATAAAATTTAAATTTAATTACTTTTAAAATAGAATATTTTTTAAAAATATATATTAATTTTTAATGCTGTAATGAAATATGCATAAATATTAATTCCTCTCCTCTACCAACTTTTTCATTTAAACAATGTTTGTAAATTTTTAAAAAATAGTGAAGAAAACAATAATGAACAAATCTAGTGTTAAACGAATTTCTAAATGAATTTAATTAATAAAATGTGAATACCATTCCAACGATGATCTGAAACACAAATAAAAACAAGATTATATAAATCTTTGTTATATAAAAATAACTATAATTATGGAAAAAATGTTTCATATAAAAATTAACTTACGTTTTTTCTTCATTGATGAATGCACGATGGGTCTCCTACCCTTAGGATGACGATGAACACACGTTTAAACTTAATAAAAGAAACTTGCGAGTTTCTTAACCGAGCAAACGAAACTTTAATATGCGACGATCAACACTGAATCTACTTGTCGACTTTTTTATATTTTATTTTAACACGATGCAACACACGAGAACCTCATTGCCTACGCGCTCGATTGCAATGATTTTCTGAAACAGAAAAAGAAAAAGAACAATTAAGATCATTGTTGTAATAAAAATCAATTGAAATTATCATAGAAATGTTTGATAGTAAAATATACTTACTTTTAGTCTTCGTTGATGACTGCAGGATGGGTATCCTACCCTTAGGATGACGATGTATAAAATAAAATTAAATAAAAAGTCTGAAAAGCTGAAACATACTAAAGACTATATTACAATATTTCCTGTAAATCATTTCTGAAGGCAGGGCACACATTAAAACCATTGAATATTTTTGATAGAATGGTATTCAAGTTATTAAATATTTGTGAAATTGATCAAAGTATGTAATGTTAGTATAAATATTAATTAAAAATCTTTAAAGTTGTCTAAATAAAACAGTAATTGTATCAGCAAACGCAATAAAGAGTAACATAAAAAATAAACCAATTTTTATACCATTCTATGCAATGAAAAACTTTTTAAACTATTAAAATCAAAACGATAACGTTAGAAATAAAATTATTAAATAATTTAATACGTCACTTTTTCGTTTATGTTGTCTCGTCGAAGGATAGAAAACGAATACGAGCTACATTACTACGTAACCTTGGTAGAGGAGATCTTCGGAATGTCGAACGCTCGGCTATTATACCTATGTTATCGGCTGTTTACGTTTTGTCGTCGACTCGAGAAATATCTACAAATATAAATACACATTTATATAATAGCTTATATGTAGAGTGTATTGTTTTCTTATTCTTCCTCTCTCTCACACACTCCTTCTCTCTCACTCTTTCTGTAGTATTTCTATATGCTTATATGCTTATACTTAAGAAAAATAATGCTCACCTCGCCGTATATGGAGTAGATAAAAAAAGTTGCCACAAGATTAAAAGGTTAGTGAATTCGTGTTGCAACTCTCCCCATGCTCAGAAAGCTAAAAAAAAAAGTAAAATATGAAAAAACACGTATAAAAATTATGCATGTAGTATGCATTTGATATATAACATTCGTTATATATCATTTAATATATAACAGGAAGGTGTACATTAAAATATTAATTGAAACAATTACCTGAAATTAACGGGATAACCAAATCCGCTGCAACAAGTATACAAATCGCAGGTTAAAAAATTCGAAAGATTCGCCATATTGCAGTGCATAAAGCAGGCGCGTAAGATTGGCGCGAAAATACTGCATGCGCGAAAATGATGCGCAGTATGTCTTCCTTCCACCTATATTAAAGAAAAATTTTGAATGATTAAAAATACGATATAGAAGCATAAAAATTGTCAAAATATACTCAAAAAATCAAAATTGATCCTTATATCCTTTATATATTATAATAGAAAGGTGTAAACCTTACAAAATATCTATTAATTACCTGATCTTAACGGGACGATGACACTCCGATGTGTTCTCCACGAAAGACGCCATGAAACTGAAGAATTCGGACGAAAGCTTGGCCGTGATTGGCTAATTCATTTTTTTGAACAAGAAAAGGGTCATCACGGCTTCCTACACGGACAGAATCTGACCTTCCTCATGACCACGCTGGTCAAACTACATATGATAATTTATTTATTAAATAAATTAAAAATCATTTCTATTTTTCTAATAAATGTACACAATACTTAAAAATATTCTAAAAATAATGAATAGAATAAAGACAATGTAGACATTAAGAGATCTTTGTCGTTTTGCACAAATAAACAAAATCGTATAGAAGACAATTGTCGATAGAAAAATGTCTAATATGAAATGCAGCATATGAAAGAATAAATTCCCAAAATCTGTATCGATAAAGAATCCTCACAATTGAAATACTTTCACAGATGCATAATTGTTTTAAAAATATTCACAATAACGTCTATACACGATTCACACAAAGATTATTCCACATGATTTTCTATGCTATAAGATACTACATTCTCTTTATTCTATTCATTATTTTTAGAATAATTATGAATAACATGTACGTTTAATTTCTAATCGAAAAAAGAAACATAAATTTATAATAAATCAAAATTATTCTCCTCTATTTAATGTATGTTAAAACATATGAAATGTTTAAACCAATGTATATGCATAGAAACAATCTGAAATGTAATTAGACAATATTAGAATAATAAAATAATTGTTAAATAATTAATATAAGTGCATTTTGTTATCTAATAACTTATTACATATGATCTATCTACCTTTCCCTTCAAGATTTACCTTTTAACTGAGACATTATCCTCTGTGAAAATGCTTTTATTTTAATGTTGTTTAGGTTATTTTCCAAATGTTGCCCATGTATGTAACAAAACAAAACATTCCAATTAAACAGAGATTCACATTATAACTCTCTTTATGTTATTACTATTTTTATTAAATACACATGTAACTTGTAATCATTACAAAAATAATGAATAAAATATAAAAAGAATGCATAATATAAACATTATCTCATTGCTCACGAGATCATAATCATGTAGAAAAGAAATCTTGTCAAAGAAATTTGTAAAACAATTGACAATCGTTATACGTATACCACACGTATAAAATTAAATCTTTATCATAAAGGCGAGTATTTACGTTAAAGAAACAAATTATAGGGACTTTTCTATTGTTGGCAAGCGATAGATTGTCAATTGTTTTACAAATTTCTTTGACAAGATTTCTGTTCTACATGATTATGATCTCGTGAGCAATGATATAATGTTTATATTATGCATTCTTTTTATATTTTATTCATTATTTTTGTAATGTTTACAATTAAAGTGTGTAAAGTATTGTGTAAAAGTGAAAAAAATGCAAAAATAAGATAATTATAATCTGAAATTCTGTTTATTTCGAATGTTATTTGCGTTTCATATATGGGCAGATTTGGAAAATAACCTAAACAACATTAAAATAAAAGCATTTTCACAGAGGATAATGTCTCAGTTAAAAGGTAAATCTTGAAGGGAAAGGTAGATAGATCATATGTAATAAGTTATTAGATAACAAAATGCACTTATATTAATTATTTAACAATTATTTTATTATTCTAATATTGTCTAATTACATTTCAGATTGTTTCTATGCATATACATTGGTTTAAACATTTCATATGTTTTAACATACATTAAATAGAGGAGAATAATTTTGATTTATTATAAATTTATGTTTCTTTTTCGATTAGAAATTAAACGTACATGTTATTCATAATTATTCTAAAAATAATGAATAGAATAAAGAGAATGTAGTATCTTATAGCATAGAAAATCATGTGGAATAATCTTTGTGTGAATCGTGTATAGACGTTATTGTGAATATTTTTAAAACAATTATGCATCTGTGAAAGTATTTCAATTGTGAGGATTCTTTATCGATACAGATTTTGGGAATTTATTCTTTCATATGCTGCATTTCATATTAGACATTTTTCTATCGACAATTGTCTTCTATACGATTTTGTTTATTTGTGCAAAACGACAAAGATCTCTTAATGTCTACATTGTCTTTATTCTATTCATTATTTTTAGAATATTTTTAAGTATTGTGTACATTTATTAGAAAAATAGAAATGATTTTTAATTTATTTAATAAATAAATTATCATATGTAGTTTGACCAGCGTGGTCATGAGGAAGGTCAGATTCTGTCCGTGTAGGAAGCCGTGATGACCCTTTTCTTGTTCAAAAAAATGAATTAGCCAATCACGGCCAAGCTTTCGTCCGAATTCTTCAGTTTCATGGCGTCTTTCGTGGAGAACACATCGGAGTGTCATCGTCCCGTTAAGATCAGGTAATTAATAGATATTTTGTAAGGTTTACACCTTTCTATTATAATATATAAAGGATATAAGGATCAATTTTGATTTTTTGAGTATATTTTGACAATTTTTATGCTTCTATATCGTATTTTTAATCATTCAAAATTTTTCTTTAATATAGGTGGAAGGAAGACATACTGCGCATCATTTTCGCGCATGCAGTATTTTCGCGCCAATCTTACGCGCCTGCTTTATGCACTGCAATATGGCGAATCTTTCGAAGTTTTCAACCTGCGATCTGTATACTTGTTGCAGCGGATTTGGTTATCCCGTTAATTTCAGGTAATTGTTTCAATTAATATTTTAATGTACACCTTCCTGTTATATATTAAATGATATATAACGAATGTTATATATCAAATGCATACTACATGCATAATTTTTATACGTGTTTTTTCATATTTTACTTTTTTTTTAGCTTTCTGAGCATGGGGAGAGTTGCAACACGAATTCACTAACCTTTTAATCTTGTGGCAACTTTTTTTATCTACTCCATATACGGCGAGGTGAGCATTATTTTTCTTAAGTATAAGCATATAAGCATATAGAAATACTACAGAAAGAGTGAGAGAGAAGGAGTGTGTGAGAGAGAGGAAGAATAAGAAAACAATACACTCTACATATAAGCTATTATATAAATGTGTATTTATATTTGTAGATATTTCTCGAGTCGACGACAAAACGTAAACAGCCGATAACATAGGTATAATAGCCGAGCGTTCGACATTCCGAAGATCTCCTCTACCAAGGTTACGTAGTAATGTAGCTCGTATTCGTTTTCTATCCTTCGACGAGACAACATAAACGAAAAAGTGACGTATTAAATTATTTAATAATTTTATTTCTAACGTTATCGTTTTGATTTTAATAGTTTAAAAAGTTTTTCATTGCATAGAATGGTATAAAAATTGGTTTATTTTTTATGTTACTCTTTATTGCGTTTGCTGATACAATTACTGTTTTATTTAGACAACTTTAAAGATTTTTAATTAATATTTATACTAACATTACATACTTTGATCAATTTCACAAATATTTAATAACTTGAATACCATTCTATCAAAAATATTCAATGGTTTTAATGTGTGCCCTGCCTTCAGAAATGATTTACAGGAAATATTGTAATATAGTCTTTAGTATGTTTCAGCTTTTCAGACTTTTTATTTAATTTTATTTTATACATCGTCATCCTAAGGGTAGGATACCCATCCTGCAGTCATCAACGAAGACTAAAAGTAAGTATATTTTACTATCAAACATTTCTATGATAATTTCAATTGATTTTTATTACAACAATGATCTTAATTGTTCTTTTTCTTTTTCTGTTTCAGAAAATCATTGCAATCGAGCGCGTAGGCAATGAGGTTCTCGTGTGTTGCATCGTGTTAAAATAAAATATAAAAAAGTCGACAAGTAGATTCAGTGTTGATCGTCGCATATTAAAGTTTCGTTTGCTCGGTTAAGAAACTCGCAAGTTTCTTTTATTAAGTTTAAACGTGTGTTCATCGTCATCCTAAGGGTAGGAGACCCATCGTGCATTCATCAATGAAGAAAAAACGTAAGTTAATTTTTATATGAAACATTTTTTCCATAATTATAGTTATTTTTATATAACAAAGATTTATATAATCTTGTTTTTATTTGTGTTTCAGATCATCGTTGGAATGGTATTCACATTTTATTAATTAAATTCATTTAGAAATTCGTTTAACACTAGATTTGTTCATTATTGTTTTCTTCACTATTTTTTAAAAATTTACAAACATTGTTTAAATGAAAAAGTTGGTAGAGGAGAGGAATTAATATTTATGCATATTTCATTACAGCATTAAAAATTAATATATATTTTTAAAAAATATTCTATTTTAAAAGTAATTAAATTTAAATTTTATTAAATTACAATTAATTGAAATATTTCTATTTTATATATATGTAACAAAAAAGTTTGAAATGAATCACATTTGCTCAGTCCATAAATCTAGTGTTAATTGAATTAATTGCATTAATTATTATATATGTTTTATAGTCATTATTTGTGCATTGACATCATTATCCTAAGGATAGGAGACCCATTGTGCATTCATCAATAAAGATTTAAAGTGAGTATATTTTTGTATTAAATAATTCCTCAAAAATTTTAATGATTTTCTGTAATAGTAATGATATTAATAGTATTGTTTTTTATTTCAGTTTCAGATTGCAATAGTGCGTGAAGCAATATGTGCAGTGTTTATGGTGGTATTATCAAACTGCGTGCAATGCAGTCTTTGTATTAGTTGTAGAATCAGTGATCGGGCAGTAATAAATTAAAATCAAACGCGAATTAGAGTCAGTGTTGTTCGTCGTGTAATAAAATTTCGGTTTCGCGATAAGAAACTCATCTATAGTTTCTTATTTTCGTTCATACCGCGTTTTTAGATTCACGCGAGGTGCATCACCATGGTGCAATAGAGCTGCATCTCCTTGGAATGCATTGTAAGTATTCATTTTTATTTACATTTTATTCGATTTTATTTTATATGATTTTGGATAATATTCTAGATAACTTATCGTATTGTTTTATTTTATTTTACAGATATAACCATGGATTCTCTTCCTTTCAAAGATGTTGGATGAATTCTTCGATGGATCTTCGATGGATCTTCGATGGATCTTCTTCAATGGCAAATCGAGTATCGTCTTCCATGGTCAGACTACAATATTATATTCGCAAATTATATTGCGAAGTAGGAGTGTTTTGGAGCCATCGCAGAACTTCTTAAACCATGAGTTTTTATTTAAAGTCCCTCCAGTGCTCAATCATGCCGAGGATGAAAGGTCCAAATCGGCACGAGTTACTGGTTGTAATTATTTAAATAAATTATTGACGAGCACATGAGTAATTCCTTTTTAGGAGTTACTCATGAAAATTGTATATTTTATTATATGTTTTATTGTATGTTTTATTATTAGTTCAGGATAGGTTTTCTTGTCTCATCGGTTAAATTCATTTAATTCATAATGCAATTTATAAATGCACTCTCTTTTTTATTACGTTTATAAAAGCATGTAATAAATGTCTTACATGCATTGCTTCGTACATAGTTTATCTAATCGAAATTAATTTTGATATATCAATACTTTGATATTTTAAATAAATGAGCAAGAAGACAAACTTATTCGCGACGGATAGACTTTGGCAGTTAAGTGGTGGCTCAAAGCCCAGTTCTTTCATTAGAACAGCCAACTTAATGAAAGGAGTCGTCCGAGGTTTGCAAAAAATATCCATCATTATTGTAGAGTCTTTTAATACAACCTTTACCTCGAAGCTATAATTGTTTCATATGGGGTAACTTTTTTTTTCATTCGCTTGTTTAAGTCATTATTCACCAAATGACTTGTAGAGTCCTTAGTCGCTTAGATGAATTTTTATACAAATGTATTTATGTGTTTATGTCTTAATCATATTTTTTAGATCAGGATTTTCAGCTTCTAATATACTAATCTCCCGTTTCTCCCCCCCATACTTTCTGCGTTCTCATCTATGCGTGTGCCCAGGTGTTACACGTATGGGTGAGAAACAGTTAGCGTGGGTTTGGTTTTAGTTTTTCCCCTATTGGCGGCTGTTATTGTGCTAGTGATTGCACGATGTACTTTACACCTGTGTGTGCGTATTAGGTAGTGTGTATTGTACATCGTTTCGCGATATTTTTTATTCATTTAATACATTATTAAATACTCAAAGCACTACTTCCTCATATCACGTTTCTGTGTATTCTTATATTTATATTAAATATTTCTAATTTGTTTGATAATCTCGTTTGCATAGTATAGTTACTGCATTTATTTGTGGAAACTTTGATATACTTGTATATTACTAGTATGCATATATATACTAGTGTATACTTGTATTTTTGCTTTAGTTTTTTATGCAATAATCATTAGCCTTGGCAGTCGATTACAGCAAAATACGTACGTATACCCATTAGCATATAAGTTTAGAAAACGTGGTTGAACTAGGGTGTCGGAGGTGCCCCCGGGGCATGCTCTCTAGTGTAGGCTTTTGCACCCTGGTGGTATGTGTGAGAACCGTGGAGTGAGTGGGTGGGTATGTATGGTTTTTCTTAAAATGGGTAAAAATATGGGTAATAGGCAGGCAGGTAGTATACTTCTCTGAATGAATGTGAAAACTTTAATTTTAAGTAGGTAGGATCCAGGAAAGGCATTAGACTTCTTGCTTCCACTCCGGAGTGGAAATTCCGCCTCCTGGTTTATACAGAATTGTTACAAAATTTGATCATCTCATTCTATATTATGTTTGATTTGTTAATTTATTTTGTAACTATTCTGTGATCTTTATTATGTATCATGATTCAAAGGTATTTGCAACCATTTGAAAAATTTATTTCTACTTCGATTTTATTTCGAACGAGATAGAGTCGAATCAAATTCGCAAATTCTTTGATGCATTTGATACTTAGTTTTAAGTATTTCAGGATTAGCACTACGCACTATCGCGATTTTATCTTACAGCTAGAAATATTTGATATAATTAAATATAACAAAAGTATTGCAAGAAAATGCATTGCATTTATTGCACTTTTTATTTCAATTCCATTTTATTACTCGACGTTAAAAGTGCGAAGTGTTATTAGGTCATCGAGGGAAATTATTATCTGCTTGGACATTCGATTAAATATTCTCGTGTATGGTCAATGAACTCCAAGTTCATTGATGGTCCACGAGATAGAAAAGTGAACGCGAAATGTAAATTAATTTTTTAATATAATTGAGAATTAGAATCATAACAAAATACGAGTTCATTTGCAAAATTAGTATGAAAGATCTTATCTTGCTCGCACGTAGGAAATGTCCAAATGCAGTTTTCATGGAATGAAGAAAGAAGAGGCTTAATGCCGAAGAGGCCCCCACTTAATTGTGGCTCAAGAGGGCAACTACAGGCTATTGAGTTATTTTCAAAGGTTCAACAGCAAGTTTGAACCTTTAGAGAATGGCTCTCTAGTCATATTTTATATTTTATTGTTTTACTTTTTTGCTCGTCATTAATTTCTAGTTGTAATTGGAGATGATGGACCATTCCATCTCCTTGGGACACCAAATGCGTGTCTATATCGTCAAAAAGATGCATACGTGTTTAGTTAGTTCGAGTCAAAATATTTAAATTTCCTTTTTATTACATTTTGAAATATAATTATCGTCTTTTTAATATTAAAGTAATCTCTCTTTTTTTTTGTCTTTAAGATTTTTCACTTTGATCGCATTTTATTAAATTTGTAATTTTTTCTTTTCTATATAATGCAGTTTAAAAGTATTAGTTATAATAATTAATAGTTATTATTTTCTCTATTAAATTAATATTTGTACTTTTACTTTTTTTAATTTTTTTGTAAATGTCAAATCACGCGTTTAAATTCAATTTTATTGCAACTTTAAATAGAGCTTTTATAAAAAGTAAATAGGGAATTCAATTTGAAAAGTGCATCTGCAAATTGGACGATTCATATGTCAGGCTATTATATCTCACTTGATTCTATAATTAATATAGTTTTCTTTTTGTTACAGGTGATCATCGTTGGATTTAACAACAAACCTTTGGGATCTTTTACTATTTTAGTTCTTAAAATTGTTTCATTTTGAATATATGTATGTATAATGGCATTTCTGAAGGCACACACGTAAACACTAAATATGAATTATTATTTTTTAATTTTTGTAGAGTTTTTTTTTTATTTTTCTTATTTAATCAATGAAAATATTTATTTCAGGTTTAATACGGTAATGATTTTATGTGTTCTTTTATTTTTCTAATAGGAATTTTGTCAACTATACAAGACAAATATCTGTCTTATGAAAAAGGTAAATTATTTATGGTCAAACTTAATAATATCGTCGATAATTTGTATATTAGTAATGAAACATAAGTGTAGCTGCTAAAATTGCAATATATTTCAAACGCGGGTAGGGACGTTTAGAAGGGCAAAAGGGAACTTTGCCCTTCAATTTAGATTTGTTGATGTGGAATTATTTAAATTAATTGCAACATTTAGTATGAGTCTTATAAATCGATGCATGCATTGTAACACTTTTCAACGTCTATAAAAGCCTTAAGAATATTATCTGCCGATTCTGCTGATCGATTCCACTGATCTATCGATACAAATACATACATACATACATATATGTATTTCATACGTGAATATATTTCTGAGTTAGTGAGTGAGTTTACCTTGCGTGGGCGTTGAGAGTGACGGATACGAGTCTCTTCGAATAATCCGAGCCGAGTATCTGACAAGAAAGGCAAGGCTCCTATCGCCTTTCGTAGAAAGTCGCGTAATCGCTTTGCTGGAACGCTTAACTCCTTGCATTCTTCCTTTTTTCGTACTTAACTACCGTTGCCTGAGCAATTTCATTCCTCTCTTTTCTCTTGTATATATATACTTACTACCTTACTTACATTAACCTTCCACATGGAAAAATCATTTTATTTTACTTCTTCTATGATTAAAGGATACATTTTTTCATTGTGGATAACAGATTTTTCATTAATTTCATATCACTGAAAAAATATGTACATATTTTGTATTATTCATTATGATAAATTATTCTTAAGAACTTGAGACGAGAGATTTTCTTTCTCTTCTTCTTCTTTTCTTCGCCTACCTTGTCCTATCACCTTGACGAAAATGCTAATTTCTCAGAGATAATAAATCGTGCCTCGGTCATTGTTCTCGCGGTTATAGACCGTGACAGAATCATTTTTAGGCACGACCAAAATGGGAGTGTCTGTCCTGTGTGATCACCATCGCGAAAAATATTACCTTCTTGTAACTTTCAATAGAAATAGAATATAGTTTTTTTTTTCTTGTTTTTCATTATTCTTTTTATTTTCTTTAATTGTACAAGAATAATTTTACTGTTAATTAATGTTTATAACGTTACATTTTAATCAATTTTATATTTACCTGTAATATTCACTTTAGCGAGTATTTCATTTAAATTATTGTAGATAGAATCGAAACTTTTGTTCTTTGATAATTATCGAGAATTATTGTAAATGTTTGACTAATCTTTTTAGAAGAAGATGAAGCATCAATTATTCTAGAAGTAATCTTGAGAGAAAAAAATATTAATAACAAAGTCATTGACCTATATAAATTCTAAGAAGTATTGTCTCACTGAACTGATATCATTTCTTTAAAAATTCTAACTTATAATGTCAAGGTTTTATTCCCAAAAAATCATATTATTTCACAATATACATTTATTTATTAATTAAATTATACAACTTAAAAAAATATTTAGAATTGTTATTAGGGAATAAATAAAGACATTTTTAAACGCGTATATTTTAAAATATTCATTCGAAATATCGCAGAATGGTGATCACATATGGTATAATTAAAAAATTGAATATACAAAGAGGAAAAAGAGAAAGAAAATATAATATATAAGAAGAACATTTATATATCGCATACCCTACGATCATCTCACCCGGTAGATAGTCCATCTCTCATATCAATGTATCCACAATGAAAGCAATTATTATCGGCAGGATGCCGGTGATCCTCTCATTACCTGTTTCCTCCTTTGGATCTTGCGAACGCCTCTCGATGTTCCTTCGAGCGCGTAATGAAACGTAATGCAACGTAATGCAACGTAATAGAAGGTAATGGCTGGATGTGCGCACCCGATATACGCTCTCGTCCTTTCCCTTCTTTCTACGCGTTCTCCACCACCTCCACCTCCTCCACCACCTTCTTCTTCTTCTCTTTCTCCTTTCGTATCCTGGAAGAGAGGAGAAAACCTTTCTTAAAGTGTTCTCTTTTGCTTGTATCGATCGAGATCGTCACGGTCTTCCGTTTAATTCGATTACGGACGTCGAATCTATAAAAGGATCACCTGGAAGCACGGATAAACGAAGATTACTACGTAGAAAATCGATTGTCCTTTGATTTCGTTACTTTTAATATAAATATATGATTCATATTATATTCCAAATAAAAATTAATAAAATATGTCTATAATTTGCAAAAATATGATCATTATTCCGATGTATAGTTATAGATAGGTAAATTTAAAATACCGGTATGATTTAAAATAATATTAAATAGTTTTGAAATGAAATCTAAATTACAATCATGAACATTTATGTTTGTTGAAATTGTATATTGAAATTCTTGTAAATAATAATAGTAATAATGATACAAACAAATTATTAGAGATTTTTTGTATCGATATATCGACTAAATCGTGTTCCTTCGCATTCTTGTTCGAGATCTGTAAAAGAAGAGGACGTAAAACCAACCGCATGTCTCGTGGGGTTCATTCCAGTCGATGGTACCACCACGTCACTCGTTCGCGTGACTTCAATTCAAAAGATTTTTTATCCTGAGTAATCGTGGGAAGGAAGATTTACGTTCGCGTTTTGCTGAATTAGCAACGATTTCATCCCTTCATTCGTGCTTGTCTATCAAGTGGTAAAAATGTTTTCGGATACCTTACAATTATATCCATGGAAAAAATGTATATGATGAGTCAAAGTACAAAGATTTAAAAAATAGAAAATAAAACGTAACACTTTTTCTTTTGAAATTCATATAAATAGATAAAATTTAGATGATTTTTTTGAATTATAAAATAAAATATTGTATGGTATAATGAAAATATTAGTTACCTTTGTTGTACGTGAAATGATTATTCCTGATTTGCAAAGATTTTCTGTTTAAAGCATTAACTTACCCTACACAAATCTTGTCTTCTTTCTTTCCTTCTATTTTCTCGTCTCGAGATCATATCGATTGGAATCACGACAATAAGGAATGATCGATAGTACAAAGGATATTACCTACGACTGGAGGCTATCCTCAGAATCGTCGCGGTAGAAATCATTTCGAATCGATTCGATAGGATCGAATGTGGTTTCGGTATCGAATAAAATATAACGTTTATAAACCCATGGTCTTCGAGAAACATGGCACGCGCCTTCCTCTATCGTTCGAAAGCAATCATTTCTATACTATGATATAAAGGTAACCTACAATTCCAACTTGTAAATCGGGTTCAAGCGTGTGCGACTTGTCCTTTGTAGATTTTTCTTCTTACCATGATTGCCACCGTCGTTTGACATTTTTCATATTATTTTTTTTTACTTCATTTATTTTTTTTTTAGTCTATACGAAGAGAAGGTATTTCTATTTCATATGGTACAAATGGTAATGCATATCTCTTTTTATCTTTTCTAAAACTTGTTAGGAAAAGGAAATCTTTTTTGTCTTCTTTACCTGGTACAAAATAATAATCATATGGTAAATCTCTCGAACGATTTCTCTAATTCTCGTATAGAAAATCTTATAACTCTATATATTAAATAAATAATAAAACGGTTGTAGAATAGTAATTTGGTATTTTTTAATAGAGACATAAATTCAGTCAACACGATGATCTATAAATAATTTTGTATCATATTTACATACACGTATAGAATATTAAAATTGTATCTAATCGATAAAAGTAAGGGTGTTGGTCTCTTATATTTGAAATTAAAAAAAGACTAAAGTAGTTACCGCAGCAGAATATTATGACATAGCACGATCGATAACCAACCCAAGTCAGCAATTTCAAAGAACCTGGAAATCATTCGAGCAGAACAATTGTGTGATTTAAGTAGTGGAAGGGAATCGCCGGCACGCTTCCAGAATTCCAAGACAGTGTGGTTGGTTTTGTGTTCTACGTCGATTGGGTTTCTCGAGATCACGACGAGGAGACTTTCGCTCGAAGAATCCATCGTGAGATCGTTAATGTTTTATAAACGGAACGATTGTGAGAGAGGGTGGATCGATAAAATACTTTTCTTCTTTTTATTTTTCTTTTTTTTCTTTTTGTTAGACGTCTAATCGGCGAATCGGTTATTGCCGCGATTTACGAACGATCCCCGCGTTCTATCGTGTCTATTCGAGAATCGAGATATGTTGCTCGCTGTTTTATGTCCTCGACTTTTCTTCTTCGAGTATCCGACTCTTACCGAGTAACATCGCTAAGCTAGCTAGCTAGGCTATCTATCTGTTATATGGCTACGAGAATAAAAGTGGTGGTGGATCCGAGAGGAGGAAGCAAAATGTCACGATCGATAATGAAATCGTGCGGCAAGCTGGTCTTCGAACCTATCTGGCGGCCTTGCCCCTTTCCAATAAAACGCACGATACCATAATATGTCCGAGTTCGAGAATAACTCGAATAAATCGTTCGTTCTATGTAATATATAATATCTTCTATATAAATAATACGTATATTAATTTATCTCAAACGAAACTACCCTATCTTGTCTTTGAAAATAAAAATAATTATATTTTTCGTGATGATTATTATCATATAAAATATCTACGTACGATTGATTTATTTTTATTGAAACAAATATTCTAAAGAAGATATAATAATTTACATTAGAACCGATCGATTATTCGAAAATCACGTTTCACGTTTCAGTCGAACTTAGAAGAAGCTTTTTATTTATTTTTTTTTTGTTATTTACCTATACGATTTCACGTCGCGAGAGGCTGCTGTTTGAGGTCATAGTTGATCCTTTGCTCGATATAATCGAGTACTTTCTCCAGGGTGTATATAGCCAAAGCTTATAAAACCGTAGCATGGCGTGCCACGCGAGAGAGGTTCAGCTTGTCCGATCTAACACGATAAGCGGACTTGAAAACCTATTGTTAGGGCTCCATTCGTTCTCCGGTTAAATTATCCAAATGCATTCGAATACCGTTCCAAGTCGGCTAACCGTTCGTTCGTCGTGGACGTTTCAAACGCGCACGCTAAAACGTTTTGCCGCCCCCGCCTTTTCTACTTTGCGTATTTCCTTTGACCGAATGTAAGACAAATCTCTCGAGAGTTTGTACACGACGACATATATAACATATATTTCTACTTTGGATGACTATATGAGTGTCTCATTCTATCTTTTCTTCGTTGTTCACTATCTTCTTCAATGCACCCACGCAATATAACAAGCTAGATCGAGATCTTGATAATAGTTTGATTTAATAGTTCACTCGTACTTTTGATATACTTGAATTAACAATAACGGTCTGCTAAAAAGAAATAAAAAGAGAATGAAA
This sequence comes from Polistes dominula, assembly GCF_049000335.1. Taxonomy (NCBI): domain Eukaryota; kingdom Metazoa; phylum Arthropoda; class Insecta; order Hymenoptera; family Vespidae; genus Polistes; species Polistes dominula. The sequence continues at coordinate 1,150,662 of NW_028300939.1, read as the reverse complement.
GAGGAAGAGAACGATTATAACGAGTTGATATATCGGATACATTAACATTCATAGTTCATAGACAAATTTACTTAATGTACTAGATATTAATTGTTTCCTTTAGAAAATATACGGAAGTAATTGAGTATATAGAAACATTTGAAATAGATATTTTAGATTTTTCAATTCTCTATCTAGTTTTTTTTCTCTCACACGCGTTAACGTTAGAAATGTAACCGGGTATTGGATCTTATCATCAATCCATTCACGATAATAGTAAATTTTCCATTTGATGAGGCAAGAAAAATAATATACGCGTTTAATTAACTAATCCATTGCTTACTTCCACAAATTTAAACGTACTTTAAAGAGAGATACCAAGAAGAGTTAGTACAATGCGGAAATCGTGTAATTGTGTATGTCATTATACGTGTGGGTAAATAGTAGCACGTGGTAACGTGATTTAATGACCAACGGCCAATGGCTTTTCGCGTGTTTTGGCGACAGAATCTTCTTCAGTTTGTTGTACGGGGCCATCCAAATGTTCTAAAATCTTCTCCAGGAAACGCTTGGGTCGGGTCGTTAAAGACTATTTAATACGTCGGTAAGGTCGATTTGCTTTGCTTTAGTTAGCGATCAATTCTCTAAACTGAAAGGCGTCGAGTTTGCCAGAAGATTCAACGCTTTACTACAACTACATTTTCTTGTCGTAGGCGTTTATATACGTTTTTCTCTTTGCTACATTATATTATTTTAACTCTTATAGTTCTCTTTCTCTTTCTACGAATATTTATCGGCTAATATACGTTTTAGAGACGACTGTAGACCATCTCTTATTCTTTTTTATTATTCCTTCTTCTTCTTCTTCTTCTTCTTCATCTCAAGAGACAACTGTAAATATCAACCTTTCTGCAGGATTAATAGTAGTATCAACTTATTCGAGTTAACGCGGATATATATACATATTTTTTTATTTTTTTTTTTTACACAAGATCATTCATTGCAAAGTGAATCGTACGAGTGATAAAAAGTCGTAAATTTCATAACATCTTTTTGAATCAGTAATAAACGAAAGTTCAATTTTTCTTGGTAACGAATTTAAGAAGTATTTTTTTATTTATTTATTTAAAATCATATTCTCTGCATATACGCGAAATATAAATAATAGAATTTGATATTTGATATAAATATTTTCTCTTAAACATTTATTCGTAATAGTAAAGAAGAAGAAGAAGAAGTTATTTCGTTCGCACGATCGTAGTCGTAAGATGAACAACGAATCGGTGGCATGCACTTTCGACATCATCATTCTCTCCTCCTTGTTGTAACATACTCTTTTTCTTAGCGCAACACTCTCGTCTCGAATCGGCAAACGAATCTGGAGCGGCCTTTCACTCTCTTTTCCGACTCAACATAGTAATTTCGATGAGAAACTTTAAAGATGAAGACCTTCAGAAGGTTGCACAAAGAGATACACACCAGGCTTATTACGATAATAGGAAATATTACGGTGTAACATATACATATATATATATATATATATATATATGTATGTACATGTATAATCAATTTACATAACGTTGAATTCGAGAAATTACTTGGAAAATAGTATCTCGAGTATATGAAGACATTTTTTTAACACAGGATCCACTTATATATTCTATCTAACATAAATTACACACATGTCATCGGTAACTCGAAACTCGAACGATGATGATTCTTAGGACGAACCCATTTTTTTTCTTTTCTATCATCTTGATGATTAACGCACAAAGAAAAGATATCAAGACTTATATTACGATAATAGAAAATATTTTGGTCCTAATGTACATGACACGCATTTATACATATAATCAATCTGATATAATATACCTACACAGATAATATTGAACTCGAAAATCACTTTGAAAAGAGTATCTCAAGTATCAAGGTTTTTTTAACGGGATCTATCTTATGTATGCGTTATACTATACACCATAAATTATCTACGTGTCATCGGTCACTTGAACGATGATTCGTAGGACGAACCATTCTTTTTTTAAATATTTTTTTTAAAATGTCTCTCGCTCTCTCTTTTTCTCTCACACTATCTTTTTTTTTTTTTTTTTTTTTTTCTATTGCCTCAATGATTTACGATCACAGTCACGTCGGTTTCGATCGTTTCACCGGGTTACACCTTCAACTTAGCTAACCAATAAGGTTCCATACTCAAGAAGGACTAATGGGATTAACCGGCTCGTTGGCACGAAATCGATAAGCGATTTAATTTTTCATCGATGAGCCTCTCTACAAATTCAATCGAGATAAATTAATCGAGAGAAGTTTCTGCGAGATAAGATATTGGGTGAGATTTGTTTAAACGTTTTCTGCAAATTGTAGTAGTTGATTTTGCTTGTTATATGTTCTATCAATTTGTAATGTTTGTACGGAAAATATTAGTGAAAGGTTAAGATATATGTGTTTGTGTGTAAATATGTATTAAATCTAGCAACATTGAAGTTACATATAGATCGAGGAAACACTCAAAATGACATATCTTCCGTTTTCTTGATAACGATAAAAATTATGAATTATGTAGTTGTTAAAAGAGACAGAAAGAATGATAGTGAAAGAAAGAAAGAGAGAGAGAGAGAGAGAGATAGGGAGCAAAAAGGGATACAACAAGTGGCTGCAATATTCTTAAGTATATTTTCCTTCTAACGGAGTTGCCAGGTCGAACACGATTCGCCAATAGATCTGAGACGATGCCATAAATTTTGCAAATGCATTTGCGATCCTCGTTTAAAATATTTTATGAACGACATAAAGCATGATCTCTCAACGTAGGCGGATATCCTCATGGTCAGGTTGAAACGAGTGTGTTCGAATTTTCCATTGAATGTTTCCTACGATCGTACTTACAATATATATATTGCAATATTTTAATTGTAACAAGCTTTGTTTTACAATATTTTCTAAGACATGGCACAATCTCAAATGTTATTTATAATCTCGTTAGATAAAGATCATGGTGAAACATTTAATGGATGATCTACGAGAAAAATGTTGAAATAAAACGATATTATTTAACGATACGTCGCATAATATCATCGTTCCAATCATCTTCTACTATCACCAATGGTGGTACCTTCTCAGGATCGTTTTTTTTATTCGACGATATCGAAAACATTAGATTTCTACTACTTAATGTAATAGACATTTGAGACTCTGTAATAAAATAAATACAATAGAAAATAATTTGATAATTTAATTAATTATATTTATGATATTAAAATAGTTTCATCAATTTGATACTTTAATCTCATGAATTTGAATCGAATACAAACCTTGAGACGAATGTTTTCTCGATACGTAATTTCGTATTTTGTTTAAAAATTTAAAGCAAATTAATCTTTCTCGAAATTTGGGCGTAGTGAAAGTATATAAAAGTGGATTAACTGCACTGTTAACGGGAAGTACGAAAACGACGACCCAGGCGTGAAGTTCCGCTAAAAACGAAGTTGTATAATAGTTGAAAAATCTACAGATGATTGATGAATATGTCGATATTGTAAATGAATAGTAATCATAGTGCTTAATTAATTATATTACATTTGATTTCGTTAATCGTTGTTACCTTTCAACGAGAATATTTCTACATGTATGATATTTAAAAGGAAATTATTATTGCCATTATCATCATCATCGTAAAAGCAAATATCTCGTACTAATATTTCTGCATTAAATGATAGGAAAGAATTTTATCGGAGCATTATCATTACTATTTTACATCATATATCACCCATGATCGAATATAAGATAGGTTTATATACCTGGTACAGGATATTTCATCATAGCCAAGATTTTCAAAATGATAATCGGTGCCCAACAAGTTGCATCCGTTAAGACGATCAAGAAGAATCTTAGAGCAAATTCCATATCGCCAGCTGATAGTGGGGTTGCGTGACGAGTTCTCCAAATGCTTGCGAACATGCCAACGTAAACGTAGCCGATCGTTATCAGTCTGCAAATGTTAATCGGGTTTCAATGAAAGTATAGTTGATTAAACGATTAAATCACATTAACTCCGAGGTTCCCGTCGATTAAGTAACGAATTATTATTCTAACGGGAAAATATCAAGTCTTACCCTAACAAGTTAACTCCTAAAAATATGAATGCGGAATATTGCCATCCAATCGAGTAAGGATCTTCTATGTGTAATGGAAAACACATTCCATTAGCCCCATAAAATCTTGTGCTGTTTCTCCAATGAATAACTGTATTAAACATAGTCATTAAATTATTTGATTTAACAAAAAAATAACATATTTAATAACGTGATATACCAGTTAGTTTCAAATTACATATATAATCGATAATAACCAAAAAAATATAACTTGATGTAATATTAAATATTAAGACAAAATGTTGTTAAAACTTCAAAGAAATTTCGTTCGATAAAAATGTGCAAACAATTTAGTTAAACGACCAATCATATTATATATAAGCGTGATAAGTGTGAAAATGTTAAAAAGCAAAAAAGACAAGGGGGAAGGTCATTTTAGTTGAACGTTGTAATCCATATAGGAACATTGAATCATAACGTGATGTACCTGGAATAATAGCGAGGATAAAACCGATGATCCATATGAACATTATCGATACTGTAGCTGTCTGTGGTTTCATAGCATGATGACCTTTCAACGGTGCAGCAATCAATACGAATCGTTCACAAGACATAAATGATAGGATCAGCACGGATACCTTTGAAATCGTTTTAACAATTAACCAATTAGATATTATAATTAATTGTAGCAGAACTTACTGTGATCACGTTCTATATTTTATTTTTATTTTTTAAAAGCCAATTAATATAAATTAAATGGAATAATCTTACTTCTGACGAGATCATTGCTAAAACTCCAAGAAAAGTGCAAGCCCAGGATGACATCCATGAGCTAGCTTCCTTATTGTAGTTATCACGGAACTGCAAGTCTACCAAAGCGATTATGAACAAGTATACGCCCATCAGCATGTCGGACACTGTAAAAGGGATTACGCACAATGCTATTGCTATAACCAACGGTTCTATGATTTATAGTTGGGTTCATATCGTCCGGTGGATCATCGTTGCACCAGTGTTGTAAATCGTATCGTCTAATAATATCGCAAAGCGTAGAAGAATAGCATATTCTATGTCGAGGCATCTAACGTTACCCCTACCTTTTATTATAAATATTTTTTTATATTTTTCTTTTGCTTTCATGATTTATTTCCATCGTTCGAAATCATAATGTTAATCAGTAGCTACTCTCTATACGTGTTTTATTTATTAATATTTATAATACGTTTCAATTAAATGAAGATTATGGAAATTAGCCAATGATTTTTAATGACATTAAGATTTACTGTATAAAAAATACTTGTTCATAACCAACCAGCAAGATTTTTAATCAGGATACTCAAAACACGATTCTCATCCTTTGCAGTGAACCTTTCCCAAAGTACGAAAGCATTTCCTATAAAAGTTACACAGGAAATTCCCCATACTGCACCCTTCAACATAGACGTGCTCAGCAAATGCGTCAAAGATGAAAGACCTATTATCATAATTTAAATAAATTAAAATATAATATAGAAATAATTGTTATTATCGATTATAACTTACCATCGGTGGTTGGTGCACACTTTTGTACTTTAGAAGCAAATGTCATACAGTAATGAAATTTTTCAAAATATCTACAATAAAAAAAAAACAACAAAGTTAAATTAACAAATATAAAAAATATATAATATCAATGTAAATTAACATACATAAAATCTAAACTGGTGAAAACATTGAACGAATCTTTGTCTAGATTATCCATTTTGATTCCTTCGACACCACTGAAATAAAAAATAAAATATGAAAAGTTTTCTATTAATTATTACATTTAGATAATGAATTAAGATTTTAATTAAGAGAGTAAAGATTTATATAAAAATGAAATGAGATCAAACTTACAGAGATCGTAGATTGACCAAAGGATCTAATACATCAGTCGAGAAATCTTCTATCGGATTATAACCGATCAATCTGTAATTACAAAGGGCTTTGATAATCCATTATGAAAAGGATTGAGGTTAAGGGAATCTATTTAAATGGAAGTAGTTTAGATTTGATTAAGATACGTGACATTTCCAATTATCTATACCTCAATGTGATAATATACACGTGCATAAGTACAAGTAAATATGTTTACGACACGTAGAAGATTAAACTCGGTTTACTTACAGTTTCGTGAGATTTATCGTGGTTTTAAACACGTTCGTATTCAGAGAAATGATATAATTATGCGCCAGTTTACTAAGGACAACAAAAATATGATTTATTTATTATTATATTTATTAATTATCATCATCAAACGTGTAATAATATAATCGTTTTTTATTTAATGCAAACTAATATAATACTTACATCTCGACAAGTTGTTTTAAATTCTTAAAAGCATTCTCGTCGATGATCTTTATATAATTACGTTCCATGTTCCTGTAAAAAATATAATACATGTTTTTTTTTTTAAATATTTTTGTTAGTTAAAGGTCTTGATTTAATACTTACAACGATTGTAAAGCAGGTACACCATCGAACATATCAGCTGTTATAGTCTCGAAATAATTTTCACTCAACATTCTGCAATGTAACTTTAAATCTACGTATAACGAGGTATATGTTATCATGCTCGATTATTATTAAATTTAACAAACAGTCTTTGAAAACTTACATTTCTCTTAAAACAGGTAATCGTGGAAGTTTGAAGTTCGTGCTGTTTAAAAAATTCTTACGAAAATCTCTGAAAGAAAAAAAAATCCAATTTTGGTCTCGTTTTCATAGGATGTTTCTTTTCTTTTTTTTCTTTTTAGATAATAAAATATCGTATTACGTATCTTACATCAAATCTAAACTCGTACTATTTTCAAAATCAGACAAATCAACGGACATTAATCGATTATCCTTGGCCCTGAGAGTCTCCAAATTAAATAGACCAGCTAAATCTCCGACTTTAATAACGCTTAATTTATTGTTCGATAGGATACTAGGAGAAAAGATAATATTTATGATGTAATATTTTATTTTTAATAATGTAGAATTTTTTCTTTTTTATTTTTCAATTTACTTACAGCCAAATTAACTTTTTTTGATTTACGAAAGCTTCTTCCTCTATCTCATTTATGTCATTATAGTCGAGATATCTAACAAATGAAAGAATAATATTGTATTTAGACGAAAATAATTTAAAATAAATGAAAATATAATAAAAAAAATAGCTTACAGTAAACGTAGTTGTGTATATTTTTTCAATGGATCGGCTTGAATTGTTCTAATAGAATTGTTTGTTAAAATTCTAAAGAGGAAGAATAATATGTTTTATATTATAATACAATAATCATGTTTATAAAGAAATATTTAAAAATCTCATACAATCTGTCAATTTCTGATGATAAATTTAATGGAATGTCTTCGTATCCTTTGCAAGTAGCACGACATTGATTGTAAATACATCCTTCGGGAATATCTTCGATCACTATAAGAATAAAATCAACAATTTTTAATCTTAATAATTAATATAAAAAAAAAAAGAAAAGAAATGTTAATAAAATAACTTTGAATTACCACAATCGTCATTTTGCATCTCTGTAAGTTTATCCTGTTTCAAGAACCAACTCCAATCTCCGTTTAAATCGACTAAAATTGTAAATGTAATTTGTAAATTTTTAAAAATAATTGTAAATTTAATTCACTAAGAAAGTTTGTTACAAATTTCATTCATCTAAATGTAATATTAAATACAAACGATTACAAACTTGTAAACTGTTAATATTTCTTGAATTAATCAATTGAATTTTAGTTTATTTTTGTTATTTTACAACTTACCACATAATTCAGCTGTTTCGTCGTCACCATATGGACAATCATCTATACCGTTACACCAACTACTTTGTAATTTACAAATTGTACTATTCAAACATGGAAACGTACCAATTGGACAATTATCTGCAATCAAGATTTGAATAATATGATTGAGTAATAATACGATTAGTTTCACGAGTAAGTTAATAATCGAACGATCAATGTCAATCAACGATGTATTTAAATTTCTCATGATTTTCTTATGTATAATAACTCCAATGTGTCAATTGTAAAAGATTATTTTTAATGAAGTTACGTCAGTCTTCGTTGTACGAATCGACTATATCAGAATCATTTATTATCTATCCTCATATAAAAAAGTCAGATATTAAACGAAGTTAATATGATTGATTTAAAAAAAAAAAAAAAGAATTCAAATTCGATTTGTCACAAAGTTGAATATATTTTATCATTAAAATACAGTATTATTCCATCATCGTTCGATGAGTAACCAGTGTATTAAATAATTGATCGTTTCATGTTTCTCAACCCTCGAGGGTTGTTTTTATCTAATCGAGAATGATTTGAAACGTTTAAAATTTTGACAATCAAAAAAAAAAAAACACGTAAAAGCAATCTCATGAGGCTCTTAAATAATGTGTGTTGATAGAATAAAAGAAATAAAAAACATTTAAAAGAAATGAAATGCATTAATGATATAAATAATTATGTAAAGTTAACGTTGAAATATTAATTTAAATATACTTACTTTCATTAAAGTAATACATAATGAGAAAAAGCAAGAATAATGTTAGGATCAATGATACACCGATCGCTGCTATCCTTTGATATATCATTGCTCGTTAACTGTAAAACTTTGGTCTGAAAATTATTTGACAAATTTGGGATAACTTATTATCATAGAAATTAAAGAAAATTGATTAAATTGTTTGAACACTATTGTTAATTTAGTTTTTCCACGTGTTCGATTATCACTCGACACAAGACCGTATAACACTGGTTGCATTCGTTTTCTCGTTGCAAGTTCGAAGTCGCACGCACACGCGCTCTTAGTCTTTCTAATAAAATACCACCATTTTTCTTCATAGATTAACATGATTCGTATAATTTCATTAGAAATGTTGTCGATCGATCAAAACTATGATCCTTTCTTATATTCGTGTACATAGATACAATTTTATTTGATCGTATTAAGCTGCTACACTTATTTATACTTTTGAATTTAGATTTTTTTGTTTTTGTTTTAAATCTTTCTATATTTTCTCCACTTTTTTTTTTGTTTTTTGCAAAATTGATAACCAACCGAAGGGAAAGCTTAATCGAAGCTTGAACTGGTTACGTTTTAATCACTAATACTTTCTAGAATATATATCGCGGTTTTGAGATAACGTTACGTGTATTATGTACTCTTTCATTTGATATTTTTCCCTTTTTTTTATCTTTGCATATGATTATCTAATAGATTTAATAGAATAGTCGAATATTGTTTGTCTCCTTTTTTTTTTAGATTCTTATTTATTTAAGATAAATACAAGATATTTTTTGTTTCACTTCGTAAAATGTTGTTCAAGGAAATGCATCTGTCACGAATCACATGAAGACTTTTTTTTTTATGATCGTATGTTTCTTCCACGATAATTTTTTTTTGTTTCTTTTTTTTTGTCTCGACAAAGTTGCATTACGTTGCATGTGTTAAATCTCTTACCTTACGTGCCAACGAATTAATTATTAATCCTAATTCAGCTATTATTCGGATAACTTTGATAAGACTTGCAAAAGTAACGCGAAAGAATACGTAAACGATTCATTAATAAAAAAAAACTATCCGTGATCGTATGTAATAGCATATCTAAAACTATCGATTACAATAATTTTCTTTGTTTTCTTTTTTTAAGAAAAATACTCGATAAAAAAGTTGTCAGTCTTTTAGCAAACTTTCCTAACATACGAACTCTACCTCTGAAATATTTTTACAATTTTATTAATTAACTCTCATACATCTTGATAGTTTTAAAAATAGAACAAAAAAAAATTATGAGAGTGGAAGAAAAATACGCGGGTATATTTTACGATGACAAAGTATTGACATGGAGTAAACGACTTTTAACATTGCCAGGACTATGGCCAGAAGATCGTAACGATTTTCGATTTTTCTTTTACGTTATTTACGTAATATTATTCACCAGTTTAGAACTCGTTGGATTATTTCAAAGTATAAATGATCTTGACAAAACTCTTCGTAACGTAACCCTTTCATTACCAACTATATTGATCGTTTTAAAAGCATTGATGTTTCGTTGGAAGATGCATTTAGTTTTACCGATCTTGAAAATTGTTAGAAGAGACATATCACAAGGATTATATCGAACGGATAAAGAAAGGGAAAAAATAGTCTGGTATAATGTGGCAGCAACTATGTTTACAACGTCCTCAGCAATGTCTCTTTTCTTCGTTCCTACTTTATTTTATGGCAAACCAATTTTCGAATGCATTCTATCCGGTAAGATTCCTCTTTTTCTTTTTATTTATTTATTTATTTATTTTTTTTTTTTTTTGATTGAATGACACATTATCAATTCATTTGATATATTAAACTATAATTAATTTATTTTGTATTATATTTCTTGTGATTCTTTTTACCTCTGTTCATTTTGTTCGTCTATTGATAGAAAATATTGAATATTTTGTATGAACACTTTTTCAGAGTAATTTTTGTTGTTTGCTTTGTTTTGGTTTTTTTTTTTTTTTAATTCTTTTTTTCACAGGTTTCGATAATTGCACGCTACCGTATGAATTACCAATACGAATAAATCATATTTACGAGGTGACAGATGCTCGTAAGTACGCGTTGTTCTGTATCTGGTTGATACCAGCCAGTACTCTGTTAACCGTAGGTGCAACTGGCGCGGATAGTCTTCTAGTTACTTTGACGTTTTATCTATGCGGACAATTATCGATTCTTGGTAATCGTTTGAAAAACGTTAATCTAGAAATGGGAAAGTATCATTGCGAAATGAAACATTTGATCGATCGACATGACGAACTCTTAAGGTGAGATTTGATTTTAGTTCTTGAAAAGTCGAAAAAGAGGTGGGAAGGTTGGAGGGAGGTTGGAGGGAGGTTGGGTGGTAAGGAGGAGGAAGGAAGGGGGGAGGAAGAATGAAAAAAAACCCACACATCCCCAGGAATGATAAGATAATATTGAAAATGTGTACATTTATTTTTATTCCTCGTTGCTTTTGACGTCGATGAGAGTTTACAAAAAAAAAGAAAAAGAAAGAAAATTGTGATTTATTTTAGGGATATTTTTTATTTAATTTTATTCATAAGAAATATATGTATATGTATAAGGGAAATGTAGGAAGTTTTTGAATGTAATTTGATTACAGATTGGCTACGATTTTGAAGAATGCATTCAGTTTTCTTATGTTCGTGCAAACATTAGGTTTGATTTGTTCTCTCTGCGTGGTGGCCTATCAATTGCTAACGGTAATTAATAATAAATTTGTAGATAATTAAACGAGGATATAAAAAATAAATTAAATAAATATAAAAAGCGTACACAAAGTGCTGCGACATGGGTACATGGTGGTGGTGCAACTATTTGTCTTAAAAAAAAAAAAAAAAAATAACTCGAACTATGTGACTTTGTAATAATTATTTAAATAATTATAGAATTATATTTGATCTTTTAATTAATCTATTAATTTATGTTTTTTTAATTAGACGTCAGAAAATGGCAAGGATATGAACACAGTACACTTTGTTTTATATTCCTGTGCAGTTGTACTTCTCGCGTTTTGTTATTGTTTTTTAGGAGAATGTTTGATCGAAGAAGTGAGTCTTCATCTTTGTTGTTGTTGTTGTTGTTTTTAATCAAGATATTAATTAATAAAGTTAAACATTTATTTCACGTTTTTTTTTTTTTTTTTTTAATTTTAGAGTAGTGCAATTGATTTGGCTTGTTATTTTACTAATTGGTACGAATTACCAACGAAAGAAATACGTTCGATGATGTTTTGCATTGCCAGATCAAGAAGACCGTCTTATATAACAGCTGGACAATTTTATGTATTTTCATTAGAAACTTTTGCAATTGTAAGCACAATTTACGAAGTTTTTTAATCAAATTTATTTATTCTTTTAATTTTTTTTGGTATTATTCTTTTTATATAAATTATAATATTATTTTTATTATAGATAATGAAAGCTTCCATGGCATATCTCTCAGTTCTGAGAACAATTGCGTAATCAAAGTAAGAATAAAAATTACATTTAAATCTTATTTTAAAATCCACCATTGTAAACAAATTAGTTAGAAAAGAAATGAGAATAACAAAAAAAAAAAAAAAAGATATGAAAGTATGACAGGGAAAGGAAAAGGAAAAACAACTTGATTACTTTTTTTTTTGGCTGAAGGAACTAAGAGAAAATTTATTATTGTTTATTTCAGAAGTGTTATACATACAGTGTACAATTTAGCGAGCTAAAAAAAGACGAATTGTTTTTTATTTTTATTACTTTTTTTTTGTGCTTCACGATATAAATAATAAATTCGTTTCGTTACTATTGCAAAAGTTCGAAGCACGTTGGTTTAGTGTTTTTTTTTTCTTTTTTCTTTTTTTGCCGACGTTATTTCTACTTAAACAAATACGATTATACATATAAATCATAATATAATAATAATTATAATTATAATCATAATCATAATCATAATAATATATAATATAATATAATATAATATAATAATATTATTATTAATAGAAATTATATTAAAATAATATAATATAATAGAATAATAATATTAATAATCATAATAATCATAATAATCATAATAATAATAATAATAATATTTAATAGCTTTTTTTTTTTTACGTACGATGTGCTCAATAAATCGATCGAGCCTTAGGCATCGTCGTTACATTTAAAAACATCTATTCGTTTGAACTTTTTCGACGACGCTAATATACGTTACATATTTATTTATTTATTTATTTATGTATTTTTTTTTGTCTGTTTTCTTTTTTTTCTTCGTTTTGGTTTCATTTTTACCTCTCTCTCTCTCTCTCTCTCTCTCTCTCGCTCTTTCTCTCTCTCTCTCTCTTTCACACTGTTTATAACACACTCGCTTTTTTTCACAGTTTCCATTTCGTCGTTACTTTTCTTTTCGTATTCTAAATATTACAATATATCGTATAAATCTTTCGTAGAAAAAAAAATCGTTCAAAGGATTTATCTAGCGCACCGTACGACGGGGATTTGGGTGGGTTTAAGGGGGGGGGGGATTATTACAAACAATTTATAAATGTTTCAAACGCCACGATGTTAAATTAGATTATTTTTTTTTCTCTCTCTCTCTCTCTCTCCTTATCTCTCACACAACATTTTATTCATTCACAATTTCGTCGGCGTTAGGGTAATTGGGGGCTGGTTTATGCATATGTTAATGATGTTATATGCACAAACTTTAAGATGCATCTATTCATAAAAATTTCATTTATACTTTATTCTATAATCTTTTTTTTTTTTTTCTTTTCTATCCTCTCACAAACTTACACACATGCCACACATTTATTCTCACGTGAAATAATATTTCATTAATCAATGCGAACTTTAAGTGTAATGTGTGTATAATGTTGTATGTATAATATTATTACTATATGTATGTACTGTGTATGTGTGTTATGTGTAATATATCATATGCTTATGCATAAATATCGTGTGATGTGTATGTAATATGTGTAATTAGATTTTTATAAATACAAGGACATCGATGCGTCCTATGCAAATCCTAGGCGAGACACAAAATCGTGCTTGTATATGTAATTATGCTCGACGTGTGTGTAATATGTGTTTTTTATATTATATCGGTTGCTACATATGTGGGGAGGAGATTAATATGTCTCGCAAAAAATTCGTTTTGTATTTTTTCCTTTTTTGTGTTTTTTTTTTTTTTTTTACTTTTTTTTCTCGTACACTGAATAATTAAAAAAAGAAGAAAAAAAAAAAGAAGAAGAAACTAAGGGTTCGCCTTCAGCACTATTTTTTTTTTACGCTTTTCTTATTTTTTTTTTATTTTTAATTTTTTTTTTTTTCATAGAAGAGATGGAAGAAGGAAGAGCCTCGTCAAGAAGAAGAAGAAGAAGAAGAGAAGAAGAATTATGGGGGTGATGGGTAATTGTAAATGGTTGTGAATGGTGTAATAGTACAACGTTTCACTAATCGTATTACTCGAAAGCTTTATCTCGTCATAATCTTAGCAAATATACGACGACATTTTAATAAGGGAATTTTAGATGGATTAAAAGGGCCCTGTAACACCCCCTGTCTGGGAGTGGGCTTTTGAGGGAGATGGGGTGATACGAAGATGTGCTACAGACATGTCTATTTTTACGTTTTTATCTATTTTTACAACGTAATAATAATAATAATATCGACGACGAGAGAAGAGAACAAAAAAAAATAATTAAAAAAATAAAATACAATTTAAATGGAAAGAAATTGTTAATTAATTACATTCTCAAACAATGTATGTATGTATTTTGAAAAAAGAAAAGAGAAAAAAATACAAAAAAAAATATATAGATATATATATATATATATATGAAATACGAAATGTAATAATGGTAATAATTATAAGAATAATAATATAAATAAACTATTAACTTCATTGGACATTTCTTATTTCATGAGGATGAGATTTATGTACATTACGTTTTTATCTATCAATGATTTATAGAGAAACAATTGTCAGGGGTAAATATAAATGACAATAATGTGAATACAATTTTAAAAAATAGTATAATTTTTGTTTGTAGAAATTAGAAAACAAAGTAGTTCATCGTAATATATGCAAGTACGTTTTTCTTTTTTTTTTTCTTTCTTTCTTTCTTTCTTTTGTTCTCTCTTTTTTTTTTCTTTTTCTTTTTTTTCATCTTTTTTCTTTTCCTTTATACATTACAAAATCATTGAGTCATTGAGGGAGAATTAATATAAAAAAAAAAAAGAAAAAAAAAATTAAAACCAAAAAATAAGACAGAAAGAAAGAAATACAATTGTAAATTTTGCAAAAGAAATGTATAAAGGGAGGAAGAAAAAAAGTTGGGTGGAAAGAAAAAAAAGCAAAAAAAGAGAGTGAAAATATCATTTACAGTGTGGACATATAATAACGTAGAACAAATGTGAGAAGAGAGAAAATTTACAAATTGATAGATATATTCATGGTGGACAAAAAAAAAAGGCAAAAATGATATTGAAAAAAATGTGAAGAATTATTTTTTTGTTTTCTTTTTTCTCTCTTCTCACATTGTAGTCATGACGCCATAAGAATTATTATTCTATGGTTTTGTTTCGTTTTACAATTAGTTGTTTTTTTTTTTTATACATTCATATTATGTATCATGAAAATAATAGTCGTGAATAAAATCGCTTAATAGAAAATATTAATAAAGATTTGACATGCTTTTAACATACATTGCAAAAAAAGAAGAAAAAAAAATATTCTAGAAAAGTGTGGGATGTGTTTTGATCAGAAAAGAAAAAAAAAGAAAACCAATTAGAATTAAAGATTACAACTATACACAGATAATTATTAAAGATTGAAGATAGTAGTTTAACATGTAAAAAAAAAAAAAAAAGAAAAAAGATAATTAAGGACAGATGTGAATGAATAGAAAAACTAAAAAGCGATTTTATAATACGAAATAGTTCGTTCGTGTGTAACAGAAAATATTTAACAAAATAGTCAATGGTCTACTTGGAAATATGTTTCGTTTACAGAACCGTACAAAGTTAGCTTTTACATATTATATTCGGTAGTATCTGTAAATGAAACATAGATGTATTATGCCAATGTCAGTGATTCCTGATAAAATAGCATGACGATTTTTAAATGTGAAGAGACCATATTATTATTATTATTATTATTATCATTTCATAGATAAGAAAATGTTTGAAAGAAAAAAAAACAAAGTTGAGAAGAAAAATAATTCTGCGCCCCTTGCTTCTCTTAAAAAAAAGTATAAAGAAAAAAACAAAACAAAAGGAGTTATCATCGCGCTTAAATAAAACAATATAATTATTCGAAATCTATAAACTTACTGCATTATTTATACAAATTATATACTAAATTAAGAAAAAGAAAAACGTCGTGTGTGTCCATAATCATATATTTCTAAAGTTGAAAAGCGATAAAAATAATGTTATAGCTTAGTTGCAACAAGAAAATAAAGCTAAGACATTATTATTTATATATCAACTTTAGAAATATAATTTTTTATATTTTTTTTAAATATATTTTTAAAGGACGTTTATTATATTTAAATTCGACTATATTTACAAGAAAGATTGGATGTTTTTTATTTTCACTTTTTTGTCGTTTTTTTTTTTTGTTGTCATTCGAATTTTATTTTTATCTTTATTTATTTTTTTTTCTTTTTGTTTTATTTTAAAGCTAAATTATAAGCTTGGCACGTTTTCTTTTTTTTTTTTTTTAAATAGATAGCAGAAAAAAGACGATTACTTATTAATATTTTTTAGACTCTCTATATGAGCTAAAGAAATGTATCGTGTACAAGAATATACTTCTCTTTTGCATAATATTGCTATTATTTCGTTTTTTTTTTTTTTTTTTTTTTTTTTTTTAACTTCTACTTGAATGCATTTCCTTAGACTTTGAATTGTCTTTTTTATGCGGGCCAAGAAATATTACCTTAAGTGATATATACAAAATATAATAAAAAAATAAAAATATATATTAGTCTGAAAAGGGCAGCGATTAAAATCTTCACTTAGTCATTATTAAATCAAAAAATTGTTTATATATTTAGCGATCAAGTGAAAACACTGACACTGGCATAAATCGTACAGATATTTGTCGTTCGTCTTAAATTGCTCCCATTGACTTCGTGACAATAATTCTATAAATCCTAAGATTATTAATAGCGCGTCCTGTTTTTTTTAACTTCATACAATTGCTCATCAATTGTTTTACAAACGGATATTTAGCTGCTTATTTATGTCTGTCGGTCTGTCTGTCTATCTGTCTGTCTTTTTTTTTTTATTTTTTTTCTTCTATTTTCCTTCTTCGATATATGAACATTGGTTTTGCTTTTACATAACGTGGGACAATTACAGTGAGAACGTTGGATGGTTTTGCGTGAAAAGTGCTTACAGTCTAGATGGCCCAGAAGAACATCTGTGGATCGGTGTGAGGTAGTAACTTTTTATTGGTCAAGTACATTCATATCCGTCTTGTGCTTCCGTAGACGTATCGGTAGGCCCTTCCTGTAACAATTTGAAGAAAAAACAAACAAAACATGTAGATCCATTTAAAGTTATAAAGTTTCCAAAATGTATATCAAAAGCGACGATAATATATTTTGTAAGGCGTATGAAAGAAGCGGAATAGTTTGTAAGGACACACTCAGTTTTTCAGTTATCATCCGCTTCTTACCTCGTTGTCCTCAGATAATTTTGATCATAGAAATTTTTTGTTTGATTTTTGAAAATAATCTGACCTACTATTCTCTCTAGGTTTACTTGTGTAGTTACCTAATATTGTTTAATGATGTGTCTATTGTTCATTATATGTACAATTTGTTAAATCCTTAGTAATCGTTACAGTCTGCTTGTAATCGTCCAAACTAAAGCCAGAGTTGCTATCATCTCCACATGACTGAACCACTAACGACTCGTCTTCCGCCTGAACATTTTATTCGAACGTACGGTATACAGACATAATATTCTGATAATACCACACCTCTATCTATATCGCGTATTGTAAAAATAATATTTACCTGTGATACTTGTTGCTCATTCTCGACAACTTTTCGTTTCTTTCCATTACTATCAAGACTTTGATCGGATAATCTTTTTCTATTAGCGGTATCTTGATTTCTGGAAGAAACACCGCCATTCTTTCCATTTCCAGCAATATTTCCGTTGTGGTGTGAATTCCCACTTGATGACTGAAACATAACATAATGTTTTGTTTGTAATGAAAATTGAATTTAATTGAAGTATAAAGAATCATGTGTATAGTAGGAGAATATAAATTAAAAACAAACCTTTTTCTCTTTTTTTAATAATGAAGCCGGAAGATAGTTGATTAAATCTCTTCTTCTCGCATGTTTTACTTCTATCCACATGCCTTCTTTTAACATTTTTATTGCTTCGGCCTGCCTTTCAACTAAAATCATAGGAAAAGATTAATCCAAAATTCATCAAGATTCACATCATTGTATTATAGTAATTAGGAACTATTAGATTTTGTACTTACTCGTATCGACAAAAGTCTTTATGTCATGTGTCAAATCAATGTTTAAGTTTTCACTGGATTCAAAAAGTAATCCAATGAACCACATAGAACATTGTCTATCTGGTTCTGGTTTTAATGGTGGGAAAACTTCTGGATTAATGTGAGCCAATTTGATATGAGGATTCCTTTCCAGTATACCTGTTTACAAGAATCAGAATTATTAACATTTGAAAAAGAAAAACAACAAGGATAATTCTATTAGATGAATAAACAAGATAAGGATTACAAAATTCTGTGTTAATTAATGAATCCAAATAGTTAGAAGAATCAATGAAAAATGTTTTATTAATTACCTATGAGATGACGTATTTTGGATTCAACTAGTCCACACCATTCTAGTTGATCTTCTGGTGTTAAACTTCTGGCCAATAATATGATATAATGTTTATATGATGTGAAAAAATGGGATGGTTCGAATAATTTGTCCCACGTTGCTTTTCCTGTTATAATTTCTTCGGTTGTTCTTAAACCAGCGTCAAATGCTTGCTGCATAATTTTTCGTGTCGATGCAGATACATTAAATGTTGAATTTTGTTGTGGATATGCTGGAGTTATTATTGGCATCAAATGATATCTGTCTGACATATTTACCTGTAACATTGAAACGTTATTAGGATAATCTAGAATTGATATTAAAGAATGTATAAAAAATATTGTAAAATTGAAATACTATTAATACTTACTCTTGGATCCCATACTGGAAAGCCTAAGTTACAGTTTTCGGGTTGTTTTAGTAGAACAGGTTGTGGCCATTTCCATTGAGAAAAAACAAGGAAAAATTTTTCAATCAATGTTGCAGCTACAGCATTAGGATAAAGTTGACATGTTCGAGCTACGAGCATTGCCCATGATACACCACCGAGGTATCCTAAAACGTTACTATAAATGCCATGTCCTGAAAAATCAAAATATAAGTTATAACATGATGTAGTTTATAAATATTAGTAATGTTGATGATTTATTAAAATAGATGAATATTATTTGAATACTAACTTTTAGCCCATAATTTAATAGCTCTAAGTGCCAATCGGAAATTTTCTATGTTAGGTACTAAACGTAAAATCTCATCCGTTACTCTGCATCCATTCAAACTTCTTACACACTTCTGATCAAGATTTTTTAACAAAGAATCATCTTTAAGATCCTGGGTAAATATAAATGAATATTTTCCATGTAATATTAACATTTAATTTGTATGTTTAATAATTCATATATTAGAAAATAAATATAAGTAAATAAATTACCATATTATCTGGAACTTCTTTACACAATAATTTAGCGAACAACATATCAATCTCAATACCGTCAAATTTCATTTTAATAACTGGTACAAATGCTTCTTCCACTGCCTATAAAGACAAAACAAAACATAGTTTATATATATATATATATAAGTATTATGTAAACATTATGTATATGGTAAACATGAAATGTAACAGTTCATTTCATAATGTAAACAAACAAAAGTGTAGACATAGAATCATAACATAGTTTATTTTATAAACAAGCAAGAAGTCTTGCAGACTTTTTAATAAATTTTTTAATACAGTGCATATGCAGTTTTAATACATGGCAAGATAATATTAATGTGAATGTAATTAGTAAATATAATAATGATATTATATTCATTTATACGTACTCTTAAATCAGTCACTTCTTCTTGCATTCTTAATAAGTCAAAAAACGATGAGAAATAATCGGATCTATATATGTGTTTTGGGGCAACACATAAGGCATCGATATCAGCACCTTTGTGATGAACACCTAATCTATATGAACCAAAGGTATATATTTTTCCACCAACGTTATCTGCAACATTAGGTGGCATATTTCTTGCATAGCTAATATCTCTAATCCACTGCTTTACCAAAGTATTTAATTTACTGAAAAATAAATGTTACATATTATTAGTATAATAATATTTCGGATAAATTCAAAGATTTGATATCTGAATTTTTCTAAATCTTTATTAGTATCTATATTAATATTTACCTCAATATTTCCATTCTATGATTCAATTCTTCTTCCGATTCAAATACATTGTATGGTTTTAAAGCTTCCTTTAATTCATTTGTTCTAATATAGTCATTAGGTTTTGGTTCGGCCATACTAATAGCCGATGTCATACCTAGTGTACTAGTTTTATCCTTTTTCTCATTTGAATTTGAATTAGAATTGGCATTAGAATTAGAATTGGAATTAGAATTGGAATTTGAGTTAGAGTTAACCGATTGAGATCCCCACATATTTGAGATTTCTTCTTTAAGTCGGTTAGCTTCTTCTTAATTTTTATTTTCTACTTCCTGTAAATAAAAAATAATGAAGTTTGTTAATGAATAGTCTTAACAATCATTCACAATAACAACAACAACAACAACATCAACAACAACAACAACAACAAATATAAAAAGAAAGAAAGAAACGAATCTGTGTTTTTTTTGTCAAATGCAATCTAAAACACATATAAACAATGTAAACATTTATTGTAAACATTAATAATAGATAAAAAAAAAAAGTCATACTAGCATTTTGTTATGATGATAATTTGGCAGGAAAAGAAAATGTGTCAATATTCCAAAACTAATGAGGGGGGAAATCCAATTTGATGTTGATTGATGTAAATGAAAATGAAATGAAATGAAATGAAAATAAAATAATTAGAAGATAAATTAAAAAAAAAGAATCAGCAATGATGTGTTCTGATTCTTACCGTTTATTGTTCTGTCAAAGATCCAGAAACATGTTTGAATAAGATTACAAATTGAACCTTTTGATCGCGTAATCAGGTTATAAAAACCTGAAATGTCTGCATTAAGAAAGCATAGGGTGGTCTTTATAAAATATTAGAAACAATTCCTGAAACGGAATTGGTATTATATTAGAATAAGATGCACTTTCTGTATGATTAACAACTCGGATGTAAAATAACAATGGGAAAAGTATTGTAAACAAATTGTAAGATAAGTAAGGAGGAAAAAATTCATAAAGAAATTATGTCCGCAGCTTCGTAGATCTTTCGCGTCAGACTTGCATTCGAATTGACGAATTGAAAGAAAAATATTATAAATGAAGTCAAGGTAATCATGCACTGTTCACTGTAAACCACCGTTTAATACATCCCGGATGACTTCTACTATCTTTAATTGTGTAAATAAATAAAGTAACGGTTAACGTTTCCTTTCTTTCTTTTTTTTTTTCCTCTCTGTCGAAAATAATGAATAACACGTATTCTCACACTATACCACCTACACTATAAACATGGCGTCCTCTGACGGCTTACTACGAGCATGAACCATTTGGTTACTAGATAGTGTATTCCCTAGCGTTCCTTGTCAAACATAACTAGTGCCATCTTTATGGAACTATACAATTCTACTATCGAATCTTATATCGATTATCGATTGTATATCGATAGTATAGCGGAAAATTGAGAAAAGTTTGTAAAGTTGTTTTTTTTTCCAATAAGAATTATTATAAATAAAATTATTTCTAATAAAAAAAAATTGTAAATTGTAAATGATCATTACAAATATTGCGACCTATGAAGTAAGTAAGAAATATTAGTTTACCTGATATTTCTGCTGCTGTTGAAGATGTGGAAAAATCTTTGGAAGATGGTTTTTCAAGATCTTTCCTTCAGTTGACAAATTTCGGAAGCTTCTCGAATTCTGTTGCACTGGCATCAAATATACCAAAAATACCAAGTTCCTTAGGAAAGCATCGGGAGGGCCATTTCATAAGAAGCAATTCTATTATTGCTAATGGTTTCTCCTTTTTGGGTACTTTTGACGAGTTAGGCTCATCATCAGAATTTAAGAAACTTATATAAAATATATAAAATATATAAAATAAATAAATATATATATATAAATATTTCAATTTTGTTTCATTTATATATTTATATCAGCAATATAAATATATTCCAATTCAAATGTATTATTATTATGTAGATATTTATTTTAATGAAATATTTCAATTATCTAATATATATTTAATAATTTAGTTATGTTCTATATTGGATTGAAATAATATATATATTTATTTAATACTAGATAGACCACCATTCAAAGTATATTTATATCTACAACACCCGTAAAAATGTCTGATGTACAGAAACAAATGCTTTTCAAAGCTTCCAATCTTTATTTACTCTTAAAAAATAAGAAATAATGTTTAAACAATAATAATTTTAACAGATAAATGTATTTGTAGTCATTTTTAAATAACAAAACTCTGAATTATTTACAGAAATCAAATGTTACATGAAGTAGAGATTTGGAATCAAGATGGCCGACCAGTCAAAATGACTGGTCTGGTATATCTTGTGTTATATAATACAGTAACCGATATCTTTTGTTTATACACGTTAATTAGAAACTTTTGGATTATTTAAAAATGAAATTTAGTTTGTTAAATAAAAGGTTTTATTTTTCTGAAGATTTTTACATAAGCTTCAGAACTTTTAGAAAAAAATCCCATCTTAAATCGATTATCGAACGTATATCGAAAGTATATCGAAAGTATATCGAAAATATTTCGCCAAATGCATTTTCTAATACAAAAATTTTTTTTCTAATAAAAATTGTTATAGATACATTTATTTCTAATAAAACAAAAATTGTAAATTTTAAATGTTCAATTACAAATATTACTATTTTCAAGAAGATAATTAAAATATATTTTATAATATTTATAATTTTCAAAGTTAATATTTATTTATAATGAATTTATACTTACATGTATAATATTTTGTTAAATATATATTATATATAAAGGATTTGGGATTACATTGATGGGGATTTTTTGATTAATTGAAAACAAAATTTAGTTTGTTACAAAAAGTATTTTATTTTTATAAAAAATTAGCACAATAGGATCAAAGAACATTCCAGAGAAAGGAATTTTTGTGTAATATAAGTGTATACATCCTACTTCTAATAAAAAATTGTAATATTGTATTAATCATCATCAGAAATGTAAATTTGTTAACATGTTTAAGTGTAGTACTCCTTTGTCTTGTTTTACCACTTTCTATCATTTCTTTTTATATTGAGTTTACAATTAATCACTAATTAAATTAACCAGTTAAAAAAAAGATTCACAATTAAAAATTCACAATTGATTATTTGTCTATCCAGTATAAATACAATTTTTGATGTTTTTATAATGTTATGAAAATTGTATATATGTATATGTTAAAACAAACTTTTAAATATAATGAATGAATATATATGACAAATATTATCTATATATATAGGATATATTATATTAGAAATATATTATATATATATATATGTTACATATCATGCAATATATATGTCATGCATTATGTGTTACATGTCATGCGTTATTGATATATGATGATATAACATATATTACATATATATTCCTATATGTATCCTATATATAAGATATATATATTACATATATTCTATTCCTAATAACAAATTGTAATATATTTAATTATAGTCGAAAGTATGTATTATGTGTATACCAGTTTGTGTTTTTAAGTGTGGTATTCCTTTTTCATCTGTTACAATCTACTTTCATCTTTTGTTATGTGAATTGATGATTTTTTTTTTTTTATATTGGTTTGACAAGTAAGTAATTGTGGATATTTAAAAAAATGTGATTGATCATATCCACAATTACTTAATTGTTCAGTATAATTACAATTTTTGATAATTTTTGTAATGTTTCATATATATATATATATGAAAATTTGTTCATTATGTCAAAGAAAACTTGTATATAAAATAAGTGAATATATTTCTAATCAAAAATTGTAATATTTAATCATCATCAAAAGTGTAATATTCCTTTCTCATTTTTTACAAACTACTAATATCTAAGGTTATAATAATGATTTTTTTTTTTTTTTAATATATATTGGGTTGACAAGTAAGAAGTAATTGTGAATATTTGAAAGAAGATGATTAGTAAAATCCACAATTATCTACTTAATTGTCAATCCAATATAATTAAAATTTTTTATGATTTTTATAATTTTTTTGGAGGTTTTTTTGAAAAAAAAAAAAATACAAATGCGAATATATCACATTTGTAATAAAAAATTGTAATATTAAATAATATTAAAAATAATTAATATATATATATAATGTTAAATATATATATATATATTATTAGAAATAATATAATATTATGTAATATTAACAATTGTCAATAGTAATTAATCGTCATCAAAAATGTATATTTGTTACATTTTTTAAGTGTGGTACTTCTTTCTTTCTCATCTTTAAGAATATCATTTTATATTGGTTTGACAACTAATTATCAATTTAATTAACCAAATAAAAAAAATTATTCACCAATCATTTTTCTGAACAAATTCATAATAAATTAGTTGTCAACCCAGTATAAGTGCAATTATTTGATGACGTTAATAAACTTTTATGAAAATTAGTATGTCATGTTGAATAAGACTTTACGAAAAGAAGAAGTTATATATATATATATAAGAAAAAAGTCAATATATAAAAATTGGTAATAAAAGATTACAATAGTTAATTATCGTCAAAAGTGTACATTACTTGAAATCTTGAAATTTGATACCTTTATTACCTTCAGTGAATATCTTCCAAGTCAACTTGTCGATGACTTTGTTCGTCTTAGAAGATCGTGTGATGCAAATGATTTGGTTTGGTCTGCATTGAAAATGGCATTGGAAATGAATTCAATCGCTTAATATGGCATTGTGGAATGAATTCATTGCTGGTGTTGTAAATGGCGTTGATACACTTGTAGAAAGTCCAGTCGAATTATATTATATTATTGTCGTGTGTTTTCTGTCGTTATTACCATTAATTTATTGATGATCTCCTGAAATTATTGTTATTATTGTTAGTGTTATTAATATTATTATTGTATAGATAATTTGAATAATAATGATCACTATAATTACCTCTTGCTGAGTTATTACATTTATGTTTTAACATATCGTAAAAATGTGATTATATCCCCATATGGATGGAATCTTTTAGTATTCATCGGGTTTCCTTTTCGTTCATAATGTTGATTGTTATTATTATTTACTCCCCTGATAGTCTTGAAAATTCTCTTATTGATCAAAATACTATTGATTATTATATTATGTCTTTTCTTCTTATTAATTTTATTATAAAATATGAGTAATTTTTTTTCTAGTTCAAGTGTAATTTTTCGCTTTCTAATCATTTCACTTATAAGTGAAATTTCGTCATAAGCATTATTTGGGTTACTGCTTTGATTACTTATATTAGTTTCATTTATATTTATATTTTCATCAATTTCCATCGGTACGTTTTGAAGATTTGTAACATCTTCTTCTGGCTCCCAATCCATTTCATCTGTATTATCCGAATTTTGTATTATTGCGGTTGTTTGTGAAGTGGACTGTGTATTTCGGAATACTCTTTCATTTATTTTTGCTTCATTTATTGTTGCTGGTGTTGAATCATCAACTGCATGTTGATGATTACTTACTTCGTTGGTGTTATTATTCATCTTTGCAATAACTTCTTCAATTAATATTTTGAGAAAGTAAATTTAATTAGGTATCTAATTTTTTAATTTAACAAAACAGGTCTTTCAACTAATGTCTCTTAAATTTGTACTAAACTGCAATCAATGTTTTAGTTTATATTTCGGTATATATTGTCACGTCAGATAACTTTTTCAATGAATGTTACTACTAACTCAACTGAAGCTACTAGAATTTTCCAACAAACTTTTTTAAAAGACTGAAGTAACGTTACAGATACACCTACGTCCTTCCCCATCAGCTTCTAAACTAACACTGCCTGTGTCCATATAACATTGGCTATTTCGTAAGGCCCTGGACATTAATCGTCTTCCTATTGGTCTATTTTTTAAGAAGCTTCAAAAATGTTTACGTACACTTTTTTTATATAAAATAAAAGATATTATTAATATTTGTATATTAGAAACGTTGATTAAAAATAACATTGAATCAAAATTATCAACATTTAATTTGTTATTTGATTTAGTACAGATTTTTTTTTTAAATTTTGGCGCTTTTTTCTATTCGGGAAGGGACAAGTAGAAAATGCGTTGATTCGTTGATTGAGAAATATGTGAGAGAGATGAATGCAAGGATCCAATGGTACAAAGATATTTGGAGAAAAGAAGGGGACTAAGACCTCCCGAATGGTAAGGGAGAAGAGAGGGAAAGGGAGTTTAGAATATTGGACAAAAATATTGATGGAACATTGAGAATTAAAGACGTTTACAATTGTTTATAATTAAATATTTAAATTATTATTAAACATTGACATATTAAGCTTCAAATGCAAAGTAATTTGATGGTTGTATTTTAAACAGGGAAATAGAAATGTAAATTAATAAGAGAATGTCATTTTTGATGCTTAGAGAAAAAACTTTTATTATTATATTATAAACTTATATATATATATATTATATTATATTATATTATATATCATATATTTATGTGATAAGAATATATATTAATAAATTAATTTTATTTACAATATTATTATTAGTAGTACATATAGTATATATGATTATTATTATTATTATTAATTTAAAAAATACTATATATATGATGAAATAGTAAATCCTAAGCAAACCAAAAGTGAAAGGCGTAGTAACATATTTCCTCCATTCCCAGTAGATCCCTCCTTCTGCCTGCCTGACTAGTGTCACGAAACGTCCATAGGGTCGTGCACAAGGCTCACTTTACTATCATGGCAGCTGAACGTTAAAATGAAATGGTCGACAAATATAAAATACTAATATACATATAAAATGTAATATTTAAATGAATTTAACGTTTCATTTAACAAAACTTATTAAACTAATCAATGTATTATTTTATTTGAATAAAACAATCTTGAACATGTGTACTTAAAACACACGTATCGTATGATACATTGAAAATACATTTGATTTTGTTTCTAGAATGATCTTTTTATCAATCAAACTTACTTGTATGTATGTGTCAAATTCTTTATAGAGAGAAACAAAAAAATAAATGAATATAAATTCTAATGAGATTAAAATACTATCGTAATGAAGACAAACGTGTGAAATATGAGAAAGGATATTTTATTTCATTATTCGATTAATTGAAATGCATTTGCTATAGGAATCATTTTAAACTTTTAACGTAAAAACCAGATTTGTGCATATAACATTTTTATTAACAAAAAAAGATAAAAGTATAAAATGATGAGATTAAAAATATTACTGAAGACGAACGTCTGAAATTAAAAAAGGAAAACGTTATTTTTACATTTTTTCAATATATATACGATTCCATGGCATGTGAAAAAGAAGAGATAGAATCTCGGGTATTTTTTTTAGAATATTTTTAAATAAATCTCTTTATTTTCGAAGTTTTCACGAAAAAAGGTTTATCTATTGTATTAATATGAAAAGGTTTATCTCCTTCAAAGACATTTTGTAGTTGTTCTTTCTCTTCCTTCCCCCCCCCAAACTCTTGAACAAATAAACCTTTGCAGCTAAAAACTGAATTAATAAAAATAAAAAAATAAAACACTTTAATCTTGAGGTAGAGAAATGTTGTTAAATTTTAACTGGGTTTCTCTTTCGGGAATATTATTTTCTTTTTTTATATGTACAATGATCAACGGAAGTGCAGAGCAATTAAATTAGGCACGGTTTAATAAAAGAAAAAAAGAATAACAAAAAAAGAGAAATATAGTATTTCGAGGAATTTGAACAAATCTTTTGATAATTTCGGGTCATTTAGATTTATTGCTGCATTTAACCTTGAGCTGTTGAGATAAATCCGTCCCTCGTACGAATTCAAACGGAGCCGCGATTCTAGAAATTGATTTGAAAGAAAAGGGGGGAAAAAAAAACCTTGACATCAGGTAGAGAAAAATATTTCACGAAAATAATACATTCCTCTTTTAGATATTAACCGTGTTTCCCCTAAAATAGTATTTTCTTTCTTTAAAATGTAGATAGATAGATTGAAATATACAAAATAATATTTTCGGGCGGGAAGAATACATGTAAAGCGGTAAGGATTATTTCGTCCAAAAAAAAAAAAAAAGGGAAAGATAGTTGTCCGACGGAACATTAAAGCATCTTTTCGATGATTCTGAGTAACTTCAAATTTTGCACTTTGACCTGGACGAGATCAAACACGCACTTCTCCATCCTTCTCCCTCACACATTCCTACAGAGAATTTCTGCTATGTTAAAAATTGATTTAATGGTCAAGAAAAAAAAACCCTTGAACATAAGGTGGAACAATATTCTTTGATAAAGATAAACAATTTTTTTGGTTATTAACTTGCTTATCTCGAATAGTATTTTCTTTCATGAAAATGTAGATAAAGAAATGGAAATTGACAAAATGATTTTTCCAAAGGGAAGAAGAGTTCGTGTAAAGGTTTAAAAAAATAAGAAAAGAGAAAGCAATATTTCTACGGAACATTGAAGCATCTTTTTACGTGATCGTACATGCACTTCTCCATCCTTCCCCCTCACACATTCCTACAGAGAATTTCTGCTATGTTAAAAATTGATTTGATGGTGAAGAAAAAACAAAACCTTGAACATAAGGTGGAACAATATTCTTTGATAAAGATAAACAATTTTGTTGGATATTAACTTGCTTATCTCGAATAGTATTTTCCTTCTTGAGAATGTAGATAAAGAAATGGAAATTGACAAAATGATTTTTCCAAAGGGAAGAAGAGTTCGTGTAAAGGTTTAAAAAAATAAGAAAAGAGAAAACAATATTTCTACGGAACATTAAAGCATCTTTTTACGTGATCGTACATGCACTTCTCCATCCTTCTCCCTCACACATTCCTACAGAGAATTTCTGCTATGTTAAAAATTGATTTAATGGTCAAGAAAAAAAACCCTTGAACATAAGGTGGAACAATATTCTTTGATAAAGATAAACAATTTTGTTGGATATTAACTTGCTTATCTCGAATAGTATTTTCCTTCTTGAGAATGTAGATAAAGAAATGGAAATTGACAAAATGATTTTTCCAAAGGGAAGAAGAGTTCGTGTAAAGGTTTAAAAAAATAAGAAAAGAGAAAGCAATATTTCTACGGAACATTGAAGCATCTTTTTACGTGATCGTACATGCACTTCTCCATCCTTCCCCCTCACACATTCCTACAGAGAATTTCTGCTATGTTAAAAATTGATTTGATGGTGAAGAAAAAACAAAACCTTGAACATAAGGTGGAACAATATTCTTTGATAAAGATAAACAATTTTGTTGGTTATTAACTTGCTTATCTCGAATAGTATTTTCCTTCTTGAGAATGTAGATAAAGAAATGGAAATTGACAAAATGATTTTTCCAAAGTGAAGAAGAGTTCGTGTAAAGGTTTAAAAAAATAAGAAAAGAGAAAGCAATATTTCTACGGAACATTAAAGCATCTTTTTACGTGATCGTACATGCACTTCTCCATCCTTCTCCCTCACACATTCCTACAGAGAATTTCTGCTATGTTAAAAATTGATTTAATGGTCAAGAAAAAAACCCTTGAACATAAGGTGGAACAATATTCTTTGATAAAGATAAACAATTTTGTTGGATATTAACTTGCTTATCTCGAATAGTATTTTCCTTCTTGAGAATGTAGATAAAGAAATGGAAATTGACAAAATGATTTTTCCAAAGGGAAGAAGAGTTCGTGTAAAGGTTTAAAAAAATAAGAAAAGAGAAAGCAATATTTCTACGGAACATTGAAGCATCTTTTTACGTGATCGTACATGCACTTCTCCATCCTTCCCCCTCACACATTCCTACAGAGAATTTCTGCTATGTTAAAAATTGATTTGATGGTGAAGAAAAAACAAAACCTTGAACATAAGGTGGAACAATATTCTTTGATAAAGATAAACAATTTTGTTGGTTATTAACTTGCTTATCTCGAATAGTATTTTCCTTCTTGAGAATGTAGATAAAGAAATGGAAATTGACAAAATGATTTTTCCAAAGTGAAGAAGAGTTCGTGTAAAGGTTTAAAAAAATAAGAAAAGAGAAAGCAATATTTCTACGGAACATTAAAGCATCTTTTTACGTGATCGTACATGCACTTCTCCATCCTTCTCCCTCACACATTCCTACAGAGAATTTCTGCTATGTTAAAAATTGATTTAATGGTCAAGAAAAAAAAAACCCTTGAATATAAGGTGGAACAATATTCTTTGATAAAGATAAACAATTTTGTTGGATATTAACTTGCTTATCTCGAATAGTATTTTCCTTCTTGAGAATGTAGATAAAGAAATGGAAATTGACAAAATGATTTTTCCAAAGGGAAGAAGAGTTCGTGTAAAGGTTTAAAAAAATAAGAAAAGAGAAAGCAATATTTCTACGGAACATTAAAGCATCTTTTTACGTGATCGTACATACACTTCTCCATCCTTCTCCCTCACACATTCCTACAGAGAATTTCTGCTATGTTAAAAATTGATTTGATGGTGAAGAAAAAACAAAACCTTGAACATAAGGTGGAACAATATTCTTTGATAAAGATAAACAATTTTGTTGGTTATTAACTTGCTTACCTCGAATAGTATTTTCCTTCTTGAAATTGTAAATAGAAAAATTGATATTTTTATATTAGTTTCCAAACTTTACGAAGAAAAAGTCGGATCTTATATAGATTATCGAACGTATATCGAAAGTATATTGCCAAATGCGTATTTTAATAAAAAAATTGTAAATTTTAAATGATTATTACAAATATTATTATTTTTAAAAAGATAATTACAATATATTTTATAATATTTTTCCTATTTCAAAAGTTAACCTTTATTTATATTGAATTTATTTTAACATGTATAATATTTTCGGAGATATAGCATATATGATAAAAAAGATTTGGGATTACATTGAGGGTTAGATTTTTTTATTAATTGAAAACAAAATTAAGTTTGGTAAAAATCATATTTTATTTTTATCACAAATCTGTACAGTAGATTGAAAAAACCTTTAGGAACACAAATTGAATATTATTTTACCTATGGCAAGTATTACATTATTTGCCATTCGGTAATACCAAAGAATTTTCTAATTAAAATTGTTATAGTTAAATTTATTTCTAATAAAACAAAATTGTAAATTTTAAATGATCAATTACAAATATTACTATCTTCAAAAAGATAATTGCAATTTATTTTATAATATTTATAATTTTAAAGGTTAACCTTTATTTATATTAAAACTTATACTTACATGTATAATATTTTCGGAGATAAAGCATATATGATATAAAGGATTTGGGATTACATTGAGGGTTAGATTTTTTTATTAATTGAAAACAAAATTAAATTTGGTAAAAATCATATTTTATTTTTATCACAAATCTGTACAGTAGATTGAAAAAACCTTTAGGACCACAAATTGAATATTATTTTACCTATGGCAAGTATTACATTATTTGCCATTCGGTAATACCAAAGAATTTTCTAATTAAAATTGTTATAGTTAAATTTATTTTTAATAAAACAAAATTGTAAATTTTAAATGATCAATTACAAATATTACTATCTTCAAAAAGATAATTGCAATATATTTTATAATATTTATAATTTTAAAGGTTAACCTTTATTTATATTGAAACTTATACTTACATGTATAATATTTTCGTAGATATAGCATATATAACATAAAGGATTTGGGATTACATTGAGGGTTAGATTTTTTAATTAATTGAAAACAAAATTAAGTTTGGTAAAAATCATATTTTATTTTTATCACAAATCTGTACAGTAGATTGAAAAAACCTTTAGGATCACAAATTGAATATTATTTTACCTATGGCAAGTATTACATTATTTGCCATTCGGTAATACCAAAGAATTTTCTAATTAAAATTGTTATAGTTAAATTTATTTCTAATAAAACAAAATTGTAAATTTTAAATGATCAATTACAAATATTACTATCTTCAAAAAGATAATTGCAATATATTTTATAATATTTATAATTTTAAAGGTTAACCTTTATTTATATTGAAACTTATACTTACATGTATAATATTTTCGGAGATAAAGCATATATGATATAAAGGATTTGGGATTACATTGAGGGTTAGATTTTTTTATTAATTGAAAACAAAATTAAGTTTGGTAAAAATCATATTTTATTTTTATCACAAATCTGTACAGTAGATTGAAAAAACCTTTAGGAACACAAATTGAATATTATTTTACCTATGACAAGTATTACATTATTTGCCATTCGGTAATACCAAAGAATTTTCTAATTCAAATTGTTATAGTTAAATTTATTTCTAATAAAACAAAATTGTAAATTTTAAATGATCAATTACAAATATTACTATCTTCAAAAAGATAATTGCAATATATTTTATAATATTAATAATTTTAAAGGTTAACCTTTATTTATATTGAATTTATTTTCACATGTATAATATTTTCGTAGATATAGCATATATGATTTAAAGGATTTAGGATTACATTGAGGGTTAGATTTTTTTATTAATTGAAAACAAAATTAAGTTTGGTAAAAAATATATTTTATTTTTAACAGAAATCAGTAGAGAATATTCAAAAAATGTTACATAGAAAAATGTTCAATTACAAAAATATTACGTTTTTCATGAAACAAATATAACATGCATACATTATAATATTTATTATTACAAAATAGTTAATGTTTTATTATATTTAGTTTATCGTTAATATTTGTTAGTTTTTTTTTATTACTTTATTTTTTATTTTTTTTTTACTTTTTAGATTCATTTTACATTATTTGCTCCTCTTGCATTCCGAGAAATTATACCATTGGCAAGTGTTCCTCCTATATCAG
Organism: Polistes dominula; assembly: GCF_049000335.1. Taxonomy (NCBI): domain Eukaryota; kingdom Metazoa; phylum Arthropoda; class Insecta; order Hymenoptera; family Vespidae; genus Polistes; species Polistes dominula. Next base: position 1,117,651 of record NW_028300939.1, on the reverse strand, counting down.
GATTCTGTCTTGTCCTTACATATTAAGTCATCTTTGAGGTGTTGCAACTCTCGTCGGTTGTTCAGGTGTATTTGTTCGTCTAGTCTTCTTCATGTTTCTGTGATAGTTGATATTGGTCCGTTTGTTGTTAAATTGTAATCAGTTGTAATATTGCTTGCTGACATGCCAGACGTGGCCATGTCATAAATATCATTTGGAGTAAAGCTTTGGTCAGTTGTACTCCCCAACGTCGTCAATTTTTTTAATTGTCATAAGTTAATGACTATTATATGCATAATGTCATTCTGTATGTTCGTAATTCATGTCTTCTGTATCTTCTGTGAGGTCTACAAACTCAACTGTTGTAGAAGACACTACATTCTCGCTTATCATATCGTCGTCGCTTGTTATATCTATCACTTCAATACTTTCTGGACTTGATGCTTCGTTCTCGTACATTTCCTCATCATCAGAATCCAAAACTATTTCATTCGGATCACCCACATCGTTGATCATCATGTTAGGATCCTCTTCATATCTTATTTCATCAGGTGCATAAGCATTTTCATTAAAAAATCTTATATTCTGGTGACCCTCTGCATTTCTTATTTCATCAGGTGCATAAGCATTTTCATTAAAAAATCTTATATTTTGATGACCCTCTTCATATCTTATTTCATCAGGTGCATTTTCGTAAGCATTTCTAAAATTCATGATGTTTGGGTTACCCTCTTCATTTCTTATTTCATCAGGTGCATAAGCATTTTCATGAAAAATTCTTATATTTTGGTGACCCTCTTCATTTCTTATTTCATCAGGTGCATAAGCATTTTCATTAAAAAATCTTATATTCTGGTGACCCTCTTCATTTCTTATTTCATCAGGTGCATAAGCATTTTCATGAAAAATTCTTATATTTTGGTGACCCTCTTCATATCTTATTTCATTGATTTGTTGATTAGGTTGATTAGGCAATAGACCGTCAATCATTTGTGGATAAATTTGGTGGTCTACCGGTTGTGCATAAATTTGGTGGTCTACCGGTTGTGCATAAATTTGGTGGTCTACCGGTTGTGGGTAAGGAATAAGTTCAGGAATTGTATGAGGATTAATATGTACTGGCGACTGTAAAATACTATCTATGTAATCTCTATAGATCGATGAATAGGTAAAACTGCCGTAAGGCGGGTAACACAAATATATATATCTTACTTCAAAAGATTCGTTATCCATTTTCGTAATAACTTCTTTAACTGATATTTTGAGAAAGTAAAAATGAAATGATGAATTTTACTAATTCATACAATATGAATGTCTTTCAACAAATGTCTCTTGCACTTTTACTAAACTGCAGTGAATATTTTAGTTTATGTTTCAATATATTGTCACGTCTGATAACTTTTTCTAATATTTTTTCAATATATTTGAAACACTGACTCAACTGAAGCTACTAGAATTTTCCAAGAAACTTTTACCACAGACTGAAGTAACGTTAAAGATACAGGTTCTTGTCTGTTAGGCGTCTATGCTATGACTGTAAGTCTCGTATATATTATTTGGTTCAGGACCGAAAATTTATTTAAGCGGTAACACGAAATACACTTTTGTCATCTTTCTATTGGTCGCGTTTCAAAGTGACACAGTAAAAACTGCGTTGATTCGTTGATTGAGAAATATGTGTGAGAGAGATGAATGGAGAACAGAGGGGGCTGAGATCTGAGGGAAAAGCGAAGGGTCCTAGATGTTAAGGAAAAAAAAAGGGGAAGGGATAAAATGAACATAACCATCTTGTAAGATTTTTCCAAATCTTTTATGCGCATAATTCTATAATATGTATAATTCTAATTCATAATTCTATAATATATATATATATATAATATGTAAATGAATTTCTGTCAAATTAATTAAAATGACTGGTCTTATATATCTAATGTTAATTAATTTAGTATTCAAAAGGTTTAATACCCTAGACTTTTTTTTTATACACGTTAATTAGAAACTTTTGGATTATTTAAAAATGAAATTTAATTCGTTATAATAAATGAAATACTTTTATTTATATAAAAATGTTTATATTAGTTTCAAAACTTGAAGAAGAGAAATAAGGTATATGGCAAGTATATCAGGAAATTGATAAAAGTTTAAAACTTTTACTTATTAATAAAAATGATCAATTAAATATAACGTTTTCAAAGAAGAAAATAAAAATATATATTTTATAATATTTTTCTAATTTTTAAAGTTAACCTTTATTTATATTGAATTTATTTTTACATGTATAATATTTTCGGAGATAAAGCATATATGATATAAAGGATTTGGGATTACATTGAGGGTTAGATTTTTTTATTAATTGAAAACAAAATTAAATTTGGTAAAAATCATATTTTATTTTTATCACAAATCTGTACAGTAGATTGAAAAAACCTTTAGGAACACAAATTGAATATTATTTTACCAATGGCAAGTATTACATTATTTGCCATTCGGTAATACCAAAGAATTTTCTAATTAAAATTGTTATAGTTAAATTTATTTCTAATAAAACAAAATTGTAAATTTTAAATGATCAATTACAAATATTACTATCTTCAAAAAGATAATTACAATATATTTTATAATATTTTTCCTATTTCAAAAGTTAACCTTTATTTATATTGAACTTATTTTCACATGTATAATATTTTCGGAGATATAGCATATATGATAAAAAGGATTTGGGATTACATTGAGGGTTAGATTTTTTTATTAATTAAAAACAAAATTAAGTTTGGTAAAAATCATATTTTATTTTTATCACAAATCTGTACAGTAGATTGAAAAAACCTTTAGGACCACAAATTGAATATTATTTTACCTATGGCAAGTATTACATTATTTGCCATTCGGTAATACCAAAGAATTTTCTAATTAAAATTGTTATAGTTAAATTTATTTCTAATAAAACAAAATTGTAAATTTTAAATGATCAATTACAAATATTACTATCTTCAAAAAGATAATTGCAATTTATTTTATAATATTAATAATTTTAAAGGTTAACCTTTATTTATATTAAAACTTATACTTACATGTATAATATTTTCGGAGATAAAGCATATATGATATAAAGGATTTGGGATTACATTAAGGGTTAGATTTTTTTATTAATTGAAAACAAAATTAAGTTTGGTAAAAATCATATTTTATTTTTATCACAAATCTGTACAGTAGATTGAAAAAACCTTTAGGACCACAAATTGAATATTATTTTACCTATGGCAAGTATTACATTATTTGCCATTCGGTAATACCAAAGAATTTTCTAATTAAAATTGTTATAGATACATTTATTTCTAATAAAACAAAATTGTAAATTTTAAATGATCAATTACAAATATTACTATCTTCAAAAAGATAATTACAATATATTTTATAATATTTTTCCTATTTCAAAAGTTAACCTTTATTTATATTGAATTTATTTTCACATGTATAATATTTTCGGAGATATAGCATATATGATAAAAAAGATTTGGGATTACATTGAGGGTTAGATTTTTTTATTAATTGAAAACAAAATTAAGTTTGGTAAAAATCATATTTTATTTTTATCACAAATCTGTACAGTAGATTGAAAAAACCTTTAGGAACACAAATTGAATATTATTTTACCTATGGCAAGTATTACATTATTTGCCATTCGGTAATACCAAAGAACTTTCTAATTAAAATTGTTATAGTTAAATTTATTTCTAATAAAACAAAATTGTAAATTTTAAATGATCAATTACAAATATTACTATCTTCAAAAAGATAATTGCAATTTATTTTATAATATTAATAATTTTAAAGGTTAACCTTTATTTATATTAAAACTTATACTTACATGTATAATATTTTCGGAGATAAAGCATATATGATATAAAGGATTTGGGATTACATTGAGGGTTAGATTTTTTTATTAATTGAAAACAAAATTAAGTTTGGTAAAAATCATATTTTATTTTTATCACAAATCTGTACAGTAGATTGAAAAAACCTTTAGGAACACAAATTGAATATTATTTTACCTATGGCAAGTATTACATTATTTGCCATTCGGTAATACCAAAGAACTTTCTAATTAAAATTGTTATAGTTAAATTTATTTTTAATAAAACAAAATTGTAAATTTTAAATGATCAATTACAAATATTACTATCTTCAAAAAGATAATTGCAATATATTTTATAATATTTATAATTTTAAAGGTTAACCTTTATTTATATTGAAACTTATACTTACATGTATAATATTTTCGTAGATATAGCATATATGATTTAAAGGATTTAGGATTACATCGAGGGTTAGATTTTTTTATTAATTGAAAACAAAATTAAGTTTGGTAAAAAATATATTTTATTTTTATCAGAAATCAGTAGAGAATATTCAAAAAATGTTACATAGAAAAATGTTCAATTACAAAAATATTACGTTTTTCATGAAACAAATATAACATGCATACATTATAATATTTATTATTACAAAATAGTTAATGTTTTATTATATTTAGTTTATCGTTAATATTTGTTAGTTTTTTTTTATTACTTTATTTTTTATTTTTTTTACTTTTTAGATTCATTTTACATTATTTGCTCCTCTTGCATTCCGAGAAATTATACCATTGGCAAGTGTTCCTCCTATATCAGGATTCTGTCTTGTCCTTACATATTAAGTCATCTTTGAGGTGTTGCAACTCTCGTCGGTTGTTCAGGTGTATTTGTTCGTCTAGTCTTCTTCATGTTTCTGTGATAGTTGATATTGGTCCGTTTGTTGTTAAATTGTAATCAGTTGTAATATTGCTTGCTGACATGCCAGACGTGGCCATGTCATAAATATCATTTGGAGTAAAGCTTTGGTCAGTTGTACTCCCCAACGTCGTCAATTTTTTTAATTGTCATAAGTTAATGACTATTATATGCATAATGTCATTCTGTATGTTCGTAATTCATGTCTTCTGTATCTTCTGTGAGGTCTACAAACTCAACTGTTGTAGAAGACACTACATTCTCGCTTATCATATCGTCGTCGCTTGTTATATCTATCACTTCAATACTTTCTGGACTTGATGCTTCGTTCTCGTACATTTCCTCATCATCAGAATCCAAAACTATTTCATTCGGATCACCCACATCGTTGATCATCATGTTAGGATCCTCTTCATATCTTATTTCATCAGGTGCATAAGCATTTTCATTAAAAAATCTTATATTTTGATGACCCTCTTCATATCTTATTTCATCAGGTGCATTTTCGTAAGCATTTCTAAAATTCATGATGTTTGGGTTACCCTCTTCATTTCTTATTTCATCAGGTGCATAAGCATTTTCATGAAAAATTCTTATATTTTGGTGACCCTCTTCATTTCTTATTTCATCAGGTGCATAAGCATTTTCATTAAAAAATCTTATATTCTGGTGACCCTCTTCATTTCTTATTTCATCAGGTGCATAAGCATTTTCATGAAAAATTCTTATATTTTGGTGACCCTCTTCATATCTTATTTCATTGATTTGTTGATTAGGTTGATTAGGCAATAGACCGTCAATCATTTGTGGATAAATTTGGTGGTCTACCGGTTGTGCATAAATTTGGTGGTCTACCGGTTGTGCATAAATTTGGTGGTCTACCGGTTGTGGGTAAGGAATAAGTTCAGGAATTGTATGAGGATTAATATGTACTGGCGACTGTAAAATACTATCTATGTAATCTCTATAGATCGATGAATAGGTAAAACTGCCGTAAGGCGGGTAACACAAATATATATATCTTACTTCAAAAGATTCGTTATCCATTTTCGTAATAACTTCTTTAACTGATATTTTGAGAAAGTAAAAATGAAATGATGAATTTTACTAATTCATACAATATGAATGTCTTTCAACAAATGTCTCTTGCACTTTTACTAAACTGCAGTGAATATTTTAGTTTATGTTTCAATATATTGTCACGTCTGATAACTTTTTCTAATATTTTTTCAATATATTTGAAACACTGACTCAACTGAAGCTACTAGAATTTTCCAAGAAACTTTTACCACAGACTGAAGTAACGTTAAAGATACAGGTTCTTGTCTGTTAGGCGTCTATGCTATGACTGTAAGTCTCGTATATATTATTTGGTTCAGGACCGAAAATTTATTTAAGCGGTAACACGAAATACACTTTTGTCATCTTTCTATTGGTCGCGTTTCAAAGTGACACAGTAAAAACTGCGTTGATTCGTTGATTGAGAAATATGTGTGAGAGAGATGAATGGAGAACAGAGGGGGCTGAGATCTGAGGGAAAAGCGAAGGGTCCTAGATGTTAAGGAAAAAAAAGAGGAAGGGATAAAATGAACATAACCATCTTGTAAGATTTTTCCAAATCTTTTATGCGCATAATTCTATAATATGTATAATTCTAATTCATAATTCTATAATATATATATATATAATATGTAAATGAATTTCTGTCAAATTAATTAAAATGACTGGTCTTATATATCTAATGTTAATTAATTTAGTATTCAAAAGGTTTAATACCCTAGACTTTTTTTTTTATACACGTTAATTAGAAACTTTTGGATTATTTAAAAATGAAATTTAATTCGTTATAATAAATGAAATACTTTTATTTATATAAAAATGTTTATATTAGTTTCAAAACTTGAAGAAGAGAAATAAGGTATATGGCAAGTATATCAGGAAATTGATAAAAGTTTAAAACTTTTACTTATTAATAAAAATGATCAATTAAATATAACGTTTTCAAAGAAGAAAATAAAAATATATATTTTATAATATTTTTCTAATTTTTAAAGTTAACCTTTATTTATATTGAATTTATTTTTACATGTATAATATTTTCGGAGATAAAGCATATATGATATAAAGGATTTGGGATTACATTGAGGGTTAGATTTTTTTATTAATTGAAAACAAAATTAAGTTTGGTAAAAATCATATTTTATTTTTATCACAAATCTGTACAGTAGATTGAAAAAACCTTTAGGACCACAAATTGAATATTATTTTACCTATGGCAAGTATTACATTATTTGCCATTCGGTAATACCAAAGAATTTTCTAATTAAAATTGTTATAGTTAAATTTATTTCTAATAAAACAAAATTGTAAATTTTAAATGATCAATTACAAATATTACTATCTTCAAAAAGATAATTACAATATATTTTATAATATTTTTCCTATTTCAAAAGTTAACCTTTATTTATATTGAACTTATTTTCACATGTATAATATTTTCGGAGATATAGCATATATGATAAAAAGGATTTGGGATTACATTGAGGGTTAGATTTTTTTATTAATTAAAAACAAAATTAAGTTTGGTAAAAATCATATTTTATTTTTATCACAAATCTGTACAGTAGATTGAAAAAACCTTTAGGACCACAAATTGAATATTATTTTACCTATGGCAAGTATTACATTATTTGCCATTCGGTAATACCAAAGAATTTTCTAATTAAAATTGTTATAGTTAAATTTATTTCTAATAAAACAAAATTGTAAATTTTAAATGATCAATTACAAATATTACTATCTTCAAAAAGATAATTGCAATTTATTTTATAATATTAATAATTTTAAAGGTTAACCTTTATTTATATTAAAACTTATACTTACATGTATAATATTTTCGGAGATAAAGCATATATGATATAAAGGATTTGGGATTACATTAAGGGTTAGATTTTTTTATTAATTGAAAACAAAATTAAGTTTGGTAAAAATCATATTTTATTTTTATCACAAATCTGTACAGTAGATTGAAAAAACCTTTAGGACCACAAATTGAATATTATTTTACCTATGGCAAGTATTACATTATTTGCCATTCGGTAATACCAAAGAATTTTCTAATTAAAATTGTTATAGATACATTTATTTCTAATAAAACAAAATTGTAAATTTTAAATGATCAATTACAAATATTACTATCTTCAAAAAGATAATTACAATATATTTTATAATATTTTTCCTATTTCAAAAGTTAACCTTTATTTATATTGAACTTATTTTCACATGTATAATATTTTCGGAGATATAGCATATATGATAAAAAGGATTTGGGATTACATTGAGGGTTAGATTTTTTTATTAATTAAAAACAAAATTAAGTTTGGTAAAAATCATATTTTATTTTTATCACAAATCTGTACAGTAGATTGAAAAAACCTTTAGGACCACAAATTGAATATTATTTTACCTATGGCAAGTATTACATTATTTGCCATTCGGTAATACCAAAGAATTTTCTAATTAAAATTGTTATAGTTAAATTTATTTCTAATAAAACAAAATTGTAAATTTTAAATGATCAATTACAAATATTACTATCTTCAAAAAGATAATTGCAATTTATTTTATAATATTAATAATTTTAAAGGTTAACCTTTATTTATATTAAAACTTATACTTACATGTATAATATTTTCGGAGATAAAGCATATATGATATAAAGGATTTGGGATTACATTAAGGGTTAGATTTTTTTATTAATTGAAAACAAAATTAAGTTTGGTAAAAATCATATTTTATTTTTATCACAAATCTGTACAGTAGATTGAAAAAACCTTTAGGACCACAAATTGAATATTATTTTACCTATGGCAAGTATTACATTATTTGCCATTCGGTAATACCAAAGAATTTTCTAATTAAAATTGTTATAGATACATTTATTTCTAATAAAACAAAATTGTAAATTTTAAATGATCAATTACAAATATTACTATCTTCAAAAAGATAATTACAATATATTTTATAATATTTTTCCTATTTCAAAAGTTAACCTTTATTTATATTGAATTTATTTTCACATGTATAATATTTTCGGAGATATAGCATATATGATAAAAAAGATTTGGGATTACATTGAGGGTTAGATTTTTTTATTAATTGAAAACAAAATTAAGTTTGGTAAAAATCATATTTTATTTTTATCACAAATCTGTACAGTAGATTGAAAAAACCTTTAGGAACACAAATTGAATATTATTTTACCTATGGCAAGTATTACATTATTTGCCATTCGGTAATACCAAAGAACTTTCTAATTAAAATTGTTATAGTTAAATTTATTTCTAATAAAACAAAATTGTAAATTTTAAATGATCAATTACAAATATTACTATCTTCAAAAAGATAATTGCAATTTATTTTATAATATTAATAATTTTAAAGGTTAACCTTTATTTATATTAAAACTTATACTTACATGTATAATATTTTCGGAGATAAAGCATATATGATATAAAGGATTTGGGATTACATTGAGGGTTAGATTTTTTTATTAATTGAAAACAAAATTAAGTTTGGTAAAAATCATATTTTATTTTTATCACAAATCTGTACAGTAGATTGAAAAAACCTTTAGGAACACAAATTGAATATTATTTTACCTATGGCAAGTATTACATTATTTGCCATTCGGTAATACCAAAGAACTTTCTAATTAAAATTGTTATAGTTAAATTTATTTTTAATAAAACAAAATTGTAAATTTTAAATGATCAATTACAAATATTACTATCTTCAAAAAGATAATTGCAATATATTTTATAATATTTATAATTTTAAAGGTTAACCTTTATTTATATTGAAACTTATACTTACATGTATAATATTTTCGTAGATATAGCATATATGATTTAAAGGATTTAGGATTACATCGAGGGTTAGATTTTTTTATTAATTGAAAACAAAATTAAGTTTGGTAAAAAATATATTTTATTTTTATCAGAAATCAGTAGAGAATATTCAAAAAATGTTACATAGAAAAATGTTCAATTACAAAAATATTACGTTTTTCATGAAACAAATATAACATGCATACATTATAATATTTATTATTACAAAATAGTTAATGTTTTATTATATTTAGTTTATCGTTAATATTTGTTAGTTTTTTTTTATTACTTTATTTTTTATTTTTTTTTTACTTTTTAGATTCATTTTACATTATTTGCTCCTCTTGCATTCCGAGAAATTATACCATTGGCAAGTGTTCCTCCTATATCAGGATTCTGTCTTGTCCTTACATATTAAGTCATCTTTGAGGTGTTGCAACTCTCGTCGGTTGTTCAGGTGTATTTGTTCGTCTAGTCTTCTTCATGTTTCTGTGATAGTTGATATTGGTCCGTTTGTTGTTAAATTGTAATCAGTTGTAATATTGCTTGCTGACATGCCAGACGTGGCCATGTCATAAATATCATTTGGAGTAAAGCTTTGGTCAGTTGTACTCCCCAACGTCGTCAATTTTTTTAATTGTCATAAGTTAATGACTATTATATGCATAATGTCATTCTGTATGTTCGTAATTCATGTCTTCTGTATCTTCTGTGAGGTCTACAAACTCAACTGTTGTAGAAGACACTACATTCTCGCTTATCATATCGTCGTCGCTTGTTATATCTATCACTTCAATACTTTCTGGACTTGATGCTTCGTTCTCGTACATTTCCTCATCATCAGAATCCAAAACTATTTCATTCGGATCACCCACATCGTTGATCATCATGTTAGGATCCTCTTCATATCTTATTTCATCAGGTGCATAAGCATTTTCATTAAAAAATCTTATATTCTGGTGACCCTCTGCATTTCTTATTTCATCAGGTGCATAAGCATTTTCATTAAAAAATCTTATATTTTGATGACCCTCTTCATATCTTATTTCATCAGGTGCATTTTCGTAAGCATTTCTAAAATTCATGATGTTTGGGTTACCCTCTTCATTTCTTATTTCATCAGGTGCATAAGCATTTTCATGAAAAATTCTTATATTTTGGTGACCCTCTTCATTTCTTATTTCATCAGGTGCATAAGCATTTTCATTAAAAAATCTTATATTCTGGTGACCCTCTTCATTTCTTATTTCATCAGGTGCATAAGCATTTTCATGAAAAATTCTTATATTTTGGTGACCCTCTTCATATCTTATTTCATTGATTTGTTGATTAGGTTGATTAGGCAATAGACCGTCAATCATTTGTGGATAAATTTGGTGGTCTACCGGTTGTGCATAAATTTGGTGGTCTACCGGTTGTGCATAAATTTGGTGGTCTACCGGTTGTGGGTAAGGAATAAGTTCAGGAATTGTATGAGGATTAATATGTACTGGCGACTGTAAAATACTATCTATGTAATCTCTATAGATCGATGAATAGGTAAAACTGCCGTAAGGCGGGTAACACAAATATATATATCTTACTTCAAAAGATTCGTTATCCATTTTCGTAATAACTTCTTTAACTGATATTTTGAGAAAGTAAAAATGAAATGATGAATTTTACTAATTCATACAATATGAATGTCTTTCAACAAATGTCTCTTGCACTTTTACTAAACTGCAGTGAATATTTTAGTTTATGTTTCAATATATTGTCACGTCTGATAACTTTTTCTAATATTTTTTCAATATATTTGAAACACTGACTCAACTGAAGCTACTAGAATTTTCCAAGAAACTTTTACCACAGACTGAAGTAACGTTAAAGATACAGGTTCTTGTCTGTTAGGCGTCTATGCTATGACTGTAAGTCTCGTATATATTATTTGGTTCAGGACCGAAAATTTATTTAAGCGGTAACACGAAATACACTTTTGTCATCTTTCTATTGGTCGCGTTTCAAAGTGACACAGTAAAAACTGCGTTGATTCGTTGATTGAGAAATATGTGTGAGAGAGATGAATGGAGAACAGAGGGGCTGAGATCTGAGGGAAAAGCGAAGGGTCCTAGATGTTAAGGAAAAAAAAGAGGAAGGGATAAAATGAACATAACCATCTTGTAAGATTTTTCCAAATCTTTTATGCGCATAATTCTATAATATGTATAATTCTAATTCATAATTCTATAATATATATATATATAATATGTAAATGAATTTCTGTCAAATTAATTAAAATGACTGGTCTTATATATCTAATGTTAATTAATTTAGTATTCAAAAGGTTTAATACCCTAGACTTTTTTTTTATACACGTTAATTAGAAACTTTTGGATTATTTAAAAATGAAATTTAATTCGTTATAATAAATGAAATACTTTTATTTATATAAAAATGTTTATATTAGTTTCAAAACTTGAAGAAGAGAAATAAGGTATATGGCAAGTATATCAGGAAATTGATAAAAGTTTAAAACTTTTACTTATTAATAAAAATGATCAATTAAATATAACGTTTTCAAAGAAGAAAATAAAAATATATATTTTATAATATTTTTCTAATTTTTAAAGTTAACCTTTATTTATATTGAATTTATTTTTACATGTATAATATTTTCGGAGATAAAGCATATATGATATAAAGGATTTGGGATTACATTGAGGGTTAGATTTTTTTATTAATTGAAAACAAAATTAAGTTTGGTAAAAATCATATTTTATTTTTATCACAAATCTGTACAGTAGATTGAAAAAACCTTTAGGACCACAAATTGAATATTATTTTACCTATGGCAAGTATTACATTATTTGCCATTCGGTAATACCAAAGAATTTTCTAATTAAAATTGTTATAGTTAAATTTATTTCTAATAAAACAAAATTGTAAATTTTAAATGATCAATTACAAATATTACTATCTTCAAAAAGATAATTACAATATATTTTATAATATTTTTCCTATTTCAAAAGTTAACCTTTATTTATATTGAACTTATTTTCACATGTATAATATTTTCGGAGATATAGCATATATGATAAAAAGGATTTGGGATTACATTGAGGGTTAGATTTTTTTATTAATTAAAAACAAAATTAAGTTTGGTAAAAATCATATTTTATTTTTATCACAAATCTGTACAGTAGATTGAAAAAACCTTTAGGACCACAAATTGAATATTATTTTACCTATGGCAAGTATTACATTATTTGCCATTCGGTAATACCAAAGAATTTTCTAATTAAAATTGTTATAGTTAAATTTATTTCTAATAAAACAAAATTGTAAATTTTAAATGATCAATTACAAATATTACTATCTTCAAAAAGATAATTGCAATTTATTTTATAATATTAATAATTTTAAAGGTTAACCTTTATTTATATTAAAACTTATACTTACATGTATAATATTTTCGGAGATAAAGCATATATGATATAAAGGATTTGGGATTACATTAAGGGTTAGATTTTTTTATTAATTGAAAACAAAATTAAGTTTGGTAAAAATCATATTTTATTTTTATCACAAATCTGTACAGTAGATTGAAAAAACCTTTAGGACCACAAATTGAATATTATTTTACCTATGGCAAGTATTACATTATTTGCCATTCGGTAATACCAAAGAATTTTCTAATTAAAATTGTTATAGATACATTTATTTCTAATAAAACAAAATTGTAAATTTTAAATGATCAATTACAAATATTACTATCTTCAAAAAGATAATTACAATATATTTTATAATATTTTTCCTATTTCAAAAGTTAACCTTTATTTATATTGAATTTATTTTCACATGTATAATATTTTCGGAGATATAGCATATATGATAAAAAAGATTTGGGATTACATTGAGGGTTAGATTTTTTTATTAATTGAAAACAAAATTAAGTTTGGTAAAAATCATATTTTATTTTTATCACAAATCTGTACAGTAGATTGAAAAAACCTTTAGGAACACAAATTGAATATTATTTTACCTATGGCAAGTATTACATTATTTGCCATTCGGTAATACCAAAGAACTTTCTAATTAAAATTGTTATAGTTAAATTTATTTCTAATAAAACAAAATTGTAAATTTTAAATGATCAATTACAAATATTACTATCTTCAAAAAGATAATTGCAATTTATTTTATAATATTAATAATTTTAAAGGTTAACCTTTATTTATATTAAAACTTATACTTACATGTATAATATTTTCGGAGATAAAGCATATATGATATAAAGGATTTGGGATTACATTGAGGGTTAGATTTTTTTATTAATTGAAAACAAAATTAAGTTTGGTAAAAATCATATTTTATTTTTATCACAAATCTGTACAGTAGATTGAAAAAACCTTTAGGAACACAAATTGAATATTATTTTACCTATGGCAAGTATTACATTATTTGCCATTCGGTAATACCAAAGAACTTTCTAATTAAAATTGTTATAGTTAAATTTATTTCTAATAAAACAAAATTGTAAATTTTAAATGATCAATTACAAATATTACTATCTTCAAAAAGATAATTACAATATATTTTATAATATTTTTCCTATTTCAAAAGTTAACCTTTATTTATATTGAATTTATTTTCACATGTATAATATTTTCGGAGATATAGCATATATGATAAAAAGGATTTGGGATTACATTGAGGGCTAGATTTTTTTATTAATTGAAAACAAAATTAAGTTTGGTAAAAATCATATTTTATTTTTATCACAAATCTGTACAGTAGATTGAAAAAACCTTTAGGAACACAAATTGAATATTATTTTACCTATGGCAAGTATTACATTATTTGCCATTCGGTAATACCAAAGAATTTTCTAATTAAAATTGTTATAGTTAAATTTATTTTTAATAAAACAAAATTGTAAATTTTAAATGATCAATTACAAATATTACTATCTTCAAAAAGATAATTGCAATATATTTTATAATATTTATAATTTTAAAGGTTAACCTTTATTTATATTGAAACTTATACTTACATGTATAATATTTTCGGAGATAAAGCATATATGATATAAAGGATTTGGGATTACATTGAGGGTTAGATTTTTTTATTAATTGAAAACAAAATTAGGTTTGGTAAAAATCATATTTTATTTTTATCACAAATCTGTACAGTAGATTGAAAAAACCTTTAGGAAGACAAATTGAATATTATTTTACCTATGACAAGTATTACATTATTTGCCATTCGGTAATACCAAAGAATATTCTAATTCAAATTGTTATAGTTAAATTTATTTCTAATAAAACAAAATTGTAAATTTTAAATGATCAATTACAAATATTACTATCTTCAAAAAGATAATTGCAATATATTTTATAATATTAATAATTTTAAAGGTTAACCTTTATTTATATTGAATTTATTTTCACATGTCTAATATTTTCGTAGATATAGCATATATGATTTAAAGGATTTAGGATTACATCGAGGGTTAGATTTTTTTATTAATTGAAAACAAAATTAAGTTTGGTAAAAAATATATTTTATTTTTATCAGAAATCAGTAGAGAATATTCAAAAAATGTTACATAGAAAAATGTTCAATTACAAAAATATTACGTTTTTCATGAAACAAATATAACATGCATACATTATAATATTTATTATTACAAAATAGTTAATGTTTTATTATATTTAGTTTATCGTTAATATTTGTTAGTTTTTTTTTATTACTTTATTTTTTATTTTTTTTTTACTTTTTAGATTCATTTTACATTATTTGCTCCTCTTGCATTCCGAGAAATTATACCATTGGCAAGTGTTCCTCCTATATCAGGATTCTTTCTTGTCCTTACATATTAAGTCATCTTTGAGGTGTTGCAATTCTCGTCGGTTGTTCAGGTGTACTGGTTCGTCTAGTCTTCTTCATGTTTCTGTGATAGTTGATATTAATCCGTTTGTTGTTAAATTGTAATCAGTTGTAATATTGCTTGCTGACATGCCAGACGTGGCCATGTCATAAATATCATTTGGAGTAAAGCTTTGGTCAGTTGTACTCCCCAACGTCGTCAATTTTTTTAATTGTCATAAGTTAATGACTATTATATGCATAATGTCATTCTGTATGTTCGTAATTCATGTCTTCTGTATCTTCTGTGAGGTCTACAAACTCAACTGTTGTAGAAGACACTACATTCTCGCTTATCATATCGTCGTCGCTAGTTATATCTATTACTTCAATACTTTCTGGACTTGATGCTTCGTTCTCGTACATCTCCTCATCATCAGAATCCAAAACTATTTCATTCGGATCACCCACATCGTTGATCATCATGTTAGGATCCTCTTCATATCTTATTTCATCAGGTGCATAAGCATTTTCATTAAAAAATCTTATATTCTGGTGACCCTCTGCATTTCTTATTTCATCAGGTGCATAAGCATTTTCATTAAAAAATCTTATATTTTGATGACCCTCTTCATATCTTATTTCATCAGGTGCATTTTCGTAAGCATTTCTAAAATTCATGATGTTTGGGTTACCCTCTTCATTTCTTATTTCATCAGGTGCATAAGCATTTTCATGAAAAATTCTTATATTTTGGTGACCCTCTTCATATCTTATTTCATTGATTTGTTGATTAGGTTGATTAGGCAATAGACCGTCAATCATTTGTGGATAAATTTGGTGGTCTACCGGTTGTGCATAAATTTGGTGGTCTACCGGTTGTGCATAAATTTGGTGGTCTACCGGTTGTGGGTAAGGAATAAGTTCAGGAATTGTATGAGGATTAATATGTACTGGCGACTGTAAAATACTATCTATGTAATCTCTATAGATCGATGAATAGGTAAAACTGCCGTAAGGCGGGTAACACAAATATATATATCTTACTTCAAAAGATTCGTTATCCATTTTCGTAATAACTTCTTTAACTGATATTTTGAGAAAGTAAAAATGAAATGATGAATTTTACTAGTTCATACAATATGAATGTCTTTCAACAAATGTCTCTTGCACTTTTACTAAACTGCAGTGAATATTTTAGTTTATATTTCAATATATTGTCACGTCTGATAACTTTTTCTAATATTTTTTCAATATATTTGAAACACTGACTCAACTGAAGCTACTAGTATTTTCCAAGAAACTTTTACCACAGACTGAAGTAACGTTAAAGATACAGGTTCTTGTCTGTTAGGCGTCTATGCTATGACTGTAAGTCTCGTATATATTATTTGGTTCAGGACCGAAAATTTATTTAGGCGGTAAAACGAAATGCACTTTTGTCATCTTCCTATTGGTCGCGTTTCAAAGTGACACAGTAAAAACTGCGTTGATTCGTTGATTGAGAAATATGTGTGAGAGAGATGAATGGTGAAGAGAGGGGGGTTGAGATTTAAGGGAAAAGAGAAGGGATGTAGACGCTAAGGGAAAAAAGAGGGAAAGGGATAAAATGAACATAACCATCTTGTAAGATTTTTCCAAATATTTTATGCCCATAATTCTATAATATGTATAATTCTAATTCATAATTCTATAATATATATATATATAATATGTAAATGAATTTCTGTCAAATTAATTAAAATGACTGGTCTTATATATCTAATGTTAATTAATTCTGTATTCAAAAGGTTTAATAACCTATACTTCTTTTTTTATTCACGTTAATTAGAAACTTTTGGATTATTTAAAAATGAAATTTAATTCGTTATAATAAATGAAATACTTTTATTTATATAAAAATGTTTTATTAGTTTCAAAACTTGAAGAAGAGAAATAAGGTATATGGCAAGTATATCAGGAAATTGATAAAAGTTTAAAACTTTTACTTATTAATAAAAATGATCAATTAAATATAACGTTTTTCAAGAAGAAAATAAAAATATATATTTTATAATATTTATTATTTCAAAAGTTAATGTTCATTTATATTGAAACTTATACTTACATGTATAATATTTTCGTAGATATAGCATATATAACATAAACGATTTGGGATTACATTGAGGGTTAGATTTTTTTTATTAATTAAAAACAAAATTAAGTTTGGTAAAAATCATATTTTATTTTTATAAAAAATTGTAGCATTCAATTAATCATCGTTACAAATGTATATTTTTTACAATGTTCAAGGGATATGAATATTTTTATTTACATTATACGTTAAAAAAAGAATTGAATTTTGTCTGACAATTAATTAACAATTCAATTAACTAATCAAAAAAAAAATGATACACTAATTATTTTCTTTTTTTCAAAAATCCACAATTAATTATTTGTCACTCCAATCTAAATACATTTTTTGATGATGTCAATAAAGTTTTATAAAAAAAATTTGTATATCATGTTAAAAAAGATTTTACGAAAACAAGAATTTTTATATATATAAAAAAAAGTCAATATATCAAAATTTGTAAAAAAACAAAAACAAAGACAAAAATTGCAATAGTTAATTATCGTTAAAAGAGTACGTTACTTTCAATTTTGAAATTAAAACCTTCTACAATGTTCTATGAATATTTTCCATGTAAGCTTGTCGGCAACTTTATCTGTGTTAAAAAATGGTATCTTAACTGGTTTCGTTTTCTGGCATTGAGAATGGCGTTGAAAATTACGTTTGAGAATTCTTGTAGAAAGTACAGTCAAATTATATATTTTATTATTGTTATTTGTTTTGTGTAATTTCTTGTATATTGTCAGTGTTCAATTGTCAACAGTTTTAATTTTAATCTTTGAACGACTGTTATTATCATCATCATCATCAATTTATTGATGATCATTAGAAGTATTGTTATTATCGTTTTCCTTATCGTGATTGTTTTGCTGATTATTCGAGTAGCTACTATCACTATTGTTTTGTTGAGTTATAAAATTATAATTACTGTTATTTAAATTATTTCTTTGTAGATTGTATGGTTGATATCTGTTATTTGTTCTCGTATTGCATTTTTGTTTATAATTTTGTTTATTTCTATAATTTGTTCCAGTTGTACTCTGTATAACACCACTATTGCCATTTTCTCGTTCCATGGTGTTGTTGTTTTCTCTTATATAATCATCAGGGTCCTGTTGTTCTGCCATAAACACTCGTCTATGTTCAAATTTTAATTTTTCATTAGGTGATTGCATTTGTTTCTTTTGTTCTGGACTATTATTTCGTGTAGTTATAGTTTGTGTGGTTTTTGTCGTTTGTTGAGTAGTAACTGTTTGTTGAACAGTTGTTGTTTGTTTGTACGATTTAAAATAATTCAAAATTATCTCACATAGTTCTTGACATTGTTGATAATCTTTTGTAATTATCCCCGACGACGTTGATGATGGCACATTAACAATATTTACATGAGAATTTTGAGCAGTTATAATATTGCCAGTAGTTAAATTTGATTGTGTTGGCATATTATGAATAATATTTTGCGAATAGTTTTTTGTTATTACAATATTTCCCATAGATGATGATCCCGATTTTGAAGTAACATTATGAACAATATTTTCCGTATAGTTTTGGCTTATTACAATATTTCCTATTGAAAATACCGAAGTTGGAGACATGTATTTGTCATCTTCGTCCATCTTCATATGTTCATAAACATTCTGTACAGGTAGATAATTAACGGGGCCTAGAACTTCATTAGCCTCATTTGGATGTTGGAATTTTGTGTCGTTTGATGGAACAGGTGCTCCTGTAAAGTATCCTTCTTCGTTTTTGCTTGGTATTGAATTAATCTGAACATCAATTGTTTCACCAAATCCCAAATCCACTTGTTTTTTTTCTCTAGGCGTTACATTAGCAATTTCTAAAGGTGATCGTTTATTTTCTCGTGATTGTGAAGTCGATGGTTCATTTTTAATAATTACATTTGTTACTTCATTAGATGAATGAGAAGTAGATTGTTGTTTTCTTCTCCAATATGATACTTCATTTATATTTGGAATATTAGGTATATAATTAACTATACGTGAAGTAGATCGTTGATGCCACCATTCCTCCTCATTCAGATCAGGTATATTAGGCATATAATTATCTATTCGTGAAGTAGATGGTTGCCTCCAATAGTCATAGACGTTTGGTATATCATTCCTATCCATACTTGTTCTTGTATAAGCTGATGGATTCCTCCTTGTAATTCTATTTAAATATTGCGGATCAGGCATTTGTGGCATCAAATGTTGATAAGAATTGTGATGTCGCATTTGTGGGATCGATGGTTGATAATCAATTTGATTTCTATCCAATTGCAAATTCATCTGTTGATGTCTCGATGGTACGTGATTCATAATTTCCGTATGAGACTGTCTGTTGATCCATGTTCTATTTGATTGATTACGTCTTCCTTTACGTTTATTATTCACTCGATGTTTGTTGTTCATCTTTGCGATAATTTCTTAATTTCACTAATTAATGTAGCACAACAACAAGTCTCGTACACTTTCAATTTATTCGTCACTTTTGATAAAATTTTACAATTAATGTTTCAATAGATTTGAAACATCTGACTCAACTGAAGCTACTAGAATATTACAAACAAACTTTTACGATACACTGAATTAACGTCAAAGATAAAAGTTCGTTTATGTCAAACGTCTTCAATAAGACTATAGATATTTAATATTTCGTAAGTCCCAAGAATACCTTAATTAAACGACGCGCTTGCGCATAATACAATTCTATTGTCTTTCTATTGGTTCATTTTGTAAGATTACCTTAATTACCTTACGGCAATTTTCAAAATTCGGTGATAAGGGGAACTGAAAGGTAAGAGGGGTGGGAGGGAGGGAGGGAGATGGGGAGAGTTAGAAAAAAAAATGTTTATCAAGACTTTTCTGATCTTTTATGTGTATAGTTCTACGTAGTTTAGAATATTGGACAAAAATATTGATGGAACATTGAGAATTAAAGACGTTTACAATTGTTTATAATTAAATATTTAAATTATTATTAAACATTGACATATTAAGCTTCAAATGCAAAGTTATTTGATGGTTGTATTTTAAACAGGGAAATAGAAATGTAAATTAATAAGAGAATGTCATTTTTGATGCTTAGAGAAAAAACTTTTATTATTAATATAATATAATATAATATATATATATATATATATATATATATATATATATATATATATATATATATATATATATATATTATATTATATTATATTATATTATATATCATATATTTATGTGATAAGAATATATATTAATAAATTAATTTTATTTACAATATTATTATTAGTAGTAAATATAGTATATATGATTATTATTATTATTATTAATTTAAAAAATACTATATATATGAGGAAATAGTAAAGCCTAAGCAAACCAAAAGTGAAGGGCGTAGTAACATATTTCCTCCATTCCCAGTAGATCCCTCCTCCTGCCTGCCCGAATAGCGTCACGAGACGTCCATAGGGTCGTGCACAAGGCTCACTTTACTATCATGGCAGCTGAACGTTAAAATGAAATGGTCGACAAATATAAAATACTAATATACATATAAAATGTAATATTTAAATGAATTTAACGTTTCATTTAACAAAACTTATTAAACTAATCAATGTATTATTTTATTTGAAAAAAAAAAAGAAAAAAAAATAAATCTTCAATATGAAACAATTTTAGAAAGTATTTCGTGTATCTAGGGTTTAGAATTTCGTTGAGATAAATCTTTAGAAAAGAGAAAGTTTTATTGCATTGAAGGTTTTAAAAACATTTTAAAATCTAATAGTTCTGAAATACAATTGTATTAGAAAATATTTAATGTTTCCAACTTTTGATGAAAAAAAGGTTTATCCATTGTGTTAAGATGAAAAGGATTTTTTTTCGTCAAATATCTTTTGTAGTTAATCTTTCTCTTCCTTCCCCCTTGCCCATAAACAAATGGACCCCCTGGAGCTGGAAACTGTATTAAAAGAAGGTAAAAAAACATTTTAAATTCAAGGCCAAATTGGTCCATTGTAAAAATAAATTCTTTGAGATATTTGCCGACGTTGTTATTCTCACGAATGATATTTTTTTTTCTTTTTTCAAATGTAGAATAATAAAAATGTAATTGGATACAATGATAATAGGAAGGGCGCGCAGATCCATCAAATCTTGACTGGGGTTTATTCAAAAGAAGATGAAAAAAAAAACCGAAAAAAAGAAAAGGAAAATTTTCTTGGAATTACAACAGATCTTTTGATGATTCCGAATCATCTCCGAGTTTTTCTCTTTGATTTAAACATGATCCAACACGTACTTTTCCATTCTTCCCCCTCACACATTTCTACAAAGGATTTCTACGACGTTTAAAATTGGTTTCATGGTCAAGAAACAAAATTTTGAACATATAAGGCTGAACAATATTCTTTTGATAAAGATAACAAAATTCTTTTTTGATAATTAACTTGCTTATCACGAATAATATCTTCCTTCATGAAAATGTAGATAGAAAAATTGAAATATACAGAAATGATTTCGAAAGGATCTATTTAAATTGATAAAGTTTTATCAAAAGAAAAAAAAGGTTGAGTTAATATTCCGTCGGACTATTACAGCATCTTTTGATTGAACGCAACATGAATTTAGATTTGATAAATTCTAAATATCTTTTTTTAATAACCAAAAGAAAAAGATGAGATAACATTCAACCGATTCCCAAGTTACAGAATATTTTTTTTTTTCATTCAATATCATTTTACATCATTCGGCGTTTTCTTTTGCAATGGAATTACTACCTGTACCTGTAATTTTACGACATTTACATTCGTCAACGCGTCTTTTGATTTGATACAAAAGGGGTTGAGATTAGATAAATTTTAAATATCTTTTTAATGACCAAAAAGAAAAAAATTAACATTCAACCGTTTTGATAATTACAGAAGAATTTTAACCGATTTCCAAAAGGAGGAGGAGGAGGAGGAGGAGGAGGAGGTTCTCAATTCGGATGTTTGTATTTTTTTCTTCTTTATATGTATGTTCGAGAATAACTTGGTCATATAAAAGGTTTATTTCGAAATGATCCCATTTAAAATTCATATAAATCTGATGATGAGTTTCGGAGACAGATAATGAAAATCTTCAAAAAATGACAGCAAATCAACCGCAATTTCTGCTATCGCATAAATATACATTGTTTATGCAATCACACAACATTACGTAACACGTGTACACTCGAAAGGTTTATACAGATTTATTCAGAATATCAGAATACACCCAGATTTTCATGATTCAATATTTTACATCTTTAAACTTGATATTTCTCAATAGAATTTAGTGACTGTAATATTACAATATTTACGTACGTATGTACGTGCGTATATGTGCATGCGTGCATGAACCTGCTGCATGTTTGAATGAGTAAACAAGTAAACAAACAAAAGAAATGAATGTAAGAAAAAAGGAAAGAGTATTTTGAATACTTTGAACCCGTTTTTAGAATAATTAACGAGAGTTTATTCCCAAATATAAATTAGGCGATTGGGAAAGTCGAAAGTCGAAAGTTTCGTTTCGTTTTTCTTTTGTAAAAATGAAGACAACAATTATTGCTTGGAGATTAAACGTCAATCTTTGAAGTGGTCATAAATAATTGAATTTGATAAATTGAATTAACCTGTCGATCGATCTTAGGTGTTACTATTTGTCGGTTTGCATCAACTAATGCAACCATTATTGTGTCAACAAAAAATGAAAGGACTTTTCGAATCACCTAATACATTGATTAGTAAACTACATTGAAATTGTTACTTGTTTTGTTTGTTATTACATCATATTATGTATATATACACGTATGATATGTGTAGATGATGAAGAAGTTAGAAAATTCGATGATTTTTCAATAACATCGAATGTGAATTTTCGTAGGGAAAATTCCATAGACGAGCTCATCAGTCAGTCCGTTTTAGGTCATTAGCATTCACTGCATAATTTAACTGCATCGTGGGTGGTATTCACCCACATACGGTCCGATAAGCCAAATAACGATCCGCGAACATTTCCTATGATCACGACGAGAACTATGACGACGAAAACTATGACGACGAAAACTATGACGATGAAAACTATGACGACGTGAACGATGTACTTTTTAACGAGCCTTCGGTAATACTTGAAAAAAAAAAAAAAAAAAGAAAAAGAAGAAAAGAAAAAGAAAAAGAAATGTTCAATAAAATGTCAGGTAAAGTAGAATATTGAAGAACAAAAGAAAAAAATAATATAATTTTAATAAATAATATTATTTTAAGTAATAAAAAAAAAATGTATAGACTGTGAGGTAAAATGGGATATTAAAAAAAAAAAAAAAAAACAAGAAAAAAAAAGGTATTTAGAATTTTCCTCAATTTAAATATTTCCCTGTGATGTTTCTTTATAAAATTCGTTACAAACTAAAAAAAAAAAAAAGAAAAAAAATAAAAGGTTGGAATTAAAAAATAAGAAAGAACATGATCAAATCCGGCATCGCAAAAAAGTTCAACGTTAATTCTCTCGTCTTGTTTGATTTCCTTTTTTTTCTTTTTCTTTTTCTTTTCTCCCTGGTCTTCTTCTCCATACCTGTTTGAACTTTTCCTTTACTTGAAATAGTATTTTAAAACAATGTGTGTGTGTGTGTATGTCTGCCTGCCTGCGTGTGTGTGTGTATATTTTCTAGTGTATATATGTATGTGTATGTGTATGTGTATGAGATAGAGAAAGAAATAAATAGATTGATAGATAGATAGAATAGAGATAGTCCAATTGAGTTAAGGCTTTACCTTTCAATTTCCTTCTTTAACAACTTTTCGTGGTTGGTTGCCACGATAAGCGTTTCTAGCTCAAGTAAACTTCCTTTTCGATATATCGTTTCTTAGTCGATTTGTTGATATAACTAACCGTAAGATCCTTCTTCATTATCTTTTCTTTTTATTACATTTTTTTTCTTTTTCTTTCTTTTTTTAATCGATATTTTATTTCAAATAAAATAAAAACGAGATTAAAAGAAAGAAAGAAAGAATGAAAGAATGAAAGAAATATTTTATTAACAGTTGTCTGAAAGATTGTTGACAATTTTTGAAATAAATTGTACCACGTTGTCATGTACATATATATATATAAAAATTTTTTTTTTTTATTAAAAATTAAACAAACTTCTATCTATCTTTTTTCATTCTTTTTACTGTTCCATTTATTTTTGAAGATTAGTTACATTAAAAAAAATGTGACAAGAGTAGCATTTTTGTTTTATAATTGCAATAATTCTCGTTATCAATTGTTCCTTAATTTAGGAGAATTTCAATCCACCGATGAATGATTATAAACGTGATAACAATGAATCAGAAATCGTTTTGCAACGCGTGAATAATTGAAATTGTGTGGTGTACGTTATAATCTAAATCTAAATTAATAGGTCATATTGTCCAGACGATAATAGTCATTATGATAACGTACGTGCACTATGCTGACAAGATTGATGCTTTTATACGTTTCCATACATTTACATTTTACCAATATATATATATTATTTATTGATTATATATCATACATATAAGACATATATGTACATGTGTTACTACATGTGTTATTATATTTGATCTTTTTAATGATTATAAATGAAATGCAATTACATTTATGTTAACATAATGTCAACGTCAAATGAAAATATAGCATCTATCTATCTATCGTACTTGATGACATATATGTATAGGGTGTTACAATATGTGTTACATTATCGTTAGATCAATTATGCGATTAATTATAAAGACCCTTTAGTTACGAGCTTAATAATTCTATCATTGAAAGGGTACTTTAATGATCGTTGTAATCATCCGTTAAACGTTCTATCTAATACCCTTATATATATACCTATATATATGACATATTTACATGTACACACATACACATAACTCATATAACTGATTGTACAGAAGAAACGTGAACGTACAAATTTTCTTTCAAATGTTTTTCTATTCTTATTGTCAATTTTTATTCAAATTGTTTCACTTAACAAAGTTCTCTCTTTTTTTTTTTTTTTTTTTTCAAAGAAAATGTTGGAGAACATTTTTTCCACCATAAAATACCATGAAAAATAGAATAGTAAAAAGAAAAAAAAAAGAAAAAATTGCTTTTCATTGTAGGAAAAGTCGCCAAGTGTCTGACACGCGTCTGACTTGTGTCTGTTACATACACAATTTTATGTCAAATGTATATGTGTACATGTATATATCTACATAGTGTGTGTGTGTGTGTGTGTGTATTAACCTACACACACATGCTGCGAATGTATGTAAAAGTCTAGGAGATTTTTCATACGAATTCACGCTTATCCCTTAATCATATTTCGCACTAGGGATTTTTCTGCAGACCAGGGCCAATTTTGTTCAACGATGAAACGAGTTTTTCCATATTTCCATGGGCCGTGGGCTCGCTCGTTATCCGACCGCAGAAACTACCCCACCCCCCCCCACTCCCGTTTACTCATCCCTCTTTCTACCAACCCCCTAAACCCCCCGCCACCACCCATTCTACAACTTTTTCCGTTTTCTTCATCATAACGAATACTATCGGTCTTCATTTATGCAAGTCCATGCTCGTAACAGCTGTTTTCTAACGAAATTCATCTCAAATATGATTTAAGTTAAGTAAAATCATAAAAAAAAAACACACACATACATACATACATACATACATACATTGGTGAGAAAAGAATGAAATATAATTTCAGTTGCATTTTAAATTATTCATTTGAGAATGAATGCACGTAAGAAAAAAAATTCATTGAAAAGATGTAAGAAGAAGAAGAAGAAGAAAAAAGACAAATAAAAAAGAAAAGGAGAATAAAATGAGAATAAAATAAATTTAGGAAGAGATGGAATGTTTCTAAACGTGAGAGAATATTGTATGGGGGGGGGGGGACGATTTCTTTTTAATTTTTCTTGTTCATTTTATAACACTTTATCTTTTATCTCGTGAAGAAAATGTATATGTTTGAATATAACATTAACTGTTTGAAACATCATCTTCTCCTTTATCTGTACACTTCAAATGTCATATTCCACGTAAACCTCTTCTCGTCAGTCACTAAATTTGGTATCTCTTAGTATTATTATTACCTAAAAGTTAATTCGTGTTTCCTAAGTTCTCATTTCATATATATACATATATATATATGTACTACCAACAGAATGTAACTTATTTAGTTATATTATGTATTAAGTAAATGTATATGTACTATGCTTAACTTAACATAGCTCAATGTTATATTGCAATGTTATAGAAATTACATTATTTAATATAAAATATACAATCTTTAATATTTATATAGTATATAAATAATATATAATAATAATAATAATAATAATAAATAACGATTAATATAATTATTATTTGACACGTAACATTAAATAAAAAGAAAAAATTCATTATAATAAAGATAACGATAAATATATAATAATTAAATTTTATATTTTTATATATTATATTATATGATTATTAGATTATTATTTTAATATTATATTATTATTTATATATTTTTATATTTATTATAATAATATAAAAAATGTTTTATAGAAAAAAAAATAAAAATAAAAATAAGACAAAATACAAAAATATTATATATCAAATACTCGCATGTTGCAATATACTAATTGTCATCAATGTGTGACAATATTGATTACATAAAAATGATAATATTATTTCCAAACACTTTTCTAATAATTTCCTAACTAAATTTTCAAAATAATAAAAAATGAATAATCCATTAATATGTTAATGATAATAACCATAATGAAGATAGATAATGATCATAAGATGAACTAATCGTAAGTGTGTTATTGTATTAAGTCATGAAAAAGCAATAACAACAACTATCGATAAATGATAATGATAAAAGATGAATAACAGAAGATAGTTAGATATGTTAGATAAAGATAGATGAATAAAGTGATGGATTTCTCCTAAATAGAGGAAACCAGAAACACGTCGTTCATTGGCAAAGTGCCAGAAATCACGCGCCCGACCAAACTGACATTTATGCGTTATTAATGCATCGGAAACATTTCGCCTCGATAACCGTGACAATGGATTTAATCCTAATACTATATATATATATATATCTATCTATACATATATTGGTTTCGAAGTAACGCAGAACGCGTTTCACGTTTCGGTTCTGTGCACATGCATTTGTTCGTTCGTGTGCAGAACATGTACGCACGAATCAGCGATTTTTCCAACCTCAATTGTATCTATATATGTATGTACATGTGTGTTATGATCCACATATATATGCATGTATGAATGTATGTACTATGTGGTCACTAATACTAACGAATTAGGACTCAGGACAGTATCACCGTTGTCAGCTATCCTGTCCTATCAAACTACTTTCTATCTCTCTCTCTCTCTCTCTCTCTCTCTATTTCTCTTTGTGTTTCTGTCTCCTTCTGTCTAACAAATACACGTGTACAGAATCAGCCAGCTGCGACTTGGTTGGCATCGTTCCAAAATGTTCTTATTAACTCGTATAGTAATTAGTATGAATCGCTTATCAAGGATACTTGCATACGATAAAGTAAGACGTAAGGTAATGCACAAGTATATAGAATTAATTTAATAGTATATATGTATATGGTGAAATTTTAATTGATAGAATATAAAATGATATGAAAAGGTAATTGTCAAAATAATTGTCAATTGGTATCGGTTTTGTTATATATATATTTTATTTATTTTTATATATTCTAAATATATATTAAAAATACGAATATATTATATATTTATATATTTTATATTATTTTATTTATATATATATTTATTTTATATTTATTTTATTATATTATATATATAGATAGATATTTGTTGTTCGTGTGACAGAATAAATTCGTTAATTAAAACAAAAATGAATAATATATTATATAAAATAAATAAAATAAATAAAAGAATTACTTCTAAATCATTTTTTATTTTTTAATTTGTTTTTATCATAATAAGCTGATCAACGAAAAAAAGTGAGAAAAAGGGAGACAGAGAGATGACATAGAAAATGACAACGAGTGTGTCACAACTGTTAGATGACAGAAGCTTTAAAAAAGTCTACGAGGAATAATTTTTCAAACAGACGGATAACGACAATGATGACAACAGTGATAGTAGTAGTGGTGGTGGTGGTAGGTAGTGGTGACTATGATAATAGCTAGAAAAGAAAAAAAAAGAAAATAATATAAAAAGAATAGGGATAGAAAAGAGAAATACATTGCACGTGACTCGTTAAAGCTTGCCCTCTGGAATTAAATTCATTTATATATATATATATATATATATATATATATATATATATCTTCCCGTCGGTAATATTAAAGCCACGAAGAACGCTAAAGTTTCTCTAAAGGAAATGACAAAGAACGGCTTAAAGTATCTCCTTTGTTAAATAGAAAGAGAGAAAGGTGATGACTCTGAGATAGAATAAAAAAAAGCAAAAAAATTGGAACAAGAAGAAAGATAAAATGAGTGGATGACCAGGAGAGAAAAAGAAATAGAAATAAATAAATATATATATAAATTTTGTATATAACAATTAACTGAAGTAAATTTTTAATTGACCTATCAAACGTTAGATTTGTAAAAAAAGGAATTTTATATGTATATATACTTTAATTTATTTTATATTATTTTATTTTATAAAAATATCTATAACTGATTCTATCCACAAAATAAAATATAAATATATTTTATAATATTTAAAATATAAATTAATAATCTAAATTTTATAATATATTATATTTCTACCTATCAAACCTTAGATTTAAATAAAAAGAATTTTTATAGAAATAGTATAATTTACTTTAATATTTTATTTTATAATATTTGAAATATAAATTAATAATATAAATTTTATAATATATTATATTTCTACCTATCAAACTTTAGATTTGAGTAAAAGAAATGTATATAGAAATACTGTAATTTATTTTATATTATTTTATTTAATAAAAATATCTATAACTGATTCTATCCACGAATTAAAATAATAAATATATTTAATAATATTTAAAATATAAATTAATAATCTAAATTGTATATTTCTTTTCAATCTATCAAACATTACATTTGAATAAAAAGAATTTCTATAGAAATAATATAATTTATTTGAATATTTTATTTAAAAAAATTATCTATAAGTGACCATGAGAAAGAACCTGTCCACAGAATAAAATAAAATTTATAATAAATAGAAAATATATATATAAAAAAAACAAGAGAAAGAAGATATTAGTGAACAAGAAGAGATAGAAAAGACAATGAAGTTAATTGCATGATAATAATACTACAGAACTATCTCTAGCAATGTTTTATGGTACTTTAATGAAACGTAAGCAGGACAAAACAACGTTATCACGTTAATTGCTGGAAAACGCTTGAATTACGAAAAACAGAAGGATGAGTAATTAAACTGATACAACTTACAATTACTAACAAGTGAAAAGTCTGAAATAGAAATAGATGGAAAAAAAAAAGAGAGAAAAGATTTCAAAGGGAGACAATTAAAAGAGAAAGTGGGGTATTTGGATTTAGGAATCTGAATGCGAAAATAACCTTGTAATGTTTTCTTCAATTCTTTTTTTTTTTTTTGAAAAAAAAGTAAGTGCTAGTTTATACAAAGATATTAAATTTTTCATAAATTCGACAGAATAATAAAAATTTTATTGTTAAAAAAATATAAAAGATGACATATTACAACTGACAGCTTTTCAACTGTCAATGGAAAAAGTAAGATTAATGATAGGTTAAATAAATGGAATAGGTTTTATGTAGATAATAGAATAAAATAAAAAATCTAGGAAGCCTTGAAGAATCTGGAAGAATTAAAGAAAAAAATTATATCTAAGGTTACTAAGAAGAATAGAAGAAAAAAAGAAAATGAGAAGAAAAATACTTTTTAATAAACTCTGAATCAAAAAGAAGAGAATGAAAAGAAATCAATTCGATTCTCTTTTCCCTCCCCCCCCCCCCCCTTTGGAACGAATAGATTTGGTGAACCACTAAGAAATAAAATGTGGAAATAAACATTTCTTTAATATTTTTACAAAGCGACCCTTTCGAAAATACGAAAATTTCATTGTTTCCTTTTTTTTTTTTTTTCCAATAAAAATTTATGACTGTCTATTCAACATAAAAGGAAGACTTTTGACAATAGGAAATTTTGTGTAGAAAACAAAAAAAAACCTAAAAATCCTTGACATTCTAAACGAACACACAATGTCTTTCAACCTGTTAAAAGAATTTTATTTAGAAAAAATAGGTGCAGGTTGTTTTACAATTTGTCATGGTATAAACCTGCTTGATCTTGGTTCCTTTCTAATTTTTTTTTTATATACGACAAGTGTTCTTTTAAATGGTTTTCTATTTCCTACGAATATCTTCAAACTCCTAGGTATCCTAAAATAATAAAAATTTCTTTCAACCTTTAAAAGGCACTTTATTTAGAAAAAATAGGTGCAGGTTGTTTTACAATTTGTCATGGTATAAACCTGCTTGATCTTGGTCACTTTCTAATTTTTTTTTATATACGACAAGTGTTCTTTTAAATGGTTTTATATTTCCTACGAATAGTTTAAACTCCTAGGTATTCTAAAATAATAAAAATTTCTTTCAACCTTTTAAAACCACTTTATTTAGAAAAAACAGGTTAAAAGTTGTTTTACAATTTGTTATAGTTATGAATGAATTGAATTTTCGTTACTTTCTTATTTATTTCTTGATATACGACAAATATTTTCAAACAAGATTTCATATGTACGACATGTGATGATTTCATGTAAAATTTCGATAATTTTAACAGAACATTCGCATTACATGTGTTAAAGATGTATTTTGTTCTAACCAAAAATATAACTCCGTTTTAAACCCATAAGTAAATGTATGTAAATGTATGTTCTCTCTCTCTCTCTCTTTTTTTATGTTATTTTCTATTTTTTATATATTTATGTAGATATATATACATATATATACAGTAATCATCATTTTGGTAAAAGGTTTTGTTGGTTGAATATTCAGTAATAGATTTAACAACGTATATGTACTATATATGTATTTAGGTTTACATATAAATCGGTATGAATCATTAAATTACAACATTTATTATAATAATAATATGTTATTGTCCATCAGGATTGTGTTATTTGAATCATACGAATGTGGAACATTTGCTACGGTCATTGCAACACCGTTCACGTGAATTGTAATATAGCAATTGTTTGGTATTGCAATTGATCCTATATAGTACATATTCTAGCATAGTACTTAAAATCACGACGTTATTCACGATCAATGTGCATTTCAAAATTCAATATTACGTTCTTGATATTGGTATAATAACAATAATAATAATAATAATAATAGTAATAATAGTAGTAGAAGCTCTTTGTAGTATTATATTAATAATAGTTTAATTATGATAATATCATAATTTTTATTTCAATATTTTATTCATAATATAGTACATTTGTTTTCTATCTTTTTAATATACTTTTTAAAAAATTTTTATAAACCTTTCACGTTTCATTTATAATAAGTTTTATTTTTATAAACCTTTCATGTATCATTTATAGTAATTTTTATTTGTAGAAACCTTTCATGTATCATTTATAGTAATTTTTATTTGTAGAAACCTTTCATGTATCATTTATAGTAAATTTTATTTTTAAAAACCTTCTACATTTTATTTCTAGTATCATCTACAAATTAAAATAACTATATGTTGCTTTTATATTAACCATTACATTTATTGATAAAAAAAAATAATTAAAAAACATAAATATAACTTTGTAATATAATTTCATTCCTATTCTGGTGCAACAACATAGTGATGCATATATGCATGATTTCTATATATATATATATATATCGGTATGTATCAATTGTATTAATTAATTCTGAGAATTTTCGACAATACAAACTATACAGAGACCACCCCATTGAAGTTACGGTAATGCTTGTTCACTTATGGTTGTTCTCAATATTGAGAATTGGTGCATTCATCCCTCGAGATCAAATTCTCTCTCTCTCTCTCTCTCTCTCTCTCTCTCTCTCTCTCTCTCTCTCTCTCTCTCTATCCTTTTCTCTTTTCATGTTTATATAGTCTAATTATGTTCACTTAAACGTGAACATTATGTAATTGTGTTTCGTTGATCGCAAGTGCAAGAGAAAGAGAAAGAGAGAGAGAGAGAGAACTATGGTGGCAATTGAGAAAGAAAAAGAAACCGATAGAAATATATAAAAAGAAGAAGAGGGGAGGGGTAAGAAGAAGACTTTCAGTTTAATGGAAAAACTTAGTTCAGTCCTTTTGTGTCCTCGGTACTTTTTTATTTTTTTGTGAAATTTCTAGAAAAAAAAATGTGTTCGGAAAGAGAAAGAGCGGGAGAAGAGAAAAAAGGGCTGTAAGAGAAAGAGAATGAGAAAGGAGAGAGAGAGAGAGAGAGAGAGAAAGAAATGTTATTTTTTTATTTTTATTCATTTCTTTTTCTTATTTGCTCATTTTTTTACTTTTCATTTTATTTTTTATTTTTCTTTTGTATAAAACACGTGGCATAGTCTTTTACCCATTTTTTTTTTTTTTTTATATAACCTTTTCTTCCTAGTTTCTTTTTCTTTCTCTCTCTCTCTCTCTCTCTCTCTCTCTCTCTCTCTCTCTCTCTTATGCTTAGATCTCTCTTATGAACTCTCCAACTACGTATGCTCGTGGAACATCAGGCTATTTATCGTTGGCTTATAGATCATCCTCTTAATACTCGACATTTTTATAAAGTTCTTGGAATAGCTTTCTAAGACTTCTTCTTTATTCTTCTTCCATCATAAAAATTTCGATCGTCAATAAACGTTAAAGAGAATTTAAGATATTATTATAAAAAAAAAAAAAAAAAAAGAATGAATATATATATTTATATTCACATGTATATATTAATTTTGTATTTTTGAGTTTCATTTTTTTGGTAGAAATGATTTTTTTTATATATATATATATATTATATTTTTTATATTTTCTTTTTTCTGAACTTACTAAAATACCAAACTTACAAATGGTAATTACACAAGCAATGAAGTATTTTTTTCACGATTACGTCAAAATTCAAGAATAACTAATGAGTTTTTAATCTCACCAATCCCTTTCCAACCTTTTTATTCGTTTATCTAATACATTTTTTTGTCATCTTATCTACCTTTCAATCCTTTTATTCAGATACTTCATAATATCTACTTTCAACAACCATTGGACACTAATTAACAACATTCCTCACAATATTTTTCTTTCTCATTTATTTATTTATTTTTTTTTCTACACCCATCTCTTTCCTCCCTTATTCTTTATTTTATTCTTTTTCGGATTTTTTGTTTCCTATTTTTTTTTTTTTTTGGATTCTTCACTTAAGCAAAAATCAACGAAGCGCAGTTAATTTCCATGGTCGTTGTCAATATTCCAGCGAAGCTCTGGGCAACAGACAACCAAGCTTTCTCTCTCTCTCTCTCTCTCTCTCTTTCTGGTTGGTTCCTTTACAGAGCATGGATCACAAAGCTATCCTAAAGACAAAGCATATAAATAGGTGGTGGACGCGAGGTGAACGAGGTAAACGGCATGATAGGGCTGTGGCTGAAGCTCAAAACCGCTAACGTGAAAACCCGTTAATTACAATGCACCTTTCGTTCAAGTTAAACCATCAAAATGATTAAAGATTTAACACTAGAAATATTTTTTATTTTTCGATATCGTAACATTGAGTAATTTTGAATCTTTACCAATTTATTTTTTTTATTTAAGATATTAAATATTATTCTAAACATATATATATATATATATAATTAATTTTACAAAATATTTATAAAGTTAAATTATAATTATAAATATATAAAGTTAATATTTTTATAGTTAAATCTTGATCACATTTATTTTATAAATATTGGGCGCGCCTGTAGGAATGCAACCCTCCAGACACACTTTGAAAATGTTGCTTACTAGAGCCACCTGTTGGGACGGAATTGTTTTCCCCAACAGATGTCGTTTGTAAGCGACATATTCAAAGTGTGTCTGTAGGGTTGCATCCTTACAGGCGCCCATTCTTAATAAATAATAAATCATACAAATTAAACTTTCATATTTTCTAAATGAGTATTTGTCATTCTTTTATTCGTTTAATCGAGTTCGTTTGTTTTATTAATGTCTACCTGTCGTTTTAAAGTCTCCCATCTGTTTACAAATCACCTCACCCATTTTATACAAGTTTTCATTAGAATGTGAACTTGGAAAAACAAAAAGAACAAATATTCTCGAATGTTACAACGTTAAATAGATTTACATTTTATGTATCGTATGGTACAATCACTTTGAAAATTACCATGAGTTTTATTTTATCTCTTTCATTCACTCAGTCACTTACTTGCTCACTCATTCATTCATTCAGTTCCTTTCTCTTTCTTTCTTACTCTGGTGGGTTGTATGCTTGGTGGGTTGCTTGCTTGATACTCGTAGAACGTGCTCGATCGTAAATTTAAACGACAAGACTGAAGGATTTTCTTGAACGATTCGAATATAAAAGCCGTGCATGTTCATGAGCGTGCATTTAAAAATATTCTCTTACTTTATCCTTACACTCTCTTATTTTCTCTCTCTTTCTCTCTCTTACTCTTACTCTTACTCTTTGTGATTCGTTTTTTCTAATTTTTTTGTAAGATGATAGAAATATCATCTTAATAATTTTTTTTTTTTAATTTTTTTTTTTTGACAAGAAGAAGAAGAAGTAGAAGAAGAGGAAGTGGTGGTAGAAATGACGGAAATGCATATTTCAACGATTTACACTAAGTTCTCGTTCTATCATCTTGAATAAAGATTTGCCTGCCTTTACTAGAAAGAAAGGACATCGCGAATTAGATAGGAAGATTTTCCATTAAATGGAACATTGATTGATTACCAAGGATAAAGTTCTACGAGGTGTCCGTTTGATAAATGGCCTTTGGAATGCCTATTTGAAAGAGCCCTCTACTTCTACGGTAATTGTTTTCTCTGTTGGTTATTTTACTTTAACTATTTTCAACTATTTTCCTTCTATTCCTTCTTCTTCTTCCTCTTCCTCTCTATCATTCTCTCTCTCTCTCTCTCTCTCTCTCTCTCTGTCTTTTCATTTCTCTATATTTGTCTCTTTATTTTTTTCTTTTTTCTACTTCATTAGATAAAAACGAATTGGGATGATGGTTTTTAGTTTTGTTCTGTTTGGTTTTTTTCTTTTTTTTTTTCGAATATTATTTCAATCTTGTTTTATATAGGATATTATATTTATTTATTTAGTTAATTTTTGTTTATTATATTAATTTATCAAAATATATTTAATTAATAATTCAAAAATTAATGATTATATATTTTATATATATATATATATATATATATATATATATATATATATTTATATTTAAATAAAGGAAAATAAATATGAGTATAAAAATAAAAAAAGAAAAAAAGAAAAGAATATAAGAGAAGTGTTTCTATCAACAGACAATGATCCCTTACACGAAGGTTTTAAAGGTTAACAAGAAAATCGAATTAGATTGGTTGAACAGAATAAAAAGTGAAAAGAAATATATATATATATATATAATACCACCTAGAAGGGATTGTCAGAGAAGATCGTTCACTTATTCTTCTTCTTCTTCTTCTACTTCTTCTTCTTCTTCTTATTTTCCTCTCTCTTTGTCACGTGGAATGAACTGTTCAGACATGAGATGAGAGAATAAGGGAGAGAATGAAAAAGATGTACTACTTCATTTCTATATATATATATATATATATATATATTTATACTGTCACATCAAAGCAAGATGTAAGCCTGCTAGTTGTACGAACCACCACCACCACACACTCTACCACCCTCGTAAATTGAAACCTAGTGTTATCGTTTCATTCTCCTGAAAAGTCCCTTTCCCTTTTTTTTTCTTCAGTCAAAGATCAAGGATCTTGACGCCCTGTCTCTTCTACATATATATATATTTAGGGTGAATAGTTATAAAAATGTGCACCTGTAGATATGCAACCCACCAGACACACTTTGAAAATGTTGCTCTACACAATTATTTAAAAAAATTATATTATTATTAATAATTGGCATTAGGAATAAATAATAATATAATTCTAATGAATAATAATCTAATTTTAAAAAACACAATTAAATTAATTATATTATAATAAATAAAAGATAAAAAATAATTAAATTATATATATATATATATATATATATATATATATATATATATATATATATAATAAAAAGAATTAAAGAAAGGTAATAATTTATTTCTTCATATAAAAATGATAATTTTTAACATTTAATTGAAATCGTTCGTTCGTTCGTTCGTTCGTTCGTTCGTTCGTTCGTTCGTACATTCAATGACAAGATTTTTAAACTAAAAAATTATATATTACTTTAAAAAATTTCTTAAATAAAAAATATATATATTGAACCAACTATACATAAATGTAAGTATTTTTAAGAACGTCGAATTTTGCAGTAACACACACACACACACACACATATACACATATGCATATGAAAATTTCTGAAGATATTTGAAAAAGACGCAAATTGCGAGAATGAAATTTGCAGATAGGAAAAGGTGGATAAATCGATAAACAAGTGGGCTATGTATTTTCCAACTTTTACTTCGTAAATATTGTGTAAATTCTTCCACATACCCTTTTCCTTATTTCTCCTTCGAAGTACCCCACTAACACAACACAAACACCACCATTACCACCACCACCACCACCACCATTACTACCACCAAAGACTACGAATTCGACTTTCACCTGGCGAACTTCTCTAGCAAGCACATAAATTTTTCCTCAAAACGTTTCTACGAAGAAAGTTCGACATTTTTAAATGAAAGATAGCGAGTTTCGTGCAATAAATTTTCTTTCTCTCAAAACATACACATATATACACACATATACATATACATATATACATAAACACACACACATATATTTTCTCACTCATTTTTACTCTGGTTTTTCACGTGTGCTTCGAATTATTAAATTCTCGAAGAAAAATATGAGACCTCTTGATAAAAGTCAAAAAGAAAAAAAAATAGGAAAATAAAAAGAGGGCAGCCTATCACATTCTTCACTATTTTTATTTTTATTTTTAGTTGCATACTTTCTCTTATGTTTGTGTGTGTGTGTGTGTTTTTTTTTTTATTTCATTCATCATTTTTCTTTTTAATTTTTATTTTTACTTTTATTTTTCTTGTTTCAACCTACCACCACCACTAATTCCCTCCTTCTCCTCTTCACCTTTCACCCACCCACCGACCCACCAATAAAAATTTCACATACGACAACGTTTTGTAATTACACGAAAAAGCATGAAAAAAAAAGAAACCTTAGAAAAGCTTTAGCTAGCCTTGTAAGCAAAGAAGAAGAACAAACAAACAATTTCCTTTATACCATTAAGAACGTTTATGTATCTTTCTTTGTCTCATTACTATCTCTCTTTTTCAACTCGTTCAAAGCTACTATTACTATCACTCCCCCCTCCCTCCCCCCATAACTATGAAAACAGTCAGAAGAAGTTTACAAAAGAGGTTGCATGATCTCCTCTTCCCTTTCATATAAACCACCCCCCCCGTCCCTTCTCTCTTTCTTTTCCCATGTTCACTCGTTTATCGTTTCACCTGTATGTGTATTTTTCTGAAAGTCGTTGTCTATGTGTCAAAATTATGCAAAATCATGAGTTTTCTTTAACACAAGTATGCACTTTTTATCATCGAAATTTTCCATGAATTTATTCTTTTAATGTTTGTACTGTAGTATGGTGTACATGAGTACACATAACAATCTTTTTCCATAGACTTTCATAGACCTTTTTTTAATTCATTCGAGAATATGTGTTTTTATGTATATGATGATTAGTATGTATGTGGTGATATAATGTATATATGTATTATGTGTATCAATAGCAGAATTGTTTGTTTTAATTTATTGGTAATAATGTTGAATAAAAAATAAAAGAAAAAACATAAAAAGAGACGAAATAATAGAACACGTTACATTAAATCATCGAATCGTTAATAAGTTAAAGTATACGCAATAATGTTTACTCTTAGTAAACTCTGCGCATGATCTACTCTGACCTAGATTATATTCTCGGAAATGTGTTTCACCCGACTTATATGAACTCGAATTGACAGTACAGTAAAGAAAGTCAAGTTTTTAGATAGGTCAGTTACTTTTTATTATTATTATTTGCTCTCTCTTTTCAAATGAGAAAATATAACGTAGAATAAGAAAGAAACGAAATGTTATCATAAAAAAAAAAAAGATAAATGAACAAAAAGTCAATTGCACTTATAGGAAGATATTAATAAAATGTAATATTGAATCGTTCAAATATTTTATCTGTCATATAATATTTCATTTTTCTCTCTCTTTCTATTTGATATTAACCAAATAGAATAATAAAAACAATATGATATTGATAAATATAAAATAATATATAATAATAATAATAATAAAATATAAATTTATAGTAATCTAAATCAATAAATATATTCAATTGTATCAAATGAGAATGAGTGATAAATTATTTATTTATAAGAATGTGCGCCTGTAGAGATGCAACCCTCCAGACATACTTTTAAAAATGTTGCTTCCGAGCGACACCTCTTGGGACGGAATTCATATTTTATTAAATAGTAAAATAATTAAAAAATAAAAGTATACTATATTTATATAAATATATATTTTAATTATATTTGTATTCTTTTATTTAATTTTCAAAAATAATTATAGTAACATTTTCAAAGTATGTTTGGTGGGTTGCATCTCTACAGGCGCACATTTTTATGATTATTAATTCAAATTTTTATTAATTAATAAAATAATGAAAAAATATAAAAGTATACTATATATACATAATTTAATTACTGTTTTATTTTTTTTTATTCAATTTAAAAAAATAATTATGTGGAAAATATATAATACATAATTACATATGTTAGTATACTCTATAAATACATTTTAATATAGTTGAGAAAGTAATTGGCAACATCAAAGTAAAAATTTCGTTTGAAGAATAATTAAGACGAATAAGAGAGAGAGAGAGAGAGAGAGAGAGAGAGAGAGAGAGAGAGAGAGATGGAAAAGAAAGTCGTTTGATTTATTAAACTTTACGAATATATAAAAAAAAAAAAAAATTAAAGTGAAAGTTTTTAATGCAAATATCCTCGAAAGATTTAAACCACAACTCGTGTCCCTTTTCACCAAGTAAAAGAAAGAAAAAAAAGAAAGAAAGAAGGGGTTACATGATGATTTAATATTTAAGATTTAAGACACGAGGATCTCGTAAATCCTTGAAGCTTGCCCTTTAAAGTTTCGTCGGTACACCTTTTTCACCCTTATCCCTTCCACCCTGTACTCCTCTCCCTTTGGTCTCCTTGTCGATCTTCCGGTCCTTCCATCTTCTTCTTTTTTTACTTCTCCTTTTTTTTTGGCTTTTTCTTTTTCGTTCTTTTTCTCTGAAACTACCTCTGTATCCTCCCCCGCCCTTTTCCAACCCCCCTCACCCCCCCCCCCAAAGACTCGACTTAACGCGTCTCAAGTTTCCCATTTCCAGTAGGAGGGTCTTTGTACACACGGGGTACTTTTGCGGTTACCGAAACGCACTCTCGTCTGGACTTCCTTTTTTTTCTTTTTTCTTTTTTTTTCAAATGGTCTCGGTGATTAGAAAAAGGAACAAAAAAAAAAAGAGGGAGGAAAGAAACGTGGGGGTGAGAAAAGAAGGGGAGGAGAAGGAAATAGAAAACAATGAAGAATGAATGAATATAATTAAATGATTTATTACACGATGATTACTGATGTGAAATAATTATTGATGAATAATTTCTAATCAATTATTTATTATAATATATAAAAATTATTAATTATATATAATATATAATATTTTATTAATTATTATATTTTTATTTATTATTAATTATATTTTATATATATTATTGTCAATTAACATCATATAATATTCAATTAATAGAATTAATTAGCAATAATAATAATAACATCCGTCGTATTTAATCTATGAATACACATACATGCATACATACATACACACTTATACACATATCCCCATAATGTATATAACTATTCTACATTGTATAGTAATGCTTCCTATATTGAAGCTAATAGAAATGATTTGATTATAGATGTAACTCCTCCTACGATATTCTAAATCAATTCTATCTACGAATAGATCTTCACAGCAATCATCATCATCATCATTATTATCATTCTAAGTATAATAATAACAATACTAACAATAATAATAATTATAATAATAATTAATGGTGTCAATTATCACGTCAGGATTGTTCATAAGCATGTAATTAACGTGACGAGTATGACATATCTGCATAGATTTAACATAAGCTTCGAATCCCTAAGTGATTCGTGTGTGTGTGTGAGTGAGTGAGTGAGTGAGTGAGTGAGTGAGTGAGTGAGTGAGTGAGTGAGTGAGTGAGTGAATGAGTGTGTGAGTGAGTGAGTGAGTGAGTGAGTGAGAGCTTACGAAGATATTAGGAACAGAGACAGAGATAAGTAGATAGACAAAGATAGTAATAGATATAGGTATAGTGATACTAATCTGAGAGAGAGAGAGAGAGAGAGAGAGAGAGAGAGAGAGAGAGATAATGAGAAGGTAAAGGTGTGAGGGAAGGAGAGGGGGAAGATGGGTTTTGATGGTGAAATCCTTGTCGGCAGGTAGCATACACGCGTGTGACATCGCATACATACGGATTGTTCGTGAATGCATATGTGCATCGTTTGCATTGTGCAACCCTCTTCACTTCTCACTTCACCTCACCATCACCTTCTCTTCCGTTCGTAGAACCATCGAAACCATAGTCAACGTGGGTGTTCAGGTATGCTTCCTAGCATTAGCTAGAAACTGCGGTGGCAAATGGGACATTGGCTTACCAGTTTGACCATGGGTGAGAGGGTGAAAGATCTATCTCGTAAGATTTATGACTTTTACTAATTTTACACTACCAAAAACAGATTTCTAGCAAATGTATGTTATTATAATTAGTAACATACTTATGGAAACTAACTTATGGTTGTTAATTAGTTTTTCGATTCATTATCAGAAGTTAGGTTGGTATTTGTTTATTTTTTATTCTTTTTTATATGGGGTTTATTTTGGAGTATTAGTGGTTAATTGTGAAATTTATTTTAATATTAATTTGATATTTTATAATTAAATAAATAATATAATATTTAAATTTTTTAATTTAATTATTAATATTATTATTATTATTATATATATATATATATTTTTTTTTATGTTTTTGTAATATTTAAAGCAACCCATTCTCCTACTCCTCCTCTTCCTCCTCCTCCTTCAAGGCGTTTGGTAATTTTCTTCTTCTATGAAAAAAAAAAGAAATGAAAAAATGAAAAAAAAAAAAAAAATAAGAAAATAAAAAGAGAAAGAGCACAAAAAAAAAATGGTAAGCTCTCGAGCCTTTCAAAAGCTTCTCTTGGTATAATTTATTACGTGCGGACGAGTAAGGATCCAACCAGGAGAGCTTTCTTCTCCTCCTTCGAGCGGAAAGTGTCAAAGGGGATAAAAAATGCGATTTATTCGTTTGAAATTTATCAACGAAAAAGATATGGATTTTCTTTCTATTTTTTTCGTTCTTTTTTTACTTCTTATCTCTCTCTCTCTCTCTCTATCTCTTTCTTTCTTACGTTTTAATTTCTTTTTTTTACTTTTATTTATTCCACTCTTACTTCTTCTTCTTCTTCTTCTTCTTCTTTCCCTCTTTTTTTTATAAAATAAATTAAAAAGTAGACGAAGGATAGGGTTATTATAATAACGAGACCAAAATTATTATCTATCAAACGTGTTTTTTCTTTGATTTTATGTTTTTTTAGGTAAAAGAACCTTTTCAATTCAAGATATATATATATATCTTAGATGATAAAAAAGACAATGTGTAAAATAACTTTGAATAAAATTAATTAATGAACTCTTCTTTAGATTACTTGAACAAAATCGTTAATCACTTTTCTAGTCGTTCGTTCGTTCGTTCGTTTAAAAAAAAGAAAAAAAATCTCTTTAAATAAAATGAGAAAGAAAAAAACCATAGCAAATTATAAAAAAAAAAAATATCAAACAAAAATCAACGAATAAAATCAAAAAGAAAGTATTCCCCCTACTCACCCACCCAAATCAATCAAATAAAACGTGCAACATACTATTCAGAAGATATTTAATTGTTTTTTTTTTTCTTTTTTTTTTTTTCGAAAAATAATTCAACGATTGAGTAATAGGACAATTTTTTTTTTCTTATAATAATTATTTTGTTTGTTTGTTATACATGCATAAATTAAGAAGGTAATCAAAAGAATGGAATGAGAAATGAAAGGTAACTAACACTTGTTCAAAGTAACTCTCTCACTCATGCACAGACACACACACACACACACACATAGAACTCTGGACATGGTGGAAAAAAACTGAGCGTTGTTCGGAGAGCTAATAAAAAAAATAAAAAAAGTCTTAAAAAAAAAAAAAAATGAAAGAAAGAAAGAAAGAACACCGGTTTTGCGTAGTTAAAATTACATTCTGTAGCATAATCCAACGTTAGCGTCCCCTTCTTTACTTACGTTGAAGCTCTTCACAATTTTTCCTATTTTTTATTCCACCCCTTTCTTTTTCTCTCTCCTTCTTCTTCTTCTTCTTCTTCTTCTCCGTCTCGTTTTTTCGTATATAAGAGACGTTGTGAGTGTAAGAGTGTATGAGAGAGAGAGAGAGAGAGAGAGAGAGAGAAATCCTTATCGTTCCTCGTATTTTACGTTGTACATTATCGAGTAACGCGAGCGCATAAATATTTCCGCTTTTGCCAGACAAGCTCGAACTGTATCCGTATGAATAACCGTACACGCGATTCGTGTTAAGAAATCCGACGCTTTTTCTAGGAAAAACCCTTTTCTCTTGTTTTCTTTTTACAAAAAAGTCTCAA
The DNA here is from genome assembly GCF_049000335.1 of Polistes dominula. NCBI lineage: Eukaryota > Metazoa > Arthropoda > Insecta > Hymenoptera > Vespidae > Polistes > Polistes dominula. The sequence goes on along the minus strand of NW_028300939.1, from coordinate 1,074,003 downwards.
ACTAAAAGAAAATATATATATAATATATATATATATATATTATATATAATGTGTTACAATTTGATTGTAATTTAATTACTTGTAATTTTAATTTAAATTATTTCTAATTAATTTTTAATTATATTTAAATATATATATATATATATAAAAATTAAATTATAATATTATTAAAATTAATTAAATTATAATTAATAAAAAAAAATCTGACATTTTTAACTCTCATCTCAAAGGTGTTCAAAAAAAAAAAAAAACTTATATTACTGGTTTAGTTGTTAAAAAACGAAGAAATAGAAATAGAAATAGAAATAGGAGAAAGTGAGATAGAAATTCAATCAAAGATTTAATTGACTCAAATTGTCAAGAGTTTAAAGGAAGTGGACTTGGTAAGTTTATTGATAGATTTAGAAAGTGGAAGGAAAAGAGGGGCGAGGGGCCGAGGGGGTGGGTGGGTGGTTGGTTGGTTGGTAAGGGAAAGGGAAGTACGTACGGTTTATTCGTAAGTTCACTTTAACGTGATTCTCCTCTCGTGTCAGTAAATTAACTATTCCGCTTTATCGTGATCAAGTGGTATATTCCTATGGTGCCGTTGGCGTTGGCAGAATGATGGGGAAGAGGCAATGGGGAGGATAGGATGAATCTTAGAGAAGTGATGGTGGTAGTAGACGATTTCATTGTGTAAAAGATCGTGAATACTATAGCAGAGAGTAGGAGGTTTACGCTTGTATACATCAAAAGGACTAGACAACACTATCACCATCAAACTATCACCATCAAAACCATTGGGTGGGGGATAGGAAGGGTTGAGATATAGGAAATTGTACACACACACCGGATAGTTGTAAAGTCTTTCGAGGTAAAAGGAGAATTTTACGAGCGTATGTCTTTCGAACTATTGATTGCAAAATCTCTCTCTCTCTCTCTCTCACTCTCTTTCTCTTTCTGTCTTTCTATTTCTGTAAGACTCTCTCTCTCTCTCTCTCTCTGTCTCTCTCTTTCTTTGCAAAGCTTTCCTTGAAGTATATGGCCCATGCAAAGACGTTCGAATTTGGATAAGCAACGAAAGTAACATTCTAGATTTCACCAAAGTTTCATTCTTAAAAGAGAGAGAGAGAGAGAGAAATGTAATAGGAAAAAAGAAAATAACAGATTTTCCATTCGATTGATCTAACTCGAAAGTGCAAAAAGATTATCTTTCTGGGTAGGTAGGATATATATGTATTGTAGTTTAGAAAGTTTTTACATCGTTTGTGAACTATTTTCGAAATGGCTAGAATAGTACGAGTAACTATATATACATATATATATATATATATATATATATATATATATAATTTATTATATAATATTATTTGTACTTTTTATTTGCAATTATTTATTTAATTATTAATTTAATTATAAAAATGTGCGCCTGTTCGTATGCAACCCGCCAGACACTATATATATTTCTATTCTGCCTGAAAGATAGGCAACCCGTAATACACGTGTGTATGAACAGTTTTGACTGCAAAAAAATTCCGTCCCAGTAGATGTCGCTTGCAAGCAACATTTTCAAAGTGTGTCTGGAGGGTTGCATCTCTGCAGGCGCACATATTTATAATTAAATTAATAATTAAATAAATAATTACAAATTAAAAGTATACAAATAATATTATATAGTAAATTATCCTCGAAACTTGTTTATATTTGAAGGTTTCATTTCTAACTTGTGTGATATGCACACATGTTTCTTTTATTGTAAATGTTGATCCTAATGTTGAATGTAATTAACATTAATAGGATTTATAAGTGAAGAAGAAGAAGAAGAAGAAGAAGAAGAAAAAAACGAAACAAATAACAATTTTTTAACCATCGATATAATTTATCCAATCGAAGGAACGTTGAATACGATTACAAAATATCCCCCTTTTTATTTGCTACGAAATAAATCTTGGAAACATTACAAATGTTGCTTTCTTTTGGAAATAAATATTCAACAATCTTACAGGACGACGAACTTATGGTGACCGTAATAATATTCCTTAACTAAAACACGGAAACGTGACGATGTTTTATTTATAAAGTCACGCGAGGAATTATTGTGGGGGGTATTAATAGGTGGTAGGTGGTAGATGAAACAAATAAAAAAAGGGGATGCTAATATTCAAGGGAGGAGAACATTTGAATGTACTGAACGTATCGATCCTTTCTTTTCCTTTCATTTCACATTTCATTTCCCTTCGTTTCAATTCGTTAATTCATATATATGTAATTTTAATTTTATTAATTTATTTAATTATATTAATTGTATACAAATATTCTATTAATATTATTTTAATTTTTGATATACAATTTTATACAAATGACATATTACCAATACTGATTCAATGTTAAATAATACACATTTGACTTTTTCAAACCCTCTCCTCATCTCTTCCTTTTCTCAACCCACCTCATCATTCTCTTAGTTTTCTTTGCACTTTTCGTTTATTTCCATTTCTTTCTCATTTCGTGGCATTTTCTATCGTCCCTTGATGCTTCTTCATTGCCAAAAGCCAACCCTTTTCATCGTTTTAAATCGTGTACCTTCACTCGTGCAGCTCATTTCACTTCCATTCTATGTACTATAACGAAGAAGTACCTTTCTTTTGATTTTTTTTTTTTGTTTTATTTCTTTTTATTCAAACGAAAACTGTGCCTTTTCGGGAAGTGGGGTTAGAGGTAAAGGGGAAGGGTTTTGGGGACCAAGTTTTGCGAATAAAAGTGAAAATTCGCGATGAAATCTCTTGTGAAAGCACACACACACACACACACACACACACACATACCTTTCAAGCAACCCTTTTTTTCTATATCTTTCTATTCTTTTCTTTCTATCTCTTAACTTCAAAAAAAAAAAAAAAGAAAGGAAATAATAAATCTCTACTATAAACTTTTTGTATTTTTTATTTTCTTTGAAAAATATCAAAGGTACTTTAAACGATTATCTCTTTCTCTCTCTCTCTCTCTCTCTCTCTCTCTCTCTTTTCTTTACATATATAATTCATTTTTGTTCTCTCTCTTCGTTTTTAACTTTCATTCTATCATTTTCTTAATCTCTCTCTTTCTCTTTCTTTCTCATTCTTTACATATACATATATAATATATTTTTGTTCTCTCTCTTTTTTTCTATCATTCTTTTCCTGTCCATTTCCTCTACATTTTCTATCTGAAATTTTTTTATTGGCAAAGAAGTCGATAAATTTTCGATTGCACCTTACGGTATCGTTTAAGAACAAATTTACAGAGAGAAGAGATCTGTATTGGCTTCTCTCTTGGCTCTTGAGAAAGAGAGTGGGAGAGTGAGAGAGAGAGAGAGAGAGAGAGAGAGAGAGAGAGAGATTGAACGTAACGCAGTTAAAAGCTCGGATTCATGTTAGGGAAAGTGAGAGAGACAAAGATAGAGATATAAAGGAGAGGAAGTTAACCTAGGTGAGAACGTCGATCTTGTTTCTTGGCATTCTCTATCTCTCTCTCTCTCTCTTACACACACACACACACACACACCCACTCTCTATTTCTCTCTCATACACTTTACTCAAACGAGAATACCTAAAGTAACGAGAGGAAGAACCAATTCTGGGTATCATCTAGCAATCTTGCAATTACCATTTAACATTCCTAATTGATCTTAGATTTACTAACACAATTATATTGTTTCTACATTTTTCTAATATTTTTATTTTATTTTATTTTATTTTATTTGTTTTAGATCAGACAAATTAATGGACGATTAGAATTGATCAACCAATCTCAACCAAGTTCACGGATCATTTTTTCTTTTTTTGCAGATACAAGAAGAAAGGTAAAATAAAACTGTTTTTTTTTTCTTTTGTGTTTTACTGACGTGAGTTTGAAAAAAAAAAAATTAAAGTACAGGAGTTTATTCATCGAGATACTTTATTAATTAATTTTTAATTGGTTTTAGGTAAAATCATTTGAGACCATTGCTGGTGAAAGAGGATAAGTTTGGACGTTCGAATTCGATGGGAAAAGAAAAAAGAAAACAAGTAATGGACATATCCAATAAAAAAAAAAAAAACTCTACGGATCTCTTTGTTTTTATTCATTAAGGTATTTCTTTTTACATTTTATTTGTTGTTTTTTGAATTATTTATTTAGTACTACTACTACTAGCCGAATTCATCAGGTTTACCTCCAATCTTTTGGTAATCCAGAGAAAAGGGGGAAAATCCGTATTCGACGAGTTGTTTTAGTTTTATTCGTAAATGTTGAGAGAGAGAGAGTGTGTGTGTGGTGTGTGTGAGAGAGAGAGAGAGAGAGTTGGTAAGAGATTTAAAGCCACATAGATAACGTTAACTCACGTATATTGTATTACGTTAGGTGATACTCTCTGTTTCAGTTTCCTTACTCATTCCTCATCTTGATGTGTTCGCGAGTTGTCACCAATCGAGAGACACCTCCAGAGAAGGAAATTCTCCTACGAATTTCAATATAATCCTATCTTCTATCGTTGTAGTAGTTGTCGTTGTCGTTGTCGTCTAGTCTTCAACAGACTTGCAAAACTATGCACTATTTCATTTCCCCATGTGTTTGACTGAATAAATGGCAGAATCGATCAACGTTCTTCACCAATATTGAAGCTTCTATGAAAAGAAAAGGTAAGATTCAACGAATACCGAAAAGAATGTTAAAGTATAATTTCATTCTTTTAGGATTTTTAATACATCTGGTAAAATACTTGGATGTATTTTTTAATGTAAATTGTACATTATTGTTACAGGTGCACGACATATTATTGAAGCAGACGAAAAATATATTTGATTCCCATCATATTTGAGAACTTACAAAAAGTTTCCTGGTACTAAGAGGACAATCATAAGACATCCATTGAATTTTTAACACACATCAGCGGCTAAAGGACAACGTACTACGTTTTACAGTGTTAAATTTTTATGTAAATTAAAATTTATCTATCTCAAAAATGAAAATTACAATAAAGAATTGTAAAAGAGAGTGTCTGTAAGAGATTAAAATGAATGAATTATACTTAAATAAAATGAAAAAATTTGTTAAGATTATTTCTATCTTGTAAAACCAATTCCTTAATAAAAAATCTCAACATTCATCAAAAAAATAATTGCAGAGTTGTAACATCTCAAGGTAAATAATATCTTATTAATTTTTACAAATTCTGTACCTTAAATACTAGTTTTAAGACATTGCTTTCAAGAACTGTTCGTGGCTCGGTGCTAGAGTCTCGGATTTGCATCCGCGGATCGCGGGTTCGAATCCCGGCAGTCGTGAAAAATTAAATTTATTTTATTTTAAATAAAATTTATTCGGCGTGACGTCACGACAACGGAGAGTGATAGAAGAAAAATATATCTATCACTCTTATAAAATTTTAAAGTCCTGCATTAATTTGGTACTTTAAATACTAGTTTTAAGACACGGCTTTCAAGAACTGCTCGTAGCTCGGTGCTAGAGTCTCGGATTCGCATTCGCGTATCGCGGGTTCGAATCCCGGCAGTCGTGAAAAATAAAATTTATTTTATTTTAAATAATATTTATTCGGTGTGAAGTCACGTCAACGAAAAGTGATAAGGGGGGGGGCTGCTCGCTGAAAGTGGAAGAAGAAAGAAGGTGGGAGGTGTTTTACGGGCGGGGGGGGGTGTGTGCGCGACGCGATACTACACATTCGTAAAGAGAATGGGAACGAGAGAGGAGTGTTAGTTAGGTTGGCTGGCGACTAGTGTTCTTTTGGTTTTTTAATGGTGGGAAGAAAGGATGAAATCGCCGTGTACCACTCTACGTACCAACAGAAGAGAAAGAATAGACCACCCAATCATCATCATCATCTGCTCTTGATCAAGATTATCAGGTATTATCTTTTTCCATTTTCCTAAATTTTTAATCAAGTCATTGCATAACATTTTTTTTCTCAACACTAATTAAATTTTAAACATACACCGCAAATTTGTATTTGACGATTCTAAAGTTCGATTATTTATTTGCTTTTCAGATATCAAAAGGGAAATATTTAACACGTTGAACGCCATGCTGATTTTCAAGGAAGTCCCCGTCAGGCTACATGTGTCACTTAATAATATCGTGTTATACACTATCAGCCATCGATGACTGACGCTAGATTAACCTTTAAACCGCGTCAGTCATCGCTGACTGACAGTATTTTCCCCTTTAACCGCGTCAGTCATCGCTGACTGACAATATTTTCTCCTTAAACCGCGTCAGTCACCGATGACTGACAGTATTTTCTCTTAAACCGCGTCAGTCACCGATGACTGACAGTATTTTCTTCGAAAACCGCGTCAGTCACCGATGACTGACAGTATTTTCTTCGAAAACCGCGTCAGTCACCGATGACTGACAGTATTTTCTCTGAAAACCGCGTCAGTCACCGATGACTGACAGTATTTTGTCCGAAAACCGCGTCAGTCACCGATGACTGACAGTATTTTCTCCAAAAACCGCGTCAGTCACCGATGACTGACAGTATTTTCTCCAAAAACAGCGTCAGTCACCGATGACTGACAGTATTTTCTCCAAAAACAGCGTCAGTCACCGATGACTGACAGTATTTTCTCCAAAAACAGCGTCAGTCACCGATGACTGACAGTATTTTCTCCGAAAACCGCGTCAGTCACCGATGACTGACAGTATTTTCTCTGAAAACCGCGTCAGTCACCGATGACTGACAGTATTTTCTCCGAAAACCGCGTCAGTCACCGATGACTGACAGTATTTTCTCCGAAAACCGCGTCAGTCACCGGTGACTGACAGAACATTTTATTATTAGGCCGCGTCAGTCATTGATGACTGACAGCAGAATCTCTTTTCAGGCCGCGTCAGTCATCAATGACTGACAAATTGACTTTACGTCCAGGCCGCGTCAGTCACATATGACTGACAATCTACTGTTTCCTCAGGCCGCGTCAGTCATCGATGACTGACAAATTGTCTCTTTTTCCAGGCCGCGTCAGTCATCCGTGACTGACAGTTGAAAGTTTGTCCAGGCCGCGTCAGTCACATATGACTGACACGGTTTAAGGGTAAACAGCGTCAGTCACATATGACTGACACGGTTTAAGGGGTAAACAGCGTCAGTCATCGGTGACTGACGCGGTTTTCGGAGAAAATACTGTCAGTCATCGGTGACTGACGCGGTTTTCGGAGAAAATACTGTCAGTCATCGATGACTGACGCGGTTTTCGGAGAAAATACTGTCAGTCATCGGTGACTGACGCGGTTTTTGGAGAAAATACTGTCAGTCATCGGTGACTGACGCGGTTTTTGGAGAAAATACTGTCAGTCATCGGTGACTGACGCTGTTTTTGGAGAAAATACTGTCAGTCATCGGTGACTGACGCGGTTTTCGGAGAAAATACTGTCAGTCATCGGTGACTGACGCGGTTTTTGGAGAAAATACTGTCAGTCAGCGATGACTGACGCGTTTTAAGGGTAAAATACTGTCAGTTAGCGATGACTGACGCGGTTTAAGGGTAAAATACTGTCAATCATCGATGACTGACGCGGGTTAAGGGGAAATATAATACTTTTATGTTTTACATGTAATATTCTTTATTGCTGTTACAGTTACAAGTCATATTATTGAAGCAGACTGAAAATATATTCGATTCCCATCATATCTGAGGACTTACAGAAGTTTCCTGGTACTAAAACGACAACCAGAAGACATCGAATGGATTTTTAACGCACATCAGCTGCTTAAAAACCAACGTACTACGTTTTACAGTTACATTTTTATATAAACTGTTATCTATCTATCTTACAAATGAAATGTACAATAAAGAATTGTAAAAAATATACTCTGTAAGAGATTAAAATGAATAAAATATCATTAAAATAAATTAAATACTTAGTTAAAATTATTTCTACCCTGTATAACCGATTCCTGAACCATGCCACCTCCTTGCACATCATGTGATCCTGTTAAAAATTCAAATTTTCGAGAAAATTTTCGAAATTTTGTCGAAAAATTAATTTTGTAACAGGAGAACATGATACCCGAGGAAGTGGCATGAAAACCGGATACCTCCTTGCACATCATGTGATCCTGTTAAAAATTCAAATTTTCGAGAAAATTTTCAAATTTTGTCGAAAAATTAATTTTGTAACAGGAGAACATGATACCCGAGGAAGTGGCATGAAAACCGGATACCTCCTGATACATCATGTGATCCTGTTAAAAATTCAAATTTTCGAGAAAATTTTGGAAATTTGTCGAAAATCTGAATTTGTAACAGGAGAACATGATATGCGAGGAAGTGGCACGAGTTAATATTTTTCGAAAAAGTAAGAAGGGGCGTGGCTAAAGTTTCTTGGCCACAACCCCTCTTTTGATTTATTAACACCCCTTTAAGAAAACCACATACCCTTACTACGTCATCGTGACGTCATCACGCGGAAAATTTAAATAAAATAAAATAAATTTTATTTTTCAATACTGCCGGGATTCGAACTCGCGATCCGCGAATACGAATCCGAGACTCTAGCAACGAGCCACGAACAGTTCTTGCAAATCGTGTCTTAAAACTTATATTTAAGGTACGAAATTGATGCGGGACTTTAAAATTTTATAAGAGTGATAGATATATTCTCTTCTATCACTTTTCGTTATCGTGACGTCACGCCGAATAAATTTTATTTAAAATAAAATAAATTTATTTTTCATGACTGCCGGGATTCGAACCCGCGATACTGCGGATACGAATCCGAGACTCTAGCACCGAGCCACGAACAGTTATTGCAAACTGTGTCTTAAAACTTGTATTTAAAGTTCAGAATTAATAAAAATTAATATGATCACTTACCTTGAGATGATACAACTCTGAAATTATTTTTTCGTATGCATATTAGGATTTTTTATTCAGGAATTGGTAGTACAGGATAGAAATAATTTGAACAAACTATTTTATTTAATTTAAATACATTTTATTCACTTTAATCTCTTACAGACAATTTCTTTTACAATTCTTTATTGTAATTTTCATTTTTGAGATAGATAAATTTTAATTTACATAAAAATTTAACACTGTAAAACGTAGTACGTTGCCCTTTAGCCGCTGATGTGTGTTAAAAACTCAATGGATGTCTTATGATTGTCCTCTTAGTACCAGGAAACTTTTTGTAAGTTCTCAAATATGATGGGAATCAAATATATTTTCCGTCTGCTTCAATAATATGTCTTGCACCTGTAACAATAATGTACAATTTACATTAAAAAATACATCCAAATATTTTACAGATGTGTTAAAAATGGTAAAAGAATGAAATTGAATGAGAAGATTCGTTTTGGTCATTCGATATGTTAACACACATAGAATAATATTTTAGTTAACGATCAAATATTTCAGAGTTTATTCGTATAAATTTTTATTTGAGACAGATACCAACGACCATGTGGATCTTGACATTCTCTTATTTCAGTCTTTTACAGTAACATATATATATGTATACATTGCAGATGGTACATACCTGGTATGCGCAAAGTGCATTGGTAAGATCGACGTCTTGGAAACTTCCTTGGTACCCTTTTCAAGCTAGCATATCTCCATTTAACTCTGTTAAGAGAGAAACTTTCGATTGGTTGAAGATTTTCATGTCTTTTATGCTTAAGCAGTATAAACTTCTTCGTATATATCTATAAAAAATATACATTAAAATGTAATTTACATTGATTCAATAAATACAATATTATATATATAGTAATATACATACTAATACTAATTACTTCAATACTAAAACTAATACTAATAAAATTAATACTTAATTAAATTTATATTATAAATGCATTTATTAAATTTTAAAGTACGTCCAATATTTTTCCTTAATTGAATAATTATCTAAATATTTTATTATATATATTATAAATTATTTGTATATATACACATTTATATTTGTTATTTTTTATTAATTTGTATATATATAGAAATGTTAGGGTCTTGGTTATTTTTTGTTTAGTTTCTTATCGAAAAATCCCCCCCGTTCCCGCCCCTCAAAAAAAATTTCATGTTTTTTACTTTTCAGATCACTCCCATTCTAAAGAAGTTTTCACTTCAATAAAATTATTATTCACAGAAAAAAATATTGAACGTACAAATAATACAAGTGTACAAATGTCATAATTTTGGTTTAAAGTTTTTATAATAGTCATATAAGTATTTTCTTTTGAATTTGGTGATATAATTTACTTGTACGATCGACTAGAGTTTGCCAGACAGTTTCAGAAGGTAGCCGTAATGAGGTTCCATCGATAATATCCGGCCGCGATACACGTTCAAAGCAATTTTCCAAAGAATGCGACCGAATACGTAATGCAATTTCTCCGAGATGATCAACATAACCGGAGGCACTATTCATATATTATCTATTCTGCTGACATAGAGGGAGGGAGGGAGAGGAGGGGGGGGGGTAGGGTAGGGTAGGGGTAGGGGTTAAAGAAGAGAGGAGGAGAGGATTTGAATTAGGGGATGGGTGAAAACGCCGTTCGCATTTACCGAATTCGAACGTCCCCCTGGTCATGCAGCCCCTGTTTGTGTTCAATGTGCCAAGAGAATAAAATCCCTTTCCACTAACCAATCCCTTGCATTCTTTTATACGAATGTGAACTCGAACAAAGTCTCAAAGATCTTCGAATCATTTCTGAGATAATTTGCTGAGAAAAAAAACCAAGAAGAAATAATAATAATTAAATAAAATATTTAATTATTTATTATGAATAATAAAGGAGGATGATGATCATTTGATACACACATATACATATATATACACACAGACACACCGTTTGTATGGAAAATTAATTGTTTAAATATCATCAAAGTTCTTTTTTCTTTTTCTTTTTCAATGTTCAATCAAAAACATTTTTATGGAACCCTCATATTTTGCTATATATATACACTTATTATATATTATAAATTTTATATAAAAATTTTTCTAAATAAATTTTAAATTTAAATTTAATTTTTATTAACTTTACTCTTTCAATTTGAATTTAGATTTAAAGTTAGTTTAATTTAATTTATATAAAGTTGGAAAACTAAAAAAATTCAGATCCCTAATAATTTTATTAACAACTGAAAGAGAGAAAAAAGAGAAAGGAAGAAAAATATAAAATAAAAAAAAAAAATAAAAAAAATATGTGAAACATCAGTAAGTAATACTTAAACTTATCTAACATCTAGTAATAAGTCAAATATATTCAACTGCTTGAAAACTAGAAAATTGAGACCCACTAGACTCTGTAATAATAAAAGAAAAAGTTTCTTCTTTTTAGGTGAATCGACCGTTCCTTCCGGTATTATTCTTCCTTACTACTATCTCTTTCTCTCTTTCTCTTTTTCTCTCTTTCTCTCATTTTGTTTCTCTACTTTTCATCTTTCCACGGTCACGAACACACGGAAGATTTTCAAGAGACTGACCATCAAATTTTACGAGAGTAGTACGAGTTATCGTCTAAGAAAAAGAGACTATCGCGATTCTCAACTACAAATGCAGGTAGAAATTCACACAGCATGTGCATGCAGTGTGTTTGTGAGTGTGTGTGTGTGTGTGTGTGTTAGAAAAAAATTATATGTCGGAAAAATAATGAAATGATTCAATGGGTATGAGTTAAAAAAGAAAGGGAAAATTGTTCAATAAAAATTCTTATTTTCTTTCTATCCATCTCTCTTTATCTCTTCTCCTATCTTTTACTTTCTCCCCTTTTTTTTCTTTTTTTTTTTTTTTCATACGTTCCTACTCGTGTAATTTTATTTCTTTGAGAATTCTTGATGTTGTTACCGTGAATGAGTGTCGTGAAAAATGACACGAATTTTCGAATCGTACAAAATCTAATAGAAATCAAATAAAAACACAAAAGATAAAAAGAACCAAAAAAAAGTGATAGGAGGAAAATTCTAACAAAAAAAAAAAAAAGAAAAAGGATGAATAATTATTTTTCTTTGATTGACGTTATCCATAAGTTGAGAATGATGATATTATCATATGGAAAAATGTTACGAACGAACTCATTTAAAAGTTTTCTTCATGGTGAGTGTCCGGTGAGATAGGAAAAAGCTTTTCTTCTCCCAAATGGTGTAACCCCCTGAAGGAACGAACTAGTCTCGTGATACGTATGCCCAATAAAAATGCTAATTACATTGTCAAGAAGTCTCTACGTTACAATATATATATATATAGGTAGATAAGTGTATGTATAATACATATATATATATAGAGAGAGAGAGAGAGAAAGAGAAGAGGGAAGAGGGAAGAGGGAAAAGGGAAGTGAAGAAATCGAAACTCAAAAATTATCTTCATATTTGCATTGAATAAAATATAAAAAGAAAAATAAGAAGAAGAAGAAGAAGGAAAAAAATATTGTAATATTTTAAACTGTTTTAAATATTATATTTTATTTATATATATATATATATATATATATATATATTAACTAATTAAATAATAATTAATTTAATATATGTTAAAATTAAAATATTAAATATTTGAAATTTATTTTGTAAAAACAAAAAAAACGTTATGTGGGAAGGGATGGAGATTTGGTTTGATCTTTTTATTAAAAACCATTAAAAGCTTTTGATATAGTATAAGGGGGGGGGATGACTCATTCTAACTATTACGTTTATCTTAATGATTGGTTTATGGTATCGTGAGAATTCCAGTTATCAGTAATACACAAAATAAAAAATAAAATAAAATAAGAAATAAATGTATTTGGACATGCACGAATGTGCTGGATTGAAAAATATTTGCGTTAGATAAAAGTGCAATCATTTTTTATATTAAAAAAAAAAAATAATACATAAAATAATTATTTCTAGGATTAGGTTTAAAACATTTCAATAGTCTACTATCTATTCCCTATCTCTCTCTCTCTCTCTCTCTCTCTCTCTCTCTCACCTGTGTATTTATTAGAAAAATAATAAATAAAATCAAATAAAATAGATTATTTAAATTAATGTTTTTTTTTTTTTTTTTTTTTTTTAAGAAATAAATTAAAGTAACTAATAACAATTTATGAAATAAATACAATCGCGTTTTTCAAAACCATGTTTCATACTTTTCACGAAACACATAAATTCATATAATTCACACACATATATATATATACACATCCACATACTATTTATATATAAAGTATAGAATCATAAATTAAAAGATATAACATGCAGTAGAGTAAAATACATAGAAGTTAATTCGATAACACTTTAAAATCCGATAGCAATTGGTAGTGGAATGAGGTATGGGTCCAGTATTACGACTACTTAACCAAGACATGCGGGTGATAATCGAAAATTGATTGAATTCCGAGCTATCGTAACGAGCTATGGTACGATACCAAAAGCAATGCTTTTATCGGTAAAACTTTCGACTCCATTTATCCTACCAAGGCTTTTTACTCTTTCAAAGTTTCTCTTTTTGTTTTTAGTAACAAACAAAAAAAAACGTCTCTCTATCTCTCTCTTATATTACGTTTTATTCTTCACTTGGCTTTCGGTATACTGATAATACTAAATTCTATAGGTATATGTTTATATGTCATATCAAACATACCAAGGTTACGCGTATATTTCATTACCTGTCCCCCCACTTCAATCTATGACGTCAAATCTTCAAGGTTTTAACTATGTAAACATTCGTGAACACAATAAACAATTACAGTTAGGCACGTGTAAATGTTGGAAAGAGAGACAGAGAGAGAGAGAGAGAGAGAGAGAGAGAGAGAGAGAGAGAGAGAGAGAGAAAGAATATAAAAAGGAATAAATAACATACTCACTAATACATTAATAAATTATAGTATTAGTAGTATTTGTAGTAAATGTAGTGATACCATAAATAAATTATAAATAAATGAATATAAAATAAAGAATAATAATTATTTAATGTAAAGAAATATAATTATATTATTAATATTTTATATATATGAAATTTTTGTTATATAAAATATAGTATTTAAATAAAATAAAATATTAATAAATAAATATATTATATTATAATATATAAATATTATTTTATATTTTATATATATATATATATATCAGAAGCATTCTATCTTTGTCTAAATCATAATTCACTGTGAAACGTTAACCTAGTTCCACTTTACTCTTCCAAACGAATGGTCTACGGTGTCTCATTTCTATCCGAATTCCCCCCCAGTCCTCCCCCTGACCCACCAACCACCCTTCACCACCCACCACCCAGACTCCCGCTCGTGAAAACTTTAGCTCGGCTAGGATCGTTTGCGGACTTACGAATCTAATCGTCGTGTGCTAACTGAGAAAGAGAAAGAGAAAGAGAAAGAGAGATAGACGACAACTAACTCGTTTTTCTATTTCTTTTCTATTTCTTTTCTCTATTTCTTTCTCTGTCTGAAGTCTTGGTAATCGAGCAACGTCGGTGGTTCAACGTTACTCCTCCAAGGTTATAAAATATCGTTTAACGAAATCTTACGAAGAATTACGACTGCTGGATTTTAATGTATTTGCCGTGATAGTGAACGAAAAGAGACTTGTAAGAAAGTGAGAAAGTATAGAAGAAAAGAGATAGAAAAAAAATTAAAAAGAAATGAAAAAAAAAAAATAACAAAAAGGAACGAAGACAAGTGTGGTTGGAATATTTTAATGTCACACCCCTTCTCACCCCCTTTTTTACAATATATTCCATCCAATCGTGCAAATATTATTTTAATATATAATATTAGAAATTTCATATAATAATATAATAATAGAATTATATTTTTATTTTTATTATATTGCAATATTATTATTTTATTTGTAATATAAATATATAAAATATAAAATAATATTTTATGTATTATAATATAACATATATATAATTAAAATATTATATTCTTTTTATTCAATAATTAATTATTTAATATATAATAATATTATAATTATATTTTTGTATATTATATAATTATTATTTTTGTTCTCTTTTTATTTCTAGTTTTTTTTTCACTATTTTTTTTTATGTCATCCTCCAATACAAAGATAATAAAAAAACAATTTTTCTATATATAAAAGAAAGGTCTTTTTTTATACGTATGAAGGTACAAAGTACCTTGTTATACATACACATTAATACATAGATGCATATATATATATATATGTATATGTATATAAAGGTATATGTGGAAGGGAGGAAATTCGAAGTGGCTTTCGAGTGTAGTTTGTACGAAGCATAGAACCGAAATAGAATCTTCTAAGGTCAGTAACACGCGTGTAAAGGGCCACGTGTCTCGTTCCCTTCTGCGCTTGACACTAACGTAAACGACCGAAGGTGGCGGGTGGCACTCTGTTCGGGCGCAAAATTGGTCTGAAACGTTTTTCTCTCTCTTCTTCTCTCCTCACACATACTCTTTCTACTACTCTACTCTTTACGAAAGAGAGAAAGTGGAAAAGAGAAAGAACCAAAAAAAAAAGGAAAAAGAAAATATAAACCATAGCCGGAAAATAAGAGGGCAACGAAATACGGGCGAGTTAACCTGTGACCAAATAATACAATAGTCTTTTTTGTTTAAATGATTAAAAGCTTCAAAATCGAAGTGATAATTTAAAAAAAAAAAAAAAAAATAAAAAATAATAAAAAAAGAACCAAAAAATAATTAAGTAAAAATAAAAATATATACCTAAGTTTATTTTTGTTAATTTTAATTACAAAATAAAATAAAAATTAATTTAAATAAAATAAAATAAAATAAAATTATAATAATAATTTTAATATCCTTTCTTATTTTCCGATATTACCAATAAAAATCCCTTTTACACGACAAGAAAACCCTAGACAACATCTTCCTTACCTTTTCTAGTATTTTTTTTCTCCTCTCTTTTTTTTTATTATACTTAAAAATAAAAATATTAAATTTTTCAATATTTTACTTTTATTTCTAAAACTTCTTCTTTTTCAACTTCATTCTTTCCAAACATCAATATTTCCTATCATTTTCTTTTCTTATTTTGCAATATTCCGAATAAAAATCCTCTTTACACGACATGACACGACAATCTCTCGAACGACTATGCGAACAATGCCAGTTTCGAAATGCATTCGTGATAATGGACAGAAGGTTGGAATAGGTCGGTGCACTTTATGAATTGTATCGCATTAGAGAAGTCCTCTCTCTCCTTTATGTTACGTTCGCTCTGTTTCATTCGTATACTCTCTCTCTCTCTCTCTCTCTCCTTCTCTCTTTCTATTCCTCTCTATGTCTTTGTCTTTGTCTTCATCGTGAGAAGCACCTATATATATATATACATGGGTGTAATAATAATACCAGGTTATCGGAATGTCCGAGTCGCGCTTGCTATGCACATCGTGAAGGAAGATGAGTGTCTTCTCTGTGTGCAGGTGCATTCGATGCACCACCCCAACCCAATGAACGTTTATTCTCCATCCTACCTTCCTACCTTCCTTCCTTCCTTCCTTCCTTCCTTCCTTCCTTCCTTCCAACCTTCTATTTCTATTTCTATCTCTCTTGTTCTCTTAGTTTCTATCTTCGTCTTTCTAAAACATGGATTGTTACGAACACCATCGTGCAAGAGAGCTAAATTGCTAGCCAGTCAAAATCTACCTTATGGTATATAGACTCGACGACAAGTCGTTCGAATCCCTTGATAGTGGCTTTCAAAGAGCTTTATCGGGTCTTAATCCAAGAGAACTAGAGAGAGAGAGAGAGAGAGAGAGAGAGAGAGAGTGTGTTGTATACTTAGCATCGTAAGTTAACGTAAATTTACGTGACACGTGCAAGCAACAACAACCCTTTTGCACATACCCCTAAGGTAATTAATTTATGAGATATTTACAAATTATACTATCTTTGTATTAATTAGATATTATCATGATATAAAAATTTAAATTAAATAGAAAAATAATAATAATATTTATTCGAATTGTTTTGGTGATTACATTGAAAGCAACAACCTTTTGTTTTTACAAATTAAAATTAATTAACCGTAAGGTAATTAATTTATGAGATATTTACAAATTATATTACCTTTATTTTAATTAAATATTATCATAATATACATTTAAATTAAATAGAAAAATAATTATATTATTTATTTAAATTCTTTGTAACCAAATTAGAATTCTTTCAAATATTTCGTTAATAAAAATTATAATAAACTATCAAAATGATATTTAATGTTTGAACTTTGTTAAACATAAAAGCTTGAAATAAATTATGTATTATTCAAAACTGCACGTGATAGTGCATAAAGATGAATCCTAAAATCATGACACACACACACACATACACACAACACACGCACATTGTTAACTTAAATCTTTTCGAATGAATTATTGAAATACAAAAATGAAACATAAAACAAGACACATTTCTCTCTAAATAGAAACTACAAATAGAAATAGTTAACTTAATAAATATGTATTTATTTAAACACTATACTCTCTCGCATGTGTATAAACTTATTACGCGTTTCAAATATTATATTCACATAGTTCAAAACTATACTAGTTTCTATTTATATACTACACATAGATATTATACAACATCCACTCTTCTTACACGTATGCAGTGTTGCATTGCATACATAAACACATGAACTACATACATATATATATATATATATATAGGACAATCACAAAATTTGGCTTCTCTCTAATCGGTCGAAACTTTAATCGTATAAAATACCATACACGCTGATAGTGTGCCACCTCTACTAACCCTTCCCACCCCCTACCACTATGGTGCTACGTTAGAACTCTCACGATATTCTCGTTATTCCCTATTAAAGTTGGATAAACCGAAATCACGGAAATACGAGCCGATACGATTAAATCCCTGACAATACAACTGTGCATAACACCGGAATGAGAAAGAGAATCACACACACATCCACACAGAGAGAGAGAGAGAGAGAGAGAGAGAATTAGAGTGAGTGAGATAGATAGAGAGTGAAATAGAGATAAATAGAAAGAGAGAGAGAGAGAGGGAGAAAGGGAGAGAGATAGCAAATGCCAAACGA
This sequence comes from Polistes dominula, assembly GCF_049000335.1. NCBI lineage: Eukaryota > Metazoa > Arthropoda > Insecta > Hymenoptera > Vespidae > Polistes > Polistes dominula. The sequence goes on along the minus strand of NW_028300939.1, from coordinate 1,055,995 downwards.
GCATGATTAGATTTCTAGGCACGTAAAATCGAGCTGGATTTCGAACTAGGATGTAAACAACAAAGCCTAAACTCTAAAGCAATGAATTTATCGAAGAACGTTGAGTAAGAAACGTGAAACTAAGCAACAAAGACTACTTACTACTACTACTACTACTATTACTATTATTATGATGATGATGAGGAGAAGGAGGAGGAGAGGAGGAAAAGAGAAATGACGATGAAGAAAACTATGAAGAGGATGAAAAGTTCTCAGATTTCATTCGAGCGAGTATTTTCTTTCTTCCTTGCTTGCTTGCTTGCTTGCTTCGTTGGCTCACTGCTTCTTAATTTAAAAAGAAAAAGAGAGCGAGAGAGAGAAAGGAAAATCTGAGGATATATATATGTTGTATATTTGTTCTCTCTCTTCTTTACTCATTTTTCCGACGATGACTTATAACCTGCCAATTAACTACGACTTTTATGGACATCGATTTTTCATTGAGAATAAACGTTCACGACGAACAGGGGATAAAGTCAATTTCTGACAGAAGGTGGTAATCGTGGTGATGGGTGGTGATTATGGTGCTGGAAGGGTGGATACAATTTTCCTTTTTTTTTTATTTTTATTTTTATTTTTTTTTCTCAATCTCTTCTCCTTCTTCTTATTATTATTTTTTTTTAATCGTAATTTTATATTTGGAATATTATTTTATTATAAATGTTCTATACGAGTGATACATTTTATGTATTTATCTTTTTAATTTAATTAAAAGAAGAAGAAAAAAAAAGATGAAATTATGATACTTGTATCAAGTTTTCTTTTTCTTTTTATCCAACTAAAGTATTATAAAAATTAATGTTTATATTATAATTGTTTTATTTCTTTTTTTTTTGTTTTGTTTTTTATTCGCTAGACTGGAAAGGGATTTTCATTCGTGCCATGGTAGAATAATTCTAGAAAATTTGACAATGAGATAATATTTTTTTTTTTGCTTTTAAAAAATATTAAACACGTTTACGATGTATTTTTTATTTTCATAAGTCAACTTATCCGTACCAAGAATTAATTTATTATTATACTAGTATAATATAATTTATATTGTATAAAGAAGTAATTATATATATTATATATTATTATTATTATTTTTATTATATATATATTTTTTAGTATTTATATATACTTTATATTAAATTAATTATTAATTTACTATTTCCATTAATTATTATTATATTGTTATTATTCCTTCTTTAATTTTTCTAGCAACACACAAGTATTTTCAGATTTGCATTAACACCATCATCAATTTAATGAATTTAATTAAACTTACGTATTCAACATCTTATTATTATTAATAATAAATATATAAACATATACATGTGTGTGTGTGTGTGTGTGTAAATGATATTATGCGTTTTAATGAAACATTCGTATAATCCCATTTTAAAAATAATCATTTGAATATTTTATATAATTGAAATATAAATATCAGTAATGTTAGAATAAAATAATTAAACCGTGAAACGTTATTTCCTAGCGACCACATTTTCCCTTAACCCCTTTCTCCTCCCTTTCTTCCTTCATCCACCCCATACCCCACCGAAAATTCCATTTTGCGTTCTACTAAGCTCTAGATCCGCTTTGAGAATAATAACGGAAAGGTACGAGGCACGTTGTACGACCTTTATCCCCTGTCCAGTCAAAAATCTCAAGATCTAATAACGTTTCTTAACTTTTCATTCTTATCAAATATCTTCATAGAAATGTTGTTTCTATTTTTATACATACATATATTATATAAAATATATAACATTTATTTTGTTTATTTATTTTAATATTATCTTTTAAAAAGAAATCATTTATTGTTGCTACAATGATTTAATCAAATAATCGAAATATTTCCAAAATAGTTGAATATTTTGTTTAGAATAAAAAATATATATTATTTATATATTTTTTTCAATTTAAATATATTAAAAATATAGTTATGAAAATATAATAATAATAATTATTTAAATATAATAATAAATTGTAATCAACATAGTTTTGCTCGAGTTCATTAAAATCGAATTAACGTTATCTGAAAACCGATAAATGAACTTTGAAACAATGATTGTAGAATTTATATAAAATAAATATTTAATATATTGATTGTAATAATAATAATAATAATAATAATAATAACAAATAAAATCAATATTTTAAAATATTGTTATACCTACAAAATTATTTAAACAAATTATTATTTCTATTAAGTCGTATTGAAATCTTACAAAAAAAAGTATTCGTTAGACAAATGAATTTTAATTTTTTTTTGGGTTGATCTAATATAGATTTTATTTGATTTGATTTTTTTTTTAAATAAAAATATTATTCCTACACTAGTGTGAATGGTATGAAATCTTAGATGGTTGGGTAAAGAATAAGGAAGAAAAATTTCATCGCAAAACGTTTATACTTTTTCACGTGTTATCTCGTTTACGATCATCATAACGCAAAGAAACACGTATGCGATACCTGGGTATATTCTTGGTTATGGTTCGATGATCCTACGGGCAAAAGTAAGTAATATCTTGGTAGCAAGTATGGTATGTACGTAATATTCACCAACCAACCAACCAACCAACAAACCAACCAACCAACCAACCAACCAACCAACTGCTTTACCATGAATTGGATAAATTGTCCAGCAATAACTTGGGAAAATCAACAAAATCTTTTGTTGCAACAACAACAACACCTAACAAGAAAACCAACATTTTTATGATCATCAAATTGTTCTCAAAATTCTTCATAAAATTCAATTCAAATAAAATATAATAATAATTTATTATAAATAAATTTAATTTGTAATAAATTAATCATAATTTTAATTAAATTAATTAATAAAACGAACGATGCGAAAAATACTCAGTTTAATTTACACCTTACTTAAACATATTATTATCAATATAAAAAAAAGATGTGTGTGTGTGTGTGTGTAGCCTATAATAAACCTGAACAATTGAAAATAACAATTTAACATCATAGAACAATATTTCTATATGATTCTAACATTCGAAACAATCGATAAAGTATAGTTCAACTTATTGTTAGCTGTTTAAATGTGAACTTCAATAAAAAATCTAACAATTTTACTCTCCACTTTCAACCCTTCTTATCACTGGGATTGTGAAACCTTATCGAGACTTAAAAAAGTTGGATTTTCGTAGGGCAACTCGAGAAATTGTTTTATTATATCCAATATCTTGCGTGTACCACAGAGATATTGGAAAAACAGTAGTAAAAAGGAATGGACACAAGAAAGACGACGCATGAGACGTTTGTTATTATTTCTATCTTCAACAAACCACCACCATATAACAACACATTGAACCATTTTTACGAGCTAGGAAGGGATGAAGGAAGGGGTGGTGGGTTACAATCGATATTCGATCAAGCGTACCTCCTTTGGTTCACAATAGAAAGAAGAGATATCATAGAACATTACTGCAGGTGTCATAAAGGAATACGTGCTAACCGTAAATGCGTTACTTTATTTTCTTTTATTTTTGTTCTTTTTACTTTTTCCTCTCCTATCCTTTATTTTTTTTTCTTTCTTTTTTTTTTTTTTTATAAACCAAGCCAAGGTGTATTACGATGCTCGACATGGATCTAATATCTTTCAGTTTACTGTAGTATGACTTTAATCGTTGTTATTTAATGTTACTTTTCTTTTGTATTTATTTGTAGGTAAGAAAGAAACGTGTGTATGTGTGTGTGTGATAGAAAAATCTCAGTTAGGTTTGTTAATTAACTATTAAGCAATTACAATAATATACCAAATGTATACAAATGATATTTTCTACATTATTTTGTCAAAATCAAATTGTGGTTTTCTTTTGTTGCATCCAATGAAAATTGTTGTTTTGTTTCAAAGTTTCAAATATTCAATAAAAATACAAAAAATCAAATCAAACAATTCAGAAGATTTATATTAATTTTATATTATAATAAGAATCATATAAAAAAAAAAAAAATCATGAAATCGGGTGTGAAGAGGAAGAAAGTTTGTTGTTTCATGGTGTGTAAGGAGCAAACCTATTGGACATTAATTGTGGCCAGGTAAGAAGATTATTTAGTTTCATCGTAACACCACCACACATATATGAATAGAATGAGAAAGAGAATATAATTTGCAAAATCGTACGATCTTCCGATTAATAAACGGCAGCAAACAGCTAACAGCCGTGGTTGGTAGTTAGGTTGGTAGGTTGGTAGGTAGGTTGCTAGATATTCGTGGACGTACCCAGAAATACGTGCTTTTAATCCTAATAGGATTTCTCATCGTTCATTAGCGAAAGATACCACCACGATATAGATACGAATATTAATAACTACGTTTACACCCTTTCTACCATGTATTTATGACCAATATATGTATATACGAGTGTGTGTGTGTGTGTGTGTAGGTATAGGTGTATGAGAAAGAGAGAAATAATACGAAGAGGATAGGTGATTTTAATCTCATTAGTAAAGAGAGAGAGAAAGAACCTGTACGAACCATCCCCATCATCAACCCACCATAACCAACACCACCACCAACACCACTATCATTCGTTAGAAGCTTTGTTCAACTTATGGATTTCCGTTTGACTATTTGTGTAAATACTTTTTTCATTAGAATCGAACTTCCTACATCGATTTAATAATAATAATAATCATGTTGAAAAATACCGATTGATAAATTAATGTTTGAACTAATCGAATTGAGTTTGAACTTTATTGCTTTAACATGAACCATTTTTTTTTAATTTTATTTTTTTGTAGATTATTAATCGAATCGGAATTTTCGAGGCGAAATTCAAATACGCACCGGTTAATCTGATTTTTTTTGTTCTTTTTTTCTTTTTTTTCTTGTTTAAACTAGATTTCTGTACACCCCTGCTCACGCATACTCCATACTCCTCCCACACTTCCATGCTTCCCACGAGTATTTTATATTCCAACGATAATGTGCGATTTGAAATTTTTTTTCGGCCCAGCCGTGCAAAATTACGAAAGAGAATAAATTTTAATTTTACCGGTAACCAACCAACCAGTTAACCAACCAGCACGCTAGCTAGCTAGCTAGCTAGCTGGCTAACCAACCAACCAACCAGCCAACCAACCAACCAACCTGGCTACTGCATAGCACTGCTTCCATTCTTCTTTATTTTCTTTATTTTTTTTTTTTTTTATCTTTTTCAAGAGAATTCTACTAGCTTCTTTTATTTTTTTTGCATCAGAGAAAATAGGTAATAAGAATAAAAATGATACTCTGTCATTTATTTATAATAAAAATAATAAAAAGTGTTCATTCAAAAATATGATTCAGAAATGAAATTTGTATTATCATTGGTAAAAAAAAGTTGAACTTCATTTTGTACTATTTATTTTGATATTATATTAATTATTATAAACATTATTCATTATTATTTATTAATTATTTTATTTATATAATATAAATTTATATTATGCAAATTATATTTTAAACAAATAACATTTAAATCAATTAATAATTAAACATCGTCAACCTATATAAAATTGTCATTTTAAAAGATCGTCTTATTTATATAAATAATTGGATAATTTTTGAATTAAGTGAATATTATTAATTGATGGTAAAAATGAAAGATGATTCAATTAGGTGAGATAATCTAATTTATATACACCTAAACACGTACTATATATATCACTCTACTATACACATATGAATATACATAGTCACGAAAAGGGTGCAACAAGTTCAACTCGTTTAACGATATCATCGGGTTTATACGAGCTTGAAACCTCGTGAAAACGTAACCTGCTGAAACGTTTAACTACCAGGGATATGAAAAATGATTTGTCAGACAATACTTGAAGAAATCAACTAACTTTTAAGAGAGAGACCACTATTAACTAAAAACGATTATTTATTTAATACAATAATTCATATCAAATATAAATAAACTAATTATTCATATAATTATCATTTGAATTGGAAAAAAATCCAATAAATAGTTTCACGGTTAGACCAATACGAGAATTACGTCCTGTATTTTTTTTGTATATTTTATTTTATTTTTTTGATTTTTAACGAAAGTAATTCGTAAACGACAAACGACGAAGACGATTCGAGTGCTACGCAAATTCTATTTTAAATTGTACTACTTCTTCCTCGTGGATAAGTTACTACGAATGTAGTAGTAGTAGTAGTAGTAATAGTAGACAGTATAAAACACACACACACACAACGTTACGATAAATTTTCTCGCGAAATACCTCGATTTTACGGTTCTTATTTTATTTGTTCAACGAATCAAACAATCGCATATGCACTGATATTTTCTTTTTTTGTTTTGGTTTTATTTTCTTTTTATCAGAACACCTGGTTAACAGCAATGGTTACTACAAAACCTGTCCAACATTTTCTTTGACTATTTTAAATAAATATTAAAAAAAAAAAAATATATATATATATATAAATCCTCTATTAAACACCTTGTTTTTTTTTCTTCTACCACCTCTAAATAAAAAAAATATTAACAAAAAAAAAAAAAAAGAAAACATGTGAGTATCGGGTTTTGAAATATATTTGCAAACTATTCGTTGACTGGTTGTTGATACTCGTTTGTGTTTGTTCATCTATCGATAAATAATTCTACTTTCCTATAATCCCGTTTTAACGATAGTCGTCGAAGCCACGAGTAAGCTTTGAGAGTCAATGTGTGATTTAAAACTCGTATCCGAAGCCATCCAAATGCTTTCTGCTACTCCTTGTAACTGGATTTCAACGTCAAATTCCGATCCAATCGATGAATCATTTGGATTTCTCTTCAAAACGATTGCAAAAACGTTTGTAATTTGAAACCCAACGATGCATACATATATATATACATATTGTCAAATGTTACGTGGTTGAATCAGTAAATACTTTTTTTTTTTTTAATATATAAATATATTGAGTTAAATTAATAAAATATAATAATTTACGAATATAATAACGAATTTACAAATAATTATTATCTGTACTATCTCGTATTCTATTATTTTTATTTTATTTCAGGATGCTTTTATTATTTAGACAAAAAAAAAAGAAATATTTATTTTATGTTACATTTTATTTGCTAATTACAGAAAAAATACGATATGCATTGTCAGAATATTTTCTACTGTCTGTGTAGAATATTTTTTTTATTTGATGTTTTGTTTATACAATAAAAGCTTGAATAAAATAACGAACGTGTTGTTATGTTCTATTTATTGTTCTGCAATGTTACTTATAAATCTGTTAACATATATACACATATACACACATCATCACGTTTCGTAATTACCAAATGAAAACCATTTTCAGTCATTAATTACTACACGAAAGTTTCTTCTATCGTAACGAATCTCCTTTTATTATCCACGAATAAAAAAACAAAACATTTATAACAAAGTCGAATAATAATTGTACCTCGTTGTATATATTTTCTAGGATTATTATTAACAAAAAAATATAGAACAAAAAAAAGCATTCTCTATTAACTGAAACTGCAATCATATATATGTATGTTTTGTTTGTGAAACATTCATATTATTCTATACTAAACGTATAGAAGACTGATTTGCAATAGGCGTTGAAGTAAATCATAGACATTCTCTCGAACTAACCGGAACCTAAATCCATTCTATGCGCTTTTAGTTGACGAGAATATCCGTACAAACGTGAACACGTGCGTTTGCAACATTCAGGCTTCGCGACACGATACATTAATTTATTCGCTTTGATACGTTGATTAGGAGAAGAGGAGTTCTCACATGATACGTTTCCCATGAGAATGACTAACATATATATATTATATATATATATATATATAATGTGCGTGTGTATGTATTTGTTGTATGTATATAGCTTAGGTAAATTCGAAGGATAGACGACAACACAACAAACATACTCAAGCATATAAACACATAATACCAGGTGCGTGCTAGTTCTCGTCATTATTATTGTTATACTATTTTCTACTTAAGCTTCATAAATGTATATTTTCAAGTATTTTAAGTTAAATGTAAACATTATATTTCACTCGTAAAATAATTAAATTATTATCTTGTTATATACAGGGTGATCTATAATTGGTCGAACAAGCGAAAAGAGGGTGATTCCGAAAAGTCCGTAGGTATATTAAAAGTAGTGAGGTTTTTTCCGAAAAGTAATGAGGTTTTTTCCGAAAAGTCCGTAGTGTATTTCCGAAAAGTCCGTAGGGTATTTCTGAAAAGTCTATAGGGTGGATATTTCACTTTCTTATTTTCTTTTATATTTCTCGAGTAATCCGAACAAAAACACACATTTACTTGCTATACAAAAAAAAAAATGAACGGGTTAGAAATATGAATGGAATCGTGATTGATAAAAAAAAATAATAATAAAAACAATAAAAATAAAAGAAACAAGAGCAACAAGAGAGAAATGGAAGATACATAACCGCGATCAATCGGTCGTACGTAATCGTCAAACGCCGACTATTTGTTCGCGGTTTTTGGTTCGCGTGTGGGGGATTTTCTACGTAAAATTGTCAATGCATGAAACGAACATTCCCTTCAACTCCATACCCCCAATCCCATAACATCCCAGTCTATCTCCCGTTGATCCACCATTCGAAATTCATTCAACTCGTCTTTTGATTTTTTCCAAATTGATTGAATTATTCAACGAGTTTTTTTGTTTTTTTTTTTTTGCGTTTTCTCTTATCCAATGGACACAACGACATTTTTTTTTTTTTTGATAGTTAATCTCGTAGAGAATTATTAAATGAAAGATAACAATGATAATAAAGAGGGGGGTAATGTGTTTTAAACATTGTCCAAGCTTTTGTTTACTTAAACGAATAATACAAAGTTATATTTATATGAATATGTATGTATATATGTTATATATGTGTGTTTTATTAAATGATATATTGTTAACAAACATATTATTATACCACGTTATTAGCATGAAGGTAATTAATTAATTACAATAGAATTTCATTCATTATACGATTAATATAATATAAATGTATTTATATAATTAAATATATTTTTATTATTACATTTTATATTTATTATTTTGATATATATTTCTTTACTTATTATTAATAATTATTATTATTTAATATAATATATGTATATATTATTTCTTTGTAATTAATATTCTTTCTATCAACACTTCTCTAACAAAATGAACCATAAATTAGTAAACAACGATTTAATTTGTTTAAATGATGCTTCCTCTATTCCAGTATAGTATAACCAAGATAATATAATATTGGTTTTAAATGATAATGATTTTATGTTCCAACCTATATAACAACAATACTAATAATAATCAACGAGATATCATTGGTTTATAATTCCGTCATCATTGTAGAAACATCTGACGCAAAATACAACATCATATATATGCATTATATACACATACATAGTATGATATATATAATTCCAAATGATCTCAACTCACGATCATTTTTGTTCGTCATCTTGTAATACGTTCAACAACCTACGAGTGGATGATACTTCAAAAACAGATGTTTGAATTCTAATACCAAATGATATTTCAAGTAACAAATATATTCCCATCTCATCTTATCTCATCTCATTCTTTTTATCTTTCTTCTTCTTTTTCTTCTTTATTATTATTATTATTACTTTTTCATATCTTAGTTTTCTTATTCTACAGCATTCAAATATTTAATAGGAAGAACTGTTGATCAAGCTGTTGCTTTTTAAAGCTCATTTCATATCTATCTTTTCTCATTTCCCGTTATCATCAATTTTTGTCTTATGTTTTTTTTTTTATATTTACCTCTTGAAAATATTTTTTCAATTAAATATAATCATTATAGATTATAAATAAAATTTAATTCTTATTTGTTTTTATTCGTTGATAAATATTTAACACAAATCTTTTGTGATTTATTATTCTTTCAAAATCAATAATATTTTCTTTAATCATTTATCAAATATTTTTTTTTTATTTATTTATAACCACACATGTTAATTGTTTTTAATTGAAATATTAGTTTAATAAACTATATCATTATTTTTCTTCTTTATATAAAAATACTCGAAATATTTCGTGAGAAAACAGTTTACTTCAATAATTCACTTTTCCTCTGGTAACGAAAAAAAAGAAAAAAGAAAAGAAAAAAGATAAAGAAGAAAAAAAGAACCAAAAGAATCCGAAATCTTCGCAATAACAACGTAAGGGTGAAGGGCGGGTTGTGGGGGTGAAGTGGGGTGATGCTATAAGGGAAGAAAAGGTTGTGAGAAGCAAACTATGAAAAGAAAAAGGGAACTTTGATTTACGAGGCCACTCGATCGATCGAATTCGTACAAACTTTCCGTGTGTTATGAAATCTTGAAATAAAAAAAAAAAGTAAAAAAGAAAAAGAAAAAGAGAAAGAAAAAGAGAGATAGAAATAAAATGAAAAAAAAATATAGAAAAAAAACCACGAATATTAATAATTAATCAATTAATAATTAATAATGTCAGTAAATTAAATTTAAATTAATTAATTAAATAAAATAAAATAAAAAAAATAAAATAAATGAAAAATAGAAAAATAAAATAGAAAGAGAAAACAATCATACAAAAAAAAAGAGGAAAGGAACAATTTTCTTAATCTTTCATAATATTTTTTAAAATTTGTTGACCCTACTCATAAAAAAAAAAAAAAAAAAAAATTAACGACGACCATGATGACTCGGTTAAAAAAAAAGGAAAAAGACAAATGATATTTTTAGAATTCTGTTTCTTTCTCCAGATGTCTAATTGCATTTCCGACCTCGACACGACCCTAACTAATAAAAAGGGGAATGATACTTGGTGTCTAACATAACACACACGCATAGGAGGGGGGAGGGGGAGGGGGAGGGGGGTTAGTGGGAGTGGGACCCTTATCCTCTTACTTTTTTATTTTTTTTATTTCTGTCACTCTACCAATAGCTGCTGTCTTTTATATTTTCTTTTTCTTTTTTTGCTTCTTAATAAAAAAAAATCTTGTTCCTTTTCCTCGTGCCCTCGTATATTTTTTTGTTATCATTTTTCTTTCCTTCTTCCTTCTATCTGACTAAACCCTTTATCGTACATTCATTTCCGTTTGCTTTGTAGACCAAAAAAAAAAAAAAAGAAAAGAATGAAAAAAAAAAAAAAGAAGGAAGTAAATCATTTGAAGGAATGTCTTCCAATTACCAAACCATTAGGACTTAAGGGGACCTTCTACTCTGCAATTTAAAAAAATTTATTTTTTTTTTTTTTTATCATTTTTCGAATGTATATATATGTAGAAATATTGTGTTAAAATTTCAAAAAGATCCGATGTCTCTAACTACATTTTTGGTGCCTGAACGTAACTACCTCGGACCGCTTTCCTGAGCGTTCGGCGCGCACGGCCGACTCTTATCTTGTTCAATCCCTTTCTCTTTCAATGTTTATTCAAGCAGTTTTTTTTATTGTAATCTGTATAATCCTTCGTATTGTCAGGTATATTTTTCGGGGGATCAGACATAGAGAAATATATAACTGTTTGAAAATGATGATATATAGATTATTAAATTATGATGATGTTAATGGGCTAATAATTTGAATAATACGTGGCCCATTGCTCGGCCCACTAATCGGCCAATGATGAACTACCATTAATCGGCCGATGATCAACTACCATTAATCGGCCGATGATCAACTACCATTAATCGGCCAATGATCAACTACCATTAATGGGCCGATAATAAATTTTATTAATGGGCCGATAATAAATTTTATTAATGGGCCGATAATAAATGCCGGTAATGGGCCAGTAATAAATGCCGGTAATGGGCCGATAATAAATGCCGGTAATGGGCCAGTAATAAATGCCGGTAATGGGCCGATAATAAATGCCGGTAATGGGCCGATAATAAATGCCGGTAATGGGCCGATAATAAATGCCGGTAATGGGCCGATAATAAATGCCGGTAATGGGCCAGTAATAAATGCCGGTAATGGGCCAGTAATAAATGCCGGTAATGGGCCGATAATAAATGCCGGTAATGGGCCAGTAATAAATGCCGGTAATGGGCCAGTAATAAATGCCGGTAATGGGCCAGTAATAAATGCCGGTAATGGGCCGATAATAAATGCCGGTAATGGGCCGATAATAAATGCCGGTAATGGGCCAGTAATAAATGCCGGTAATGGGCCGATAATAAATGCCGGTAATGGGCCGATAATAAATGCCGGTAATGGGCCAGTAATAAATGCCGGTAATGGGCCGATAATAAATGCCGGTAATGGGCCGATAATAAATGCCGGTAATGGGCCGATAATAAATGCCGGTAATGGGCCGATAATAAATGCCGGTAATGGGCCAGTAATAAATGCCGGTAATGGGCCAGTAATAAATGCCGGTAATGGGCCGATAATAAATGCCGGTAATGGGCCAGTAATAAATGCCGGTAATGGGCCAGTAATAAATGCCGGTAATGGGCCGGTAATTCTTCTTCTTCTTGATTTAGTTTTGATTACAAACAAAATCTAATATAATATAAAAATGTAAACTGAGTTAGTTTAATTCCTCATTTAAGAATAGTTCAGGTTTAATGATAAGACCAGAACTTTTAATATACTTTGATGATTACTCATTATTTGCACCAATTTTAATGCATGCTGCGTAATTAGCAAACGCTTCATAAAAATATAAAGACACACACACACACACACAAATAATATATTATAAATAAAAATAAGAAGAAGAATAATAATATATACCAAAAAGAAATTCATACGTAAGTAACTTGAAACACTAATAAACAATGATTCATTATAGCAAACATAATTTTGAATAAAGAAATGGAATAATAAGAAAAGAAGATAAAAGTTAAATAGAAAAAAAAATAGAAAGTGATAAATAGGAACAAACTAACAAGACAGTAAGGGCACACACGTTATGGGCAGGTATGCTTCATTAATTACAATGCAATTTATTTCAGCCGCAACACTACGAAACGCCAGTTGCAAATGGTCTGTCATTGTGCTTTTTGTTGACGTATCGTGCTATCCGCAAACAATGAGCACAGTTAGCGCAAACGCGAATATCCGTTTACGGTTAACACCCCCTACTGTTCGGAAGGGTAGGTAGGTAGGTAGGTAGGTAGGTAGGTGGGAAGAAGGGTGAGGTGTGTTTGAATCTTCTCAACTCGTTTCTCTCCACCATCCCCCGTTTTCCCCAGACATTTTGCCCAGACACTTTTTTTTTATTCCCCCTTGACCATTCGAGGATTCACGATAGATGAATATATAACGGGTGTCAACCCTCTTATGTATGAAACTACAAATAATCCTTTAAACTCAAATAGTACTTTATACAATGTGGAAAATAAATATTCAGAAATGATCTTTGAAAATAACAACACCTGTGTCGAGTACAACACTTATCAAACTTTTACTTTTGTGTGTGTGTGTCAAATATTTATATTATTAAATAATTAATTAAAATAAAATAAAATAAGATTATACGATAAATAATAAAAAATAAAATTTTAAAATATAAAACTAACTTTTATATTTTATAAAAAGAAAATCAAAATTTGTTTATTCTTTTAATGTTATTTGTTGAATGTTAAAAAAGGATGAAACCTAAGTGAATTTTTACGATTATAAAATAAATGAACAAAAACTAATATTTATAAATAATATTATTAAACAGGTTAATGTTTATTGAACAACAACAACACTCGGTTAGAACCAATCTTTCGTTATAATCCTTTATGCGCAAACCATTCAACAATATTTCCAGTATGGTTAAGATTAAGGCCACGAGAAGTGATTCATTGTCCTTCCAATGCAAACTCTGCTGTTGGTAACCTGTCTCTCTCTCTCTCTCTCTCTCTCTCTCTCTCTTGTTGCTAGGAAAACCGATAAAAGGTGTGAGCAAACCGAAGCTTGCAGAGGAATAATATTCCTCCTATTAAATCCATCACGTTTGTTATTTTATTTTATTTTATTTCTTTTATTTCTTTTCGATCATTTATGTCTCTTATCATTCTTTATCACAATTAACTCAAATTATTACTATGAAAGAACATAATCCAATATTCAAGAAAATGGTTCACCTGTGTTATCTCACTTTAACGTTGAATTTTGCAATATTTTTTTTTCTCTTACATTTATTTTCCTATCTTTTTAAAACACATATTTTTTTTTAACGTGTGAATTTCTTTTTCTTTTTTTTGAAAGTTTAATCAAAGATTACATACATCATTATTAACTTTTAAATGGGATAAATTTCATATGAGATTTACAATTGTAAAAAACGAAAAAAAAATAAATATTAATGATAAATATGTATTTTGTAAAAGAAAAAAAAGGAAGAAGAAAGTAACAACAACAACAACAAAAGTGAGAAAAAAAATTTTCAATATTTTCAAAAAAATCCTTTCAAATGCACATTTTGCTGACAATAGCCTATAACTCATGTGAAACGACACGATGTCTATGTTTGTCCTTTTACAAAACAAAAAAAAAGGAAACATTATATATATATATAAAAATTTTTTTTGTTTTCACAGATGCAACGAACGGAACAAATTCATATGGCTTTTTTCCCCCATGATAATACTGTGTACAGTCCAACGCGTAACCAGAGTTTTTTTTCTTTATTTTTTTATTTTTTATTCCGGTCAAGCACAAAGATCTACACGCTGTTTTTTCGCGTATGATTCCCGAGAGCAGCTTGATGTTATTAAAAAAAAAAAAAATATAAAAAGAAATAGAAATAGAAAAAGAAAACAAAAATAACAAGCCAGGTAAACCGAACGAAATCCTCCTCCCCTTTGGACCACCACCACCACCACCACCACCACCACCACCACCACCACCAGCCCCGTTATTCGTAAATGTCGACACTGTTACTAGAAAATAAAAAAATAAAAAGAATAAAAACTAGATTCTACTAGGTATATGCGATACTAACAATATGGGGTTAACAGAGATACGATTTTGAGAATCATGTTACAAGATCTATATGACACCTGGATTGACAAACTGCATTAAAACTTACGATCGTTGAAATATTTCCTGATAGGAAACCACAAACCATCGATTATTATATCGTAACTTATAATACCTAAACATAAATACGAAATAAAAATCAAAGATTTATTATCCTATTATATATAGTAATAATAATAATAATAATAATAATAATAATCATTCCTAAAATTTTAGTTAATTTTAATTTAATTTTTTTAACTTTAAAATAGTTCAAGTGTAATATCTATAATAACTTTTTTAAAGTATTATTAATTATAATTTAATTTGTAATTTTAATTTTAAAATAATTCAAGTATAATACGTGTAATAATTTTTACAATTCAATTAACTTTAATTCAATTTGTTAATTTTAATTATTAAAATAATGCAACAAAAGATTCATAAAAAAACTTCAATATTCCTAACTACTTCTACCAATTTTCTATTTTATCAATGTAACCCTTGTATCAATCCACATATCCTATAAATCCTATAATAAAACATAATCTAGTAATTTAATAAAATTACTATTATTTTATTTACATTCATTTTATTTCCTATTAAACAATTTCTTTCATCAAACATCAAACATCAAACCTTTGTACTTACTTCATATTTTCTTTTACTTTCCCATAATACCTTCATTAATATTATAGTTTAATTTATTTAAAATTTTTCTTTTCTATCTCTCTCTACATATATATATATATAGAATATCTGTAAGAGAGAGAGAGAGAGAAAGTAAGAGAGAATCGAATTGATGTGGTTTGCAATGCGGAGAAAATTACTGGTGTAATTGGCTCTTGGTAATTGCGTCCGTCGAATGCACGTTTGAAAGTCGATTAACCGTGTTAAAGGGCATACGTTCCACCCCCTTCCCCCTCCCCCACTTTCAACCCTCAACCCTCAACCATTCTCTCTCTCTCTTTCTTTTTCACCTTTTGTTCAGCGATAAGCGATTTTCGATCGAACGAAAAGCGTAGAATTATACGTGAAAGAAGGAAAACAAGCTAGTGGTTGGTTGTTTGTACTACCACCAAATGCTAGTAAAGAAACTCCCCAGTAAATCGATGTCACCGTGAACAAAACGATTACGGGCTAAGGTCCTCTTGAGAGAAAAGGGTTACGAAAAGAAAGAGAAAGAGAGAGAGAGAGAAAAGAAACTAATTACAACGAAGATCTCAACGTTCGTACGATTTACAACAAAAAAAAAAAAAAAACTATAAATTCACATTGATGACGATACTTAGAAAAATCAGGATGATGATACAGTCCCTACCTTTAAACCCTTCGTCCCTTGATTACATCCCCCATCTCATAAATTTACGTAAATTCTCGTGAATTCTCGGTAAAGTTCGTTGTTTGTACTCTTAACTCGTGTGGGTAAGATTTAAACACAGATTTATTAGGCCCTTTCCGAATATAAGGGCCAGTATAGAAAGGGAAATTAAATTCTATTTGTTTGTTGTGAATTAAATTATTTTTTTAATTGAATTTTGTATCGATTTTTTTTAATTTGTTATTATGTTTTTTTATTTTTTATTTTAAATAAAATAAATTAATCTAACATTTTCGTATTCATTTATTACATTATTATTATTATTATTAAAATTATAATTATTTAATTATTAACTTTGATATTTACTGATATTCAATAACAATCGAATCTGAATAATGCATTCATTCGTATGCACGCATTTTGAAAGATCATTTGGAGAGATAGATCAATGATTAATAAATATCTTTAATGTTAAACCTCAATCGTTCGTGTTTATTTGCATTATGGTTAAATAATTTAGCATTGTTTTACACCGATTAAGTGAATAATCCATTAATCCTCTTGTC
Source organism: Polistes dominula (assembly GCF_049000335.1). Taxonomy (NCBI): domain Eukaryota; kingdom Metazoa; phylum Arthropoda; class Insecta; order Hymenoptera; family Vespidae; genus Polistes; species Polistes dominula. Next base: position 1,039,131 of record NW_028300939.1, on the reverse strand, counting down.
TTCTTTTTCTTTTTTTTTTTTGATCATTTTAAATAAACATGTTGTGCATTAACAATCGTGCGCAAAAATTCCGATTACAATTGTACGAATGATATCATTGAAAATAACCGAATGAAAAAAAGAGAGATGTACGAGTTAAAATAAAGGGGGGGGGTGGTTTAAAGTAAACAATTTTTGTATTTAAAGAACATCTGATAGATCTGTTTGAAGAAAACTGTTTACTATAATAATAATAAGAAGAAGAAGAAGAAGAAGAAATAAAATAAAATATGGTATAGGATAAAAGAACTTTGCAGATGTGTTATAAAACGGATATACAAAAGGTAGAAAAAGGATAAAAAGAAGGGGGGGGTGGGGGTAAAAGGGGGTTAAGGGGGAGGAGAGGAAAATGTGCAATTGACGTTTATATCCTCGAGAGGAATTTAAGAGGAGAAATTGAATCCCTTGCGAGAGCGATAAAGCACGCCATTAACCAGTCCGTGTCGTATCTCTCAAAGTGTGCTCTGATGTTAATTAACGATATACGAATTCTCTCATTCGTGCGATTTATACGTTCGATAACTATAACTAACGACAACTACTACGACAATGATAATCATGATAAAATAATGAACAATTGAAAAATTACAAATTATACAAAAAAAAAAAAAAGAAATAACTAATATTTACAATAAGAATAATTACATGAAGAATAAAATGAAGTATGTATAAGAACATGAACGTCTTATCATTGCAACGTGTTTGGAATATAACAAATAATAAAAAAAAAAAAAAATTAATAATAATAAATATAGAAATAATAATATGAATAATAAAAAGAACAATAACACACTGTCATATCATTGCAACGTGTCTTATCATTTCAAAGTAAGAATTCTAAAATAAATCCACGTTTATATTTTCATGATAAGAAAAGAAAAAGTGATATCAAGGGATGCTGTACACATACCAACAATCTACCTGCTCGTTTGGTAAGCTAAATGTGTCTAAGGACAAAGCATTTTCTTCTTCTCACACAACAGCAGACAAACACAAAACTGTGTTGGGGTCTGCTGCTGTTACATACGAAGGGGGGGGGCGGAGGGGGAGGGGGACTTTGAGAAATTGCAATGCTAGTTGCATACACAGCTTGGGTATATCTTCAGGCTACTCTCGATCTCTTACTTTCACGCAAATTTATCACCTTGTATATTACCTTGGTTTCGAATTGTAGTAGTAGTAGTAGTAGTAGTCAACTATAGATGAGAGTAATCTCATTTATCTTAAATAAATGCTAATTATCTATTTGATATTATTAATCTTTGTAGGATTCATTGGATTTTATTTTTAATTGAGTTCTTTTTTTTATTATATGAAATATACATTTTTGTAATTTTTTATATTCTTATTTTTTGTTTAGTATTATTATTATATTTTAATTAAAAAAATAAAAAGAAGATTAATTTTCTTTTTCTTATTTTTATTGGATAGTTTTATTCTTCATTTATTTTTTTTTTGTATTTTTATTATCAAATTTTAATTATAAATTATTGATAAAAGATTGAGACTATAAAATGAAAAAAAAATGGTGTTTTTATTTTTATGTGTTACTTATTATTATATCGAAATGTCGTGTTTGTATGTGTCACTGATATTTCATCGAGAATTTGTACGATAACCGAAGATGCTGCCCGTTTTCACAACAAGAAATCCCTGTGAATCTGATTCAAGTTGGGTAATAAATCTAAAAGGATTTTCTACGTAAGAAACGATACCAAATCTATCCTTTTAAGCATCGCATTTTCCATCGAAAAGGTATATACGTTTATTTATGGATGATTGGCAAAAGTATCGTGTCGTGTCGTGTCGTGTCTTGTCGTATCGTCTGTTCTTCGATTTTTCAAAACGTGGTGCGTATCTAATATTCCATAGAATATCTTGTAATTTTAAATTTACCCCTAACACATCCTTCCCGCCCCCCTCCCCCATAACTGAAAGATTCAAGAATTTGTTATTATAAAAATATATATATATTATTTTTTTGGTGGTTTAAATAGGTAAAAGTGAAACCTTAATTGATCATAATTAATGCAATGAAATAAAAAGAAATAAAAATTGTGATAAAAATTAATAGACAAAGAATAATATTTTAAATGAAATTATATAAAATGAGAGATTATATCAATATAATAAATAAATAAAATATAAATCATATAATGAACTAAATATAATTATAATGAATAAATAAATGAAATAAAAATAAAAATGAGAAATTAAACAGAATATTTCATTTATAATAGAGTACTTTTGAAAATATTTATAGACAGATAGAAAAATTTATAATAGAAATATCTTATATTTATTTTATATATTAAAAACAAAAAAATCGTTGATTTTAAAATGACTTATATAACGATTTTTATTAAATATGTACGATAAACTTATATGATACTTAGAACTCAAGCTAACGTAAGGAAAAATCCACGAAGAACCCAACCGATTGAAGAAGAATCGTAGATACGTGATCAGTTTTATAAATAAAATCTTTGAAGAAAAGGGTATCCTCATGATTTTTACCAGAAAAAGAGAATGGATACTTTACTTGTGACCTTTGCCCTTCGACAGAACGAGCAAGCAAGCAAGCATGCACACGAGTTTCCAAATGCATACGTAAAGCTATCTTCTGAATTTCAAAGTAGCCAAATTTAAACTGTTTTTTTTTTTATTTTTTCTTATTTCTGTCTCTTTCTCATTCTTCATCTTTCACTCTCTTTTTCTATCTATCTATCTATACATATATCTATCTTTTTTTATCTACGCAAATCACTGGCATTCTCATAAGATCGTTTCACGTTTCTCTCGTCAAAGGGATATATAAAGGAAAGAAAAAAGAAAATGAATAAAAAGAATTCCTTGCCATTTTATATATACATATATATATCACTAGTTATATATTGAAACGAAATTTCATGCATACCTATGTATGCTCAAATGCAATCCATTCCTTTCGATAAATATTCCTTTCAACAAATTAATCTTTTTCAAATACGTAATACTCTTATAAGTACATTTTCTAAGTTTTCAAGTTATATATATATATTGTTATTACTTAAATACTTTTTCTAAACTTTTTATCTTAATCCATAGATTAAAAAGAAAAAAAAATAAAAATAAAATAATAAAAAAAGATTCACTTAGTTAGCTTCATTTTCTACTAGCTCAGTTTTTCAATCACAAATACTACTCCACAATTACCGAACGATTTTCTACTCCCTTTTGTCAACCCCTAATCTTCCTTACGATTCAACTAGAATCATTCCATTAATCGTCAACCTTTCTGGGATAAAAACATAAAAGAAAAAAAATCTGCTAAAAGAAATAGAAGAATTAATCCCACTGAGGGGAGGTTGCATCTAAACGTTTGAGACATTTTCTTTTTTTTTTTTATTTATTTTCTATTTTTCTTTTTCTTCTTTTCCCGTTTATTCCCTTTCTTCGTTTTTTTTTCTTCTTCTTCTTCTGTGTACCACAAATCGTTTTATTTCTTGCTCTTTTTGTTATTTGCAAACCTACACACACACACACACACACATACTAATATTTGCTATAACAACAAAAAATCATGCAGAATTTATATTGCTTTGATATAAAGATAAAAAAAAAAAGATTAAAAAAGATAAAAAGATAAAAAGATATGAAAGATGAAAAAGACGAGATGACGACGATTCTCTCTCTTTTGCTACTACCCTTTTTGCAACCCTTATACTCATTTGAATCTTAAATTCGAATATGAATCATTTAAGTTTGAAATATTGAAACGGTCGAAAGAGATTCCTTATATATTTCTCCTTCGAGGATTGGTCAGAGTGAAAAAGAGTAAGAGAGAGAACGAAGATATTCGGTTGCACAATTTTTTATCTCTTTTTATCTATCCATCTATCTATCTATCTATCTATCTATCTATCTATCTATCTATCTATCTATCTATCTATCTATCTATCTATCTATCTATCTATCTATCTGTTTTTTTTCTTTATTTCTTTATTCAAAATGTGGTTACAAGTTGCCACGTTGGCCTCAATTTCATTTATAAACGCAAATTTATCTTCAATAAATATTTGATATTTGACGATATTATCTTACTCTTTCTTTTTCTTTCTATCACCATAAAAAAGGAAAGTAGTATATCTCATGTATAAATTATATGTAGTGTACTTTATATTATTTCATGGATAATTAAAATTAAATAGAATTATTTTTTATTTTATATAAGAGTGCAAACTATTACATTGCAACTCCATAAATGAAATGAAATGAAATTAAATAAAATTAAACAATAAAATAAAATAAAATAGAATAAAACAAAATGAAGTTACATAAAATAAAATAAAATAAAATATATTACTGCTATTATTCTTACTGTATATTTCTCAAAAAAAAAAAAAAAAAAAAGAAAAAGGAAAAAAAAACTAGGAAAAGAACGATAGAAGAAGAGGAAGAAGAAGAGAAGGTAAAAGGTAGAAAAAGGGCGATCAAGCGAAAGATAATTGGTCCTCCCTTGAAAAGATAAATGTCAGTGTTAGGAGATAACGAATGGACTTCGATCAAGTGAAAAATTACCGAAAGGGCTGCTTTTCTTTCTTTTAAACCGAATCGTCCTCTTCCTCATCGTCCTCGTTCTCGTTTATTCGTTTGAGAACGAAAAGAATCGATAGATTTCGATTCCTAACCACAAGAAAAAAACCCATACACAGAGATACAAACACACACACACACATACACACATCTACAAAATCACGTAAAGACTGACAGGGTGGAAAGGGGGAAGAAAGTAAAAGGGATAGAAAATTTCAATGCACTTTTACTTTCTTTTGTCGAGAGGAAAATTGTCCTCCTACTCTTTCTACTCCTCTTTAAGGTTTAACCCTCCCAAACGTAAAGATAGAAACTATCGTAAGAACCCACTACACACCCACACCATAGAAAATCGGTCTTTTAGTTCGTCTGAACGCTTCGTCGTTCCCATAACCAAGATCGTTACATGAAATTAAGCTATCGAAACGTGAACCACCACCATCAACACTTTTATTCTCTACGAAGAATATCCTACAAGGTACGTGTTATTCCATTTTCCTAAACTTACCCTTCTCTTCTATAAAAATATCCCATAAAACTTATCGTTTTCTTTTTTTATGATATTCAACTTTAAAAAAAAAAAAAAATAGAAAAGAAAACCTTCTTGTGTCTCAGCTAAGAAAACTTTTTTTAAGTGAAAACTTTCAAAATTATTATTTTTGATTTATAAATAATATTAGAAAAAATTATATTATAAGTAATAAATAAATAAATAAATAAAAAATAATATAATATGCAAATATAAAAAATGTAAACAATTGACAAATAATTTGTCAACTTTTTTTTGCAAACTTGCAGTATGAAGAATTTTAAAGTTTGATATTTAAAATGTGCCAAAGTATCATCGTCGTCGTAGTAAAAAAACTAAAGTTAGTTAATTTATTAATCTACAGAAATTTATATCACGAATTATTCTAACGAGTTTAAAATTAGTTTAGGTCGAGGATAAACTCGAAAAACGAAGGGGAAAAGGATTTCAAGTTCTTTACATATATATATACACACAAGTACGACGAGAAGAGTATAAAGTGCATACCTTTAACTTCTTTACCTTATATTTCGTCATCAATGATTAGGTCAAGTATCATATATATATAAACTAAATTTTTTGTTTTATCTTTTTACTTTTTTGAAAATCATAAAATATAATAAAAATCATTTTAAAATTATTTGAGTACCTATTTTTCTTTTGATCATTTTCACTTTTTTTTAAATTTAAATTCAACTTCACTTTGTAATTTAAACACAAAATGATCCTTTCATTATTATTATTATTATTATTATTATTATTATTATTATTATTGTAACTAAATAATGTTAATGATCATAAACAATAATGTTATCTAAAGCAATTCATTATAGTCTTTATGCATGCTAAAATATCAAATTTTCCAACAAAACATATACATACATATTATAAACTAATTACGAATTTATCGATCTTTATACATGTTCTACCTGTCGATAATGTATATAACACAACGATGCAATTTAACGCATGAATCTATTTCAAGGTTAAATCGAGTGTATACAAATTTTGTTCTAAATCAAATAGACGGTATAGTTACAATGTTTCGAATATTTCCATTTAATTACGTTAATTCATTTAGTTATAAGAATGTTATTCATTTAAGAATAATAGTCTGCGTGCAAGATAATTTGTATACTTTTATCACCAAACACACACACACATTTATTGATAAGGTGAATCTATTAACATCGATCATAATTCAAAATTATTTGCACCTAGTAAAGAATGAGAGAGTTAATTAAATATACACACCATAGATTCAATATTTTTCTAAGTTTTCATTTATATTTGATATTAAATATTATTTATCTTTTTATGTAACGTTAATTTAATTCCTAGAGATAATGTCAGACACAAATTTTTGTTTCTACTTTTTTTTTTATTATCTTTAATATTAATTGTAAACTTTCATGTGCATTTGTTAATGTCTTGAGAAATTTTTCTTTATATTTTTATGGTTTATTTCTATTCGATTAATCGTACCATTAAATAAGCCTCAATACGTAAAGGTAGATTTTCAAATGAAATAACAAAACAATAGGTGTGTATTCGTGGAGTTACTCGTGAGATTTATTCGCATCGATAAACGTTCATTTCATAGACCAAAGTAGATTTAATTTAGTGTAAAATTCGTGTTCTAAATTAACGTTCGACATTTAACGTTAATATTACATTAACATATTCTAAAACAATTCTATACATTTTCTAATATTTCTATTCAAAATAATATAACGAATGAATTTTAATTTTGTATTCAAATTTTGTTTATTAATGACACTAAATTCTTTTCATATTGAGACTTGTTTAATGTATATACCTTTGAATCATGCTAGTTCTATTTTTTTCTTTTAATAATTAGTGAATGAAAATGAAGAAATGATGCAAGGGTGTCAAAAGAGTGAAAAAAAAAATAGAAAAAAAATTTATCTAGGCCGCAAAAGTGCGCCCATTGTAAAACTCAATTTCATGCATGAGTAAAAACCAGCAGCAGTGAACTAGCATGATATCTCACGAACACAAGGCTAACGAATCTAATTCATCGATCCTAGGGATTTTCGTGTGATACGTCAAACCTATAAATTTCATCGTCTTGATTTATATTACACCTGTCTTTTTTTTTTCATTTTATTTTATCTTTCTATTTTATCTCTTTCTTTCTTTCTTTCTTTCTTTTATCTAGCTATCTAGTTACATATATCTTTTTCTTTTTATCTTTTCATGGATAACATCAGCAATGAGTTCAGTTAAAAAGAAGAAAATACATTTTCTATTACTCTTGATTCGTTTCAAAGTATTATCATTTTCAAGATGATCATTTGGATCATTATTTTAACAAGAAAATACAAGATAGATAATTTTTTTTTCAACCCTCTACTAACGAGACTTGTTTGTCTGTCATAAAAAAGAAAAAAAAAAAAATCTACCAGAAAGAAAAAGAGAAAAATCAAATAAAAATGAATCGTTGATAAATAATATTATCAAAAGGGGGTTAATAATTTTAATAATTGTTTAGAAATTGAATTAACTTGGAACAATTTCTTCTTTTTTTTTATTTATTTTTTTATTTTTCAATTCAACATCATCAACAATTATTATTGTCAAATATTTTCTTTTACGTCAAAGTACTCTCAGATCCTTTCAAAATCGTTCTAACTACAATTGAGTTATTAAAAATAACTTTGATTACTTTCAACCTAAATAATTTCATCGGGTAAACTTTTTTAATGCTTTTCCCATGTGTTTCTATAAAATAAAAAAGTGCTAATTATTTCCTATGAGAATTTTTTTTTTTCTAAACTTCCATCAATTGCCCAGTTCTTAAGCTGACGAGCGTACAATTTTATTTTTATGTCACCCTGTATTTGAGTTCTATGTGGTTTTTTATTCTTTTTTTTTATAAACACAAAATCGATTAAATTAATTTACAATGTTACTAATACTAATGCAACCATTTTTTTTTAAATTTATACAACAAATATTAAGTTCAAAAATTTATTTAAAACTATTATAATATTATTATTCAAATTATTGTTAATAATTTTCCTAATGAATTTCTAGAAATATTCAGAACAAAAAAACGTAAAAGCATAAAATATTGTTTCCCATTATTATTCCAAGAGCAAACCTATTTTCAAGCACGGTAACATCCGTTTATCTGTGATCACACATGCGAAGAAGAATGCATCGTAGAATGCACGTAGAGATTTTTCCCACCCTCTCACCACCCCTCATCCCAATATAAATGCGCCATCGAATGTCTGATATACGAAAAGAAAAGTGTACGAAAGGATCCAATCCTTGATTTAGATAAAATTCCAATGCTCTTTCTCTCTCTTTCCTATTTGGATGAAAGGTAAAAAAAAAAAAAAAGATAAAATGTTCTCCTGTAGATATAATAATAAAATGCATATGCAAAAAGTATTTTTTGTTCTTGTTCTCATAAATCGATGCATATCAATCACACGATTCGTTAAATTCACTGCTAACGAATAATTCTACACATACACACACACATACATAATAAATGATATGAACACATGATACATAAATAATAAAAATATATAATATTAAATTTTATATCTATATATATAAACACTAAACCACCTAAACCACCCACACATAGTTGGATATACATATATAAAATTAAATATAAAAAAGAAAATGTATTGACATCAGTTGTTACTCGTAGAAATAAAATATTGTTCCCATACTACAGCACCTAAACCAATGCACCCACCCACCCACATTCCTTTAGTTTGTTTCTTTTCAAATGCAGCATGCACATTTTCTCCACTTCTGATCTCGTGGGAGTCGAGAAGATTCTGTAAACAGTACGTGATACTCGAGTTAACTCGAGTGCTATCTGTGTATCTACACGTTGATCTTCTCATGTATATACATATATACATACATAGATGTACAATCTATAAGCGTGTTTGTGTACTATGCAAATGTAGAAATGCGGTTAAGGCGAGATACAACGTTTATACGCTGGATAGGAAAATTATTGACTGACTAACAACATACGTTATTATAATCGATTTGTTACAAATTATTTATCTATTTTCATCTAATAATAATAATCAAACTATTAATTATCTTCCTTATCGTTAAGATAATATTTCGATATACACGCAAGGAATAATTTGTGCACGATTTCACGAGTAGTACGTGGTGTTTTTGTTTTGTTTCCTCTCTCATGGCTTATAAATCGTTCACGATTTGAAAAGAACAACGATGAAAAATCCGTACAATGGACTGAAGTTTCGTATTTTTACCTTCTACCTTTTCACTACCACCCTTCCTTCCTCCCCCCCCCCGAATCACCAAATCGCGATCAACGAGGATCCCTTTTTCGTCGACGTGAGTCGAAAATGCAGCTGCGTTTTATTTTACTGTTGTTGTTTTTAGTTTCATTTTGTTGTTCAATTTTTATTTCCATTTTTTTCTTTTTTTATAGTAGTTGTTCTTTTTTTCCCAACGTTTTCTTCTTTTTGTTTTTTTTAATTTTTTTTTTATGGGTATTTCTTTTTGTCGTTCGAACTATCTCCCCCATATGCATATGCATTTCTATACGAGTAAACGTGGAAACGAATGACTACCGGAATTTTGACAGAAAAGGAAACACGCGTGTGTGTCATTGCAACGTCGATCAAATTAAAGTCAAAAGAAACGTCCGACACATTTCCCCCTTCTCCTTTCCCCTTCTCTACAAACATACATGCATGCATGCATACGTGCATGCATAAAACGTATACGTACGTGAACATATATATATATATATAAATACATATATTATATAAAATTAATATCCCGGTGATCGATCATAAAATGTCCAACAAAATGTCGATGAAATCCTGTCGGACGTTTTGAACAAAAAAAAAAAGAAAAAAAAAAATAATAAAATAAAATAAAATAAAACAAAACAGAAAATAAATAAATAAAAAAATACACTCCTTTGGACAATTATATTCTCCGATATAAATCGATTAATAAACGTCCCCGTTCGATATTAAATAAATAAATAACGACGTTTAAATAAATATCTTTTATTTCATATAACGTTGTTTCATTTGTTTCATTTTTAAATATTGTTTGATAAAAAAAAAATTATATAAAAATATTATTCTTATAATAAATGTATTTTTTAATCCTTTCACAAAAACTTTATAACATCGTACTTTAATTTATACAATCTTTTAATTATCTAGGATAGATAACAATGATTTTAATTTACCTAACACGAATAAAGTTCCATTTTGTAGGATTTTCATTGGTGGTCGTTGGTAGTGGGCAAGTTAGAACCTTAAAACACCTTCTTGTTTGAAATGCAATAAATTATGCATCAGGTCTGTTCGTTTACTTCTATCTCTATCTATCTATCTATATATCTATCTATCTATCTATCTATCTTTTACTTTTAACAGGAAAGCTTCATCCAGTCAAAGCCGAGCAAAAGTTCTATGGGGGATGAAGAACTACACCTCCCTCCCTCCCTCCCTCCCTCTTGACAGTGTGAGTGTCGGAGTCGAACAAAGTGGATTACAAATTGTTACAGGACTTTCATAAATATTTACAGGATGTGTTGTTCGCTTGGATTCGACAAAGTAGAAGAAGAAGAACAAGAAGAAGAAAGGTAGGTCCTAGCAACGAGTCGAATTAATTGAACAGGTTCTCGTGCCTAAATGAATGAAATCGATGCTCACTGACAAACGTGTTCGTTTTCTCTTTAGAAAGGATTCACCTAAATAAGAAAGATAAAAAAAGGCTTGGCACAGAACGTGTTAAATGTTATTTTTAAGTGTGAATAAGATGGAAGGAAAATTTTTGGAAAAACAAAAAACAAAATAAACTAAGAAGGGTAGAATTGGGAGAGGATTTTTCTTTGATCTTACGATTCAAAGTATAATAATCTTATCCCTATCGTTCGTCAAAAGATATATATCATCGAAATGAATTTTTTCTTTTCTCTAGGGACATTTGTGTGTGTGTGTGTGTGTGTATTGGTAAGAATAATATGCCGAATTCGAAATCTACCGAATTTCATAAAAGTAAAGAAGAGAGAAGATGATGAACATTATATAGCTTTCAAATATGCATTTGATTCTCTTTATGAAAACCTTTTCTATTTTTTTTTCTTCATTTTGTTTTTCTCAGTAACCCCCCTCCCCAACCCTTACCTCTCTCTCTTTCTCACTCTTACTCATTTTTCCTTTTTATTTTTTTTTCTTGATGCTCATTCCATTTCCTTTTATTCTTAGTTGTTCCCCCTTTTACTTTTATATCCCTCGTTTCTACGACCGCAAGACTTTATTACCTAGTAATAAGAAATAAAAAAAGAAAAAAGAACGAAAAAGGGAAAACGAGATTAAAATCACAGAAAAGATATCTTTTTACTTAAGTTTGAAGGTATTTCTTTTATTTTTTTTTTTTTTTTTTTTTTTAAACGATTTCACAATTTAAAATATTATTTTTTATATTTTCCTTCCTTTATTACTTTTTGCTTCTTCTTCTTATTCTGGAAATATTGGAAAACATCATAAGGAAGTATTTTTTTTTTCATAGTTTTCATAACCTTTGGCATTTATTTGCGAAAAAAAAAAGTAAAATAAAAATGAAAGATCTGAGAAGAGTTCATATCGAAGAGAAAGTAAGATAAAGATAATAAAATTTTGCATCTCGAACGAGAAAATATAACCAGGAAAATCGAACGTGACGATCTCATTTTCGTGCTTCGAAGAGAACTATTACCAACATTACATGACTTCGAATGAGCTTTAATAGTACTATGTCACGTATTACTATCAGCTAACAAAAAGACCTATTAAATAACAGGTTGTTGATGATTCTTCAAAACTATTCAATGATGTATCTCGAGATATCATTGTGATACAATATATTTTATATCTATAAAGAACTAGACAAGTTTTGAAAATAATATTAATAATAATGCTATTGAATATATTGAAAATAATATTAAATATATTTTAATTTATTTACTAATTAATTATATTAAATATACTTTAATTTATTCTAAATAAAATATATTGCAACAACTTGGTGATAAAAATAAATTATACAACTAATTATATTACAAATACAAAATAAACGAGAGTAAAAAATAATAAAGAAAATAATATTTTTCTAAATAATTCATAAAAAAAATTCTATCTGTCTTTCTTATTATTTATTAATTCATTTCTTTATATACACATATATCTTTCTCTGTTTCATTTTTATTAGATTAAACTTTAGTTTTATCTCTAGTATAACTTTGATAAGTAACTTTAGAAAGATGGTGTTCTTTCTTTTTTTATGAAAAAAAAAAATATTCTGGCAAACTCCCAATAGTTGGAGATAATGCAAACGCAATGTCGATCGACGATTCCTTTCCCACCCCCTACACCCTTTGATTTTCCCTTTTTTTTTATTCTCATTTCTAGGAAGAGACATCATAGATATTCCGGAATAGACAAAGAGTTTGGGGATATATTCTACTATGGGGATTTTTTTGTAGAGCATCAAATAAAAAAAACAAAGAAAATAAACGTTTTTGGATAGTAACAAAAGTTATAAATCGAGTCACGAGATATCGGCGAGAAATATTGCACGACGTTGTGAATTAATAGCCGAATGATGCATCGGCACCTACATTTGACGCACCCCACCAGGTAAAAATCGATAAAACAAAAACGTAAAAAGTATTTGTGTTTTCCTTTGTAAAAAAAAAAAAAAAAAAACGGGGGGACCAAACGATATGACAAATGTTAATTAGAAAATGTAAACCAAGAAAAAAACTATCCTTAAAAAAATAACAACAACAGAAATAAAAAAGAAGAGAACAAACTTAACAAAATAAATAAATTAATATAAATAAAAAAAAAAAAAACAGAAAAAAAATTAAATTAATAAATAAACGACGTTTTTTAAAAACCTTAACAGAGAATGGTTGGTGGTGGTGGTAAGGTAATAAACGAGTTTTTCCATCTCTTGTAATATGTATGATATCTGCATACGCTAGTGACTTTTTTCCATGGGGGGAAAAAAACGTGAAACGAGGTAGAAAACCCCTCCAGCCCTTTTCCCTAGAGTTAAACGAAAAATCGAATGAAATATAAGTGTGCTTGATTCACTTTAACCATCTTAAATTGTTGACTTAATTAAAAATTAGAAAAGGAACAATAAAAAATGAAAGAGAAGGAAAAGAAAAGAAAAGAAAAAAAAAAACGAGTACGTCATTGTCGTTTATCGAACATTATTTTTGTGTTTTTTCTTTTTTTGGTTTTATCCTCTCATCTCAAAAATATTAAAACCGGTCTCATTAGAGAAACTGAGCGTGGCATGCAAGAAAAATAAAAAAATAAATAAAAACCCCCCTCTTCCCATTTAAGAATTCAAAATTCTTCTTGGCAATTAGAACACGGTTTCTTCTGAAATAAAAAAAAAAACTCTGACATGGTAGTACTAAGGGTTAAAAATATATATATCTACCGAAACAAATTGACTGGAAGCAGAAGTCCCTTTTGTGTTACACGAATACTTTGCTTCACATATACACGAAAATTGGGACACGTGAAAACGTTTAGCGTTTTCCTAACATAAGGGTGAAGGATTCCACGCAAGGGAATCCAGATTCTGCTCGTTCGAGTGATTGATGAAGGGCTTTTCATTTATTTTCATCTCATTTCTGTTTTCTCTCTTTCTCTCTCTCTCTCTCATCATTTTTGTGTCCCCAGTTTTTTATACTATTAATAATTATTATTAATTTCTATTAATTATAGGAAACAACTAATTAGGTTACATGAAATTTTTTCTAACACATTACAAAGATCAATATTTTGTTTTTATAAATTGAATTCTTTTAATATTTTTTAAATTCTAACCAAATGTACTTTCATCATTTTCCAAATGAGAACACACTCGTAAAATCAATGAACCGTTGTTTTATTTTTCCTCCCTTTTACAAACCCCATAATAATAGAATAGGAAATCGTTTAAACGAATTTAGAAACTGGGAGGAAATTTGGAGAATAGTTGCAAGATAAACGTAAATCCCCACAAATCGTGGTTTCGATTTAATTTGCTTGTGCGTGTAATACGTTTTAAGGATCATTAGCAAAGTACCGTAGGGCACTACATATATATATATATTCTCTACATAGATCTTATCAAGTCTTCTAGTAAGATAACGCACATTATATACGGATGAATTACTTGGTAAAGGAACATTACCGCGAGTAGGATTATGGGAAACCTTATAGTTTCATAATATATATAATCGAACACGATATTATATTCAAAAATTATAATTATTAAATCATTTCTTCTATATTATTTTATTCATGGTAAATATGACAACTATGAATCACGTATTATTCATAAAATTAAATATTATTTATTATTATTCTAATAACCATTAGGATTTACCAAAAGTTCCTGCATTTATCCTGTGTTGAAACTTTACTTTCAAACTATAATACATAATGGATTGTTTTTGTAAAACTTACTTTGAAAATATTAATAAACAAAATAAATTAATAATACGATAACAAGTTGACTGAAAAAAGTTTTGTTTTAAATTAATAACGAATATGATTGAATAAAAAATGATTTCTAAATGTTTAATTAAAAACTTGTTGAATACGAATAATAAAATATTGATGAATAAAAATAAAACAATTTGCAAGCGAGTTAATTATATATATATATTTCATATTTTTTTATTTTATAAGTAATTCTATTGTTCAAGTATAAATACAAAAGATTCGTATCGCATATTCGAGTGACTATGTGTATGCACTTATGCAGAAAATTAAAATGCATGTTGGCTATGGTAAAAAAAAATAACATAAGTAGCTACCTTTGATTATTATTCCGCGTAATAAGCTCCTACCTTACAGGTATATTTCCTTTTATTTAACAGCTAAGAGAATATTCACGTTAAGCTTCGAAACTGAACTCTGGAAATAGAGAAAAACAAAAGGGAAAGAGAAAGAGAGTGAGAGAAACGAGTTCCTTTTGTTTAAAGGATTTTACCAAAACTAATTCCAATGGTTATTGTTCGTTAACTTACAAACGCACGCGTGCGAATCTCACAAAGCTTCTACAACCGGTTTACTATTTTTATGTTTGTTTTATTTACTGATTTATCTTTCATTTCATTTCCTACATTGTATTGTTTTAAACACGTGTATACTTGATACATATCAAATAAAAAAACAAAACGAAAAGAAAAGAACATTAATTAATATCCCGAGTTATAAATAATTGAAAAATCATTCGAAATTTGAATTAAAAAATAAGAAAAAATAAATGTCAAAAGTATAAGACGCATATATAAATAACATTAAGAGTAAAAAAAATGTATCATAGCAATGTACCGTCTTGGAAAAGAACGACGAAGGGCTGCTTGCAAGAAGGGCTCACGTCTCGAGAAGCCCGGGATTCGTTTTACTTCACTTTTTTTCTTCTCTTTTCTACCTTTTATCCTACTCTTGTGTCTCATGTAACCCATCCTCCTCCTCTTCCTTCTCCTACTTCTTTACCTCCTATTTTCCCTTCTAACCCACCTACCCCCTTTCCTTTTTCGCGTTGCACACTTGCAGGTGCAGCACCGTGAAACACTTGTAAGCCGTGCACGCCGTCCGTTTAAACTGAAATTTATCATCCGCGGCAATTTCAAGGGATCTTATCTTTTTTCAAGAACGCGGTTTTTCTCTTTCTATTTTTTTTATTTTTATTTTTTTTTTCTATGTTTCTCTGTGTCCTTGCCTCGAGGTAAAAAAAAAATGAAGCTACCAACGATATGAATAAAACATACAAGTATTGCATTACCACCATACGTACGTTCACCTTTCTATGTATATCTATATATATATATATACGGATACATGTAACATGTACGTACATACGTGTAAGATACGAGTTCAAAAGTATTCAAGTAACGTCATATAAGAAATGACTTTTTATTCCAAAGTTCAAGGTTCTATCTTTCAAATATTGATTATTATACACTTCAATATTATTATTATTAAAATATTTAATTAAGTTTGATAAAGTATTTTACCTTTTTTATTTTTTTGAAATTAATCTTAGTGTGATAAAATCTTGTTTCATATTTTTCTATCAAAGAGAACTCTATATTTTTCAAATGATAGCTACACGAAATAGAAAGAAACTAGACGAATATATTTTTAGATTCAGAACTGTAATACATTTTCCTCTGTTTCTTCTCTCTTTCCTTCGTTTCTTTCTGCTTACCAAAAAATCCATCTTTGCCCTTTGGGAAGAAGAAAGCCAGATACGTTGTTGGTTCTTCGTCTTCCTTAAAACAGGATGCCACCTTTAACGGTTGGTTAAAACACGAGAGGGAGAAAAATTAAAACCATCCGTGACGATCGACGTGATTACGAGACGAGACGAGACGAGACGAGATTTTTTTCTGCTGCTTTTTTTTATGGTTTTATTTCTATCTATCCATCTTCCATTCGATCTTTGAACCAGCATGAACCACATGCACGCGCGATTTTCCATGGAAGTGAAAATAGATTTTGATGAGTGCAACAAGGCAGATAGATGGGGAGTTTTTTTTTCTTCTTTTTTTTTTTTTTTATGCACCAAAAACACGCTTCTCAACTTAGAACTCGATCGATTAAAATAAAAATGATCTAGGATGGATTTTGTAATATATTCTTTGATTTTAACTCCCATTTCTACTTTTTTACACTTTTTTTTTTTTATTCTTTTCTTTCCTCGTTTTATTTCATATCGTATATTATTTCCCTTATTCTCGCGTATTATCATATAATATAATATATCTTGCGACGTTTTAAAAATCCCTCTCTCTCTCTTTCTCTCTCTTCGTATCTTTATGTTAGATATTTTATATTCCAATTTTTCAAATATATGCTAAACGTTTGATTTATAAGTAATAATAAATTAAACAAAGTTCGAACGAAAAATTCAATGTACAATATATTTCTAGTAATATTCATAAAAAAAAAGTAAAATATCGAATACTTTGTTCATTTTTTTTTTTTTTTAGACAATTATAGTTGCCTTACAATTATTTACAAAAAAAAGAAAATAAAAAGCATTTGTTTTATAATCTTGTAAAAAAATAAAATAAATAAATATATTTCCAACGATTATGATTCTAATGAAATAACGGTTTAGAAAAAAAAAAAAAAGAAAAGAAATGACCGAAATGACCTGAAAAGCAGACACTAACAAGTTGGATGATAAACGTTTTATTAGGTTTCTAACGTTGATGAGAAAGAAACAGAGAGAGAGAGAGAGAGAGAGAGAGAGAGAGAGAGAGAGAGAGAGAGACTTGCAAGCACGAACACAGCATTGCTCATATCTTCAGCAGCTTGTGGTCTTTAGCTTTTATGCTATCTTTTTTCCTTACCCTCATTACTTCTCTTTTTCTTACTTCCCAACTTTATTTTCTTTCCTTTTATTTTCTCCTAGCTTTATCTCGATGAAGAAAGCAGCAGTCTTAAAGCTTGCTTTCTAGCTCTCATTACTTACGCCCTATGTTAAAGGACGACTCCGACTTTATTCTAGTACTTATCGAGTTTTGAAGGTAGAATAAGGGCCCCCCTTTCCCCACCCACAACCGATCGTGACTTTGCTCCAAGTGGAATTAAAATCAACTTATTGCACCCACACTACTAACACTCGTATTAACTCTATATGGACATTCGTTAACGAACGTTCGTTACCAGTCAATCCTCTTAAAGGGTTCTCTTCCTTTCTACCTAACAATCCTTCAAATAATAATAATTTAAATAAAAGCTTTATTTACATTTCATGAAACTACTCTCCACTTAACTTCATTCGTCTGGTTGGCAATTAAAAACTTTAGCTACTAGGGATATATTATTTCAATCTCAACCTAACATATTCTCAACCTTGGTTTTGAACCTTCAAAGAGTTTAATCAAATACGTGCATTTTTTATACTTTAATATTAAAGTAAAATTAATGTAATTTTCTTATATTCTACACTTATAATATTGTTTAATTACATTCACTTGCATCACGTAATTTTGATTAACGAGTTTATTTTATATTACACACAATTATGTTCATAGAATAAATATAATATTCAAATATTCCTAAATAATAATACATGATAAAAGAAATGTTACTTTACTTAGGGTATTGTAAAAAAAGGGGGTTAATCTTAAATAAGGAAGTTACACACGAATGGTTTCATTTAACAATAGGTAAAGGATTAGGTGTAGGCATAAGGTGATATTTCAATATCGATCGTGGTTGGTTTAAAGGTAAGATATATGACTTCGGCTTTATCATCCTGATCTAAACGATTAGATGACCGAAAAGCTAGCCTAACCCATTATAATACGCCCACTATAGAACCTAATAATAATGTAACGTGGACATTATACCCAAGGATAGATTTATCGAACCAAATCGGCTAATGAACTTTCTCCTTGATTGAGATATATTGTTCTTCCTTCCTTCCTTCCTTCCTGAAGGGATAGGATGGATGGATGACCTCGACCAATAATAACCAAACCAACCCCATATGGGAATCCTCAATAAATTCTTATCTTTCTTTTATTTTATTAGGGTAAACTAAAGGTTCGCATGTGTTTTTATTGAAAATTGCACAATGTGGATTTTTTTCTTTTTTTTGTTGATAAGAAAAATAAAAAAGAAATTGCACGAAGGGGTAATTTTAGGATTCATCGAAATATCTATCACTTATGGTTAAAAAATTTGTAACAAATCTTCTAAGTTTGTTGCAATTTTCTTTGACAAATATATCAAATTGTACATTTCTTTTCTTTTCTTTTCTTTTTTTTAAAATGTAACACCATCAAACAGAATATATATACGACCTGAAAACGTATAAGCAAATATGTATAGTCATTTATCTTCCATACGTCGCGAAGGCGACAGCTTCATTTTGTAGATGCATCTAATAGAGAACTAGCAATGTTTACTCCTTTGATAAAGTTACTCACGATTATGCTTTCTCTCTTCTTAAGTTCTCTTCTTCGTCTAACTCATAATATAGAAAAACAAAAAAATAAATAGTATGAATAAAATACTTATCTATCTCTCTATCTAATTTACATGAGATTATTAATGGATAGTTTATATAAAAAATAAAAAAATATTAAAGATAATATTACAACAACAACAAAAAAAAAACACGATAAATATTTTCTTTTATCTTATTAAATGATAATTAATAAAATAAATATAAAAATAGTACAAATAAAATATGTTTAAAAGAAAAGAAAATAATATTTTATGCTTAAATGAAATATGAACGAATTAGAAAAAATAAATCCCCTAGTATAATGTTATATAGTCGGTAAAGATAAACGAGAAATGCCTGACTGACTACCTGACTATCTGACTACCTGGCTTTTCTTCAAGAAAAGCAAGCCGACACATCACATCACAGACAGATATTGGATTTGGGCTCGACGATGCTAGCTCGTCAGCTACTTCCATGCATTTTTCATCTTTATCGTCTCTATCCCGTTTCCTAAAACACTTCTTCCCCTAACCATTGCTCCACACACTAGCAAGCAATGAATATATACACCCAGACCACCCACACACGTAGGGACACATACCTGTCCCTTTCCTTCTTCTTTTCGAGTTCTATACGAGTAAAGTTTCTTACTTAGTTCGCTGAATTTCGCACTCGATCAGGTGGAAAGATATCGAAACGTAGGTAGCTTTAAAGCAAACAACAACAACAAAAAATAGGAATAAAACGAATGCGTTCGTGTTTATTCGATACGAGTTGACTAAACGATAGAAAAAAAATAGAGAGAGAGAGAGAGAGAGAGAGAGAGAAAAATGGTTTAATAACAAAAATCCGAACTGATTGAATAAATTGAAAATAGTAAAAATGAATAATGATTTTATATTATTATTTGTTCTAATTATTTTGTACTTAATGAAAATCGCGATGAGAAACGTTGCAAGTATCTTTGAAATGAACCTATCTACGCATGCGCAGATAAACACATATGCAAACATATGTATGTATGTATGTACTAGTGGTAGCAGGTACTTCTATCAAATTCTCTCATGTAGTAGCATCTAGAAATAGGATTCTTGCACGTCGACGAACATAGTCATTTGATACTCGCCTTTTGAATGAAAGTAGATTCGGAAATCAATCGAGAAATACGATTCGTCCCGGCTATTGTGATTTAACACGATTGATTCTATCATTAACAAAGGCTTAAACCATACCTGTGTTACCTGTATTAACACAAAACTCTTTATACGATTGTTATTCTAAATTAATTTATATCATTTATAATAATTATCGTAAATATAAACCGATCATAGAAAAATGTACGTTTAAAAAACTGAAAAATGTTTACAAAGAATGTCTCTAATTAAAAAAAGGAAAAAGAAAATTCTTTAAAAAATTAAAGAAAAACAAAAAATAAAATTTAAAAAAAATTACATATATATCAGCATATAAAATAATATATTA
The DNA here is from genome assembly GCF_049000335.1 of Polistes dominula. Taxonomy (NCBI): domain Eukaryota; kingdom Metazoa; phylum Arthropoda; class Insecta; order Hymenoptera; family Vespidae; genus Polistes; species Polistes dominula. Next base: position 1,018,484 of record NW_028300939.1, on the reverse strand, counting down.
TTTGCGAGAAAATTAATTAAAATAAATCGCGTAGATAAAACGCGAGTCGAACGAACGAACGAACGTCAAGTTTTTTAATTCAATTCGCAAAACGTTAATTGCAAAACGTGTCCCCCCTTCCTCTCCCCCTTCTTATAGTATAATGAAAATTTTGCTTTTTGCGTATAAGGGGGAAGGGTTCTCGTTAACCACTGCTATTCTCTTGGTCTCTCTCCCTTTCCTTCAGCCCTTGGTCACCGTGTTTCTCTTCCCTCTCTCTCTCTCTCTCTCTCTCTAATTTCTTCTCCCTCTTCTCATATAATAAATAATTTCATGTGGAAAGCTTCGTGGCGTATAAATGAACCCACCCACGGTCGTTCGTAACAAAGGCGCGTAAGTTTGCGCCTGAACACCCGTTATATTTCACCACCACCATTAACATCACGATCACCAACACCACCATTACCTGTTCGCTAGTCCCTTTTATTATGAATTATTTGACCACCACAAGAAAGTCCTTTGACCGAACCTTAAATCTCTACCGTGACTTTTCGCAAAATTTCCTAGATGATGATTATTATTATTATATTGTAAAAAAACATAAAAAAAATTTTAATTAATCTTTAAATAAATATTTTTTCCATTTATCCAATTTTTTATTCTTCTCTTTCTTCTTTTTCTTTTTTTTTTTTAGTCTTTTGTTTCATTCAATTTCATTTATCGTCGATCGATAAAATAATTATTCTCTCTTATATTTTTTTCCAATAATTTTATTATCGATAGATATTTAATTTCAATTTATTCGTAGAAAATATAATAAATTTTTGTTCTTTTCTTACCCATCTTCCCATCGATGATGACTATTAAAACGTACCGTTTAATTCGAATTAATTATTATATTTCTCCCAATGGTGTTAATCAATTTAATCGAAAATTTACTAATAACGATGGATTGTATTCATTTAATAAAACATTATAATAATTGATAATATATCATTGAATATAATTAATAAACAAATACATTATTCATATAAATTCCCATTTTTTTACGTCTTTCATTTATTTATTATATACCACAACTTCTAAATTCACTTTAATCAAATATGAAACGAAATATTCCTAAGAAGTTATGAATAAATCGATGATGAAAGATAAACTTGATAAGAAAGTTCGAAGAAAGGAAGTAAGGAAGGAAGGGCGAAAGGGAAGGGAAGGGAAGGGAAGGAAGATGGGTCTCGTTAATAAACGAGTTGCTGCAAAGGTTTCATGCAAGCTGTTTAGGATTCATTCGAGCGTAATTTGGAAAAAGAAAAAGGGCTTGCTTGGTAGAGAGAGAGAGAGATGGGGTTTGTGGGGAGTTATAGGGGTTTGTGGGAGGGTTGCAGGGAATTGTACGAGAAGGGGAGGGTTTTGAGGTAAAGAGGTAACGAGCAAACGAAGAGGAGGACTCGTTAATATCGCTTACGGCTTTACTTCGCGCTCCAATTTCCCCCGTAATAACGAATTCACGAACGATGCTTTCATGTTTTAACGGAACAATGAAGACTCCAAATGATTGATAAATTTCTTCGTTCTCCTCTTTGTGAGAAAATAGAAGAGAGACTAAGAGAGAGAAAGAGAGAGAGAGATTAACGAAAGAGAATAGAAAAGGTATGAAAAGTTACGGAACATTATTTCAATTCTTTTTAAAGCATTCAAAATATAATTTAGATAATAATTTTCAAGAAAAATATTGTTTTTTATTTTATTAATCACCTAATTCTACTTAAGTAAATTATTCTATAAATTTTCTCACATATATTGCAATTTGAATTATTAGTTATAGTATAATTAAGTTAATTCACATTAACGAATTATTTGAGTTTTCTTATTATACACATTTAATATTTAGAAAATATATCAAGTTATCATGCGAATTTAGACATTTTCCAAAATTTCCGTATTTCACGATAACATATGTGTATACATAGTTGCACATGTATTTACTTATTCGTTGAAACGATACTCTACAAGATGCTACAATTTCGTATAATCTATTCTTTCCTGTGTATGTTGCATTTAACGAAGTGTTAAATGTGTCCTCACACTCTCCCTCTCTTTATCTTTCTTATGGTGTTTCATTCTTGGTCTTCTCACGCGAAACATTTTCCCCTTTCGAATTTCGGATCGTAAAATTACCTAAACTCGTAAACACGTACTACTGGTAACTAGCTAACTCAACGATTACTCTCTTCAGTTAGTTAACATTACTAATGACCAACATTTCGTTTTACAAATATTTACAGTCGTGTATATATAAACGTGACTTCATTTTTGAAAACAAAAAAATACAACTGGAACTAACATAAGAAATTATTTCGTTTTATTCAAAATTGATTTGATTTTCTTTCTTTTGGAATTCACCACCACCACCAAGATTCTTTCGATTTTACGTTCGTCCCAAAAAAAAGGAAATATTTCTATCCTCTTTCTTAAAGTCGAAAAGACCCCCATAAGAATCTCAAAGCCGTTCCTCGTCCGTCCCTTGAAATATATTTGTTTATCAGATTTCGTCGAGTCTGTCTGTCTGTCTGAGAGTGCGAAAAAGCTATCGTAAGGGAGTCAAGAAAAATAATGGAAGAACTAGAGCTAGGGAAAACGTATGTCCCTATGGGAAAGGTAATCCGTATTTACGGAACAGAGGGACCCTCTCTCTCTCTCTCTCTCTCTCTCTCGGCAAGATCTATGCATTCGATTCAAATATATTGTGACTCTTCGACGTTTCAACATTATTTATCGTTCTGGAATATAAAATATTCTACCCTCCTTCCCCACCTACCATTCGACTGAAATGCTGAATAAATCTATCTCGCTCACCTAATTTTTTAATATATGAGATAGATTCGGACATATTCATATAAAAAAAAAAGATACACGAATTGATATTTTCCTTTCATATTTGTCGTACATGCAAACATTTCTATTCATTTAATTTTGTTTTATTTTATTGTTTTATAAATTTAAATTACACGAATATAAAATGTATTCTATATATATATATATATATATAATCCTTCGAATGTAAAAAGTTATTATTTTTATTCGACATTTCTGTTATTATTTATTTTCATTTTCATTATCTCAATTTTACTAATGTTTATTATATCTATCTTTCGATATATTTAATCTCGTTAATGTTGAAATCATCGAGATAATAATTTTGTGAAATTTTATTCGAATTAATACTGCAATGTTTGAATAATTTTCTGAAATTCGTTCGATAAGTAAATATTAATAGAGAAGGTAGAAACCGTTTTTCTAATCAAAGAGAAAGATAGATAGATAGATAGATATGAAGTAAAACGGAGGAAAATAAAAGGAGCAAAAAAAAAAAAATCAGATAGAAAGAGAATATCATAGTAACGTAGACAGCAGCAGATAGTCTTCAATAATCTTCCACGGCAGTTGTTGGTTACCGAGATTAAACCGCATTCGTGTGGTACACGTGAAACGAATCCTCGCGAGAATCAGCTTTTCGATTTGGAACGCGTATCATCGAGTCTAGACTCGATGAAAATGCGATATTCATCGGTTGGTAACTATAACGATGATCGATATACTCAACGTGTATGTTACTCACCCTATTCGAGGAAAAAGAAAAAAAAAATACACACACAGATAAATAAAAAATGGGTATGTCGATCGGTTAGCATACATGTTATCTGTAAATACCGAAATAAATCCATTTTATAATGAATCGATTAATACAAAATCCAATAGTGTCAATAAATATTATTATTAATTAAATTGACGATATTAAAAGGCTTTACATTGAAATATAATAATATTATAAATTCGATTAATTAATTAAAATTTGTAAATGAAAATTATTCTACGAGACAAAAAAAGAAAAAGAATTTATGGAATTTATCATAAAAATATAAATTTTTATTTTGTTATCTAAAAGGATTTAATAAATCAATTTAAAATTGAAATTATATTCATGTATAAATAGATTTTGGATATCTACAGTATAACACGTGTATAATTAAAGAATTATCTACATAATTAGATATTATCAAGTTATATCGTTAAATGAAATAATCGATAATAAATAAACCGCGTTACCATTGGAAAATATCGATTCGTACAAATTTGACTATCGATACAAATTACTACTCTCTCCCTCTTTCACCTCTCTCTCTCTCTTTCGTTCTCCAGTTAATAGTGTTAAGGTTGACGCTTTTAACGATGATTAGTGCATTCTACGTTCATTTATTTTAATTCAATGCAATTTAAGTAGTTTCCTTATTGTCAAAGTGAGTCCAGAGAGAGAGAGAGAGAGAGAGAAAGAAAATGGTAAATAAATAATTACATACATACATAAATATCTAGGATATATATAAATGAAAAAAAAGAAAAAAAAAACACACAAAAATTTCGTAAGCTTTGAATCCACCATTCGCAAAAGTAAAAGGGTCTCGTTAGTGGCTCGTATTAAGGGAACACGCCTTGAAACAAAGAAACTTCTTTTCTACCTTTCACACAGGGCTCACAGGGCTTTTAGTAGTCGAAAAGAAAAGAAAAGAAAAAATAAGAAAAAAGAACGAACACGAATGAACGAACGAAGAAAGAAAGGGAAGAAAAATAAAAAACTAAAATCAGAGGGGGAAAAAAGGGCAAGAGAGTGAGAGAGAGAGAGGGAGAGCAAAGAAAAGTAGAAAAAAAAAACTAGACGAGTCTTTTGACGATGTCCAGAAACACTTTGTCGGTCTTCTAAAGGATAATTAATCGAGTGGGAGTCGTTCAAACCGTACGATTCTTACTTCCATTCGTATTTTCAGTCATCGTTCGTTCATTCACGATGAATCACTTAATCTTCTTCAAATCCCTCTACTCTCACACACCTCCTCTCTCTCCTTTTTCTCCACCCAACTACTTGACAACATTTGAATGAAACTAGCCGGTAGCATTGGAATGTTTCGGTCAATCTGTACTACACCCTCTTTTCCCTCCTCCATCCTAGCAGGTCAACTTCGTCGTTCAACGATTTTTCTAAAGTTACGTTTTTCCAATGTAAAAATGTAAACGATATAGTGAGAAAATAAAACGTTCTATACATTCAAATCCACGAACGTAAATCAAATAAATGGAATATATAAAATCGTATTCGAGTTTTATTTTTTATGTGCCATCAAAAAGGTTCAATGTTATGTGTATATATATATATTTACATACGTTTTAATTTTACTCAATGATTAACTTGAAATATTTCATTTATATATCTTAGATGATTTAATATATTTTATTCGTCAAAAATATTTCTAAAGAAAGAAACGAAATTTGTTGAGAGAGAGAGAAAGTGATTTTATTGTCGTTTATAAAGAATTCTAAAAAAAAAAAAAAAATAAAAGACTACAGCGAGAGATATAATACGTAATCCAACGTGAAGAGAAAGATAAAGAGAGAAATGTGAAATGTTAAGTGCGTTAATGTTGGACGCTGAAAAGGTAACATAAAATATTCTATGCTTTTATCGCGAAATATAAATGTTATACATATTCTCGGTCGAAACTTCAAATATATATGTATATGCATATGTATATAAAAATGCTACATATCAATCCACCCAAATGTATAATAATATATAATATATATATACACATTTACTGTATATGTACTCTTTTATATATATAAAAGGAAAGTCTAATCTGAACTTCACACGGTTTTGAATGCATCGTCGTACGAAAAGGGTGCAAGAGTAAATGTATATGTGTATATTCACTTTCCAAGAGTTTCAACGAGGGAGAGAGAGAGAGAGAGAGAGAGGCTCTAGATATCTCTCGAAGGCCGTTTCTTCTTTCCCCTTATACACCCCCTCACCCCTTAACTCTTCCTAATACGAGTATTATGGAATACAAATTGAATAAGTCAGTTGCAACGAATAGTAGTAGGAGAGAGAGAGAGATATCCGGCTCGAAACTCTCACGCGTTTTCCTTTTACTCTTGCTCAAATGTTTTTCCCTCTCCTTCCTATCATCCCCATCTATTTTCCTTCTTCTCTAAACCACCCACCTAACCCAACCCCTTCTTCTCTTCCACTACTCTTTACCGTTATGTTTCCTCCGGGGGTACCACACCACGCGCAAGATTTACTTCTATTCTCGTGCGAAAACCCAATGCCAAGCTAGCTTTTTCCTCTTTGCAATTTTCTCTCTCTCTCTCTCTCTCTCTCTCTCTCTCTCTCTCTTCGTGTAATTTATGTGCATAGGTAAATTTAAAAAAAAAAAAAAAAAAGGAAAAAATTATTCGCAAAACTACTTTTGCTAAACCAAACTATAGTCGTTTTCTTTTGTAATGTATAAAACGTGTAAGTTTGTTTCAAACGAAAATATGTTATTTTTCTATTTTATCTTTAAGAAAAAATTAAAAGAGTACTCGTACGAGTAAATGTTATTATCTTATATCATGTATCTAACGCATTTAACATTTCAAAATGATTATTATTTTAATTCATTAACTATTGCATTATAAAAGTGTGACATAATTTATTCCAAGTTTTCATCCTCCTCCTCCTCCTGATGGCTACCAACATATTCCCGAATACAAACGTTAGATCTCAAACGATAACGAAAACGAAAATGAAAAGTTAGAAGAAAAAGAAGAAGAAGGGAAGAAAGATGACGAAGAAAAATAAGAATAAAAATAAGAAAAATCCTTTGGAAAAGGCATGTTCACGCGAGCGAATACTAGCTCACTGCTGCTAAGTCGTCTTCGTCGTTCCTATCCAATATTCAAACCAGTTGCCAACCACTTCCGAATCTAATCCCAGAACCCGGACGGACTCCAAATCGAAAGAGAGAGAGAGAGAAAGAGTGAAGGGGTGGAAGGAAGAAAGGAGGAATAAAAGCGACAGGAACACGTTCAGAAAATTGCACGGATAACAACGACGACTACGAAGACCATTCGTTTGTCGTAGTAACCACTCGATTTATTGCTTTTGGATAACTCGTTGACGTTTCTTATATGTACACGTTTTGAGTTTAAAATACACAGACAAAAATCTAAATTAAATAATTTAAAAAACCTTTATTATATGTTAAGATTATAAGTTAACTTGAATAGAAATTATTATAGATTCAATGATTTAATTTAAATCTATTAAAACTTACTGTTACGTTATATAAAAAATCATAGATTTATCGTCTATATAACAAATATATTTATTAATAGTTGAATTTAAGCTTCTAACTCGTTATACGTATACCTATATTAACATAGCATAAAGGTAGTAACATAAAGGAAGAGAATGAGATGACCAACGTCAAGAGATTGAATTTCTATCCAGTCCTTGAAGCCGATCGGTGAAATGGCTAGATCAAAAGGTCTACTATCAATCTCTCCCTTTCTCCCTTGAAACCTCCTTTCATCTCTTTCTCTCATAACGTTAAAATACTAGTAGTTTAGTAGTAATTGGTATTTATCTGTTAGACCTACAACAAACTCTCGAGTATGTGCGTTTAGTAGTCTCTGGATCTAGGAAAAGAGACTTCCTTGTTTCGTTTGGAAATCCGATCGTTCTCATACACGTGATGTAACCTACGAACTACAACCAATTCTCCACACGCTGTAATCCTCGAAAAAAAAAAGAAAAAAAAAAACCTAGAAAATAGGCGACACGTCGACGATTCAGTTTAAAACGAAATTACCAAGTTACGAACACGCTATTGGATAAAGACAAAAAACAAAAAAGATAGACGAATAGACAGACAGACAGAGAAAGAAAAAGAAAGAAAAGCTACTATGAGGATTCTATTCGAAAGTCCCTGGATATCGTTTTTCCGTTAGAATCGATCCCGTATTGGTGAAACCTCGAAAGTACTGTCTCCTAGAAGCCAATAATAAAACTAGTCTATCTACAGATATACGAACAAGCACATATATACACGTATATATAAGTATATAACATAGAAAAACACATATGTTATGACCAATAAGAAGTCTCACGAGAAAATCTAAAGTAATCTATGAATGGTCTTGCACGTATTTCTAATTAACGTAATCGAAACTCTTACTCCTACCACTTCACAAGGTTTAGAAATAGGCCTAGAAAGAAAATGAATATGATGAAAATGGGGAGAGGGTTAAGGAAGGGGTGGAAGTCCAATTAATATCCAACTTCTCAGCCTATACGGACGAGTATAAGAGTAACGGTATTTGAACACGGCCAGGTGTCGTGAATGAAACGCTTTCTCTCTTTCTCTCCTACTTATTTACGTCTATTGAATATTTATGGATAAGTGTTGGTAATAACGCTCTTCTCTTGGATACGTGAACTGCGTATATATATACCTTAGTTTGTTCGTTAGCTAACCTGGGCTTATACTAACCTCGTGACTTTCAGTAGCTATGCTGTGGGAGGAAGGGAGGAGGGAAACCCTCATCAATCTCGCCTACGACTTCTGACACGTCACTGCACTTCGTCTCGGGTTTTCAAACCGTCCCTTCCAAACCTCCTCCCTTATGTCTCTTCTTTTCTATTTCAATTTCTTTATCTTTCCTTTTTTACTCTACTACTACTACTACTACTATTACGTTATTTTCTTCTTATACTTCATTTCTATAAAATGTACCACCACTCTTTACAAACTAACCACGTTACTATTATTTCTTCTTTTTCTTACGACAGTAACAACCTTTTCTAACTGATATCAACGTTATCAGTAATAAACTTTCGTTTCGTACCACCCTCCCTCCCACTTTGTTCTATTTTTATAATTGTTATTTTTATTTTTTTCTCTTTTCATTATTCCTTACCAATTCAATCACCGATATCATTTAGATCGTTCTTATATTTTCCTTTTTTTTTTTTTTTTAATTATCTTTTCCGATATTATTCTATCAGTTTATAGTAATAAGAGGAAGTAATTTCAATCGAAAGGAAGTTCTCGGGAATTGGAAACGATCGTTTCTAAGTTGACTTCTTTTCCTTCTTCTTCTTCTTCTTCTTCATCATTATATTTTCCATCTCATCTACATCTCAATCTTCATATTAATAGAATATCATTTTTTTTTCAGGTTCATTACTGTCGTTACTCCTGCTTCTTCTACTTATTCTTCTTCTCTCTCTATTTTTTTTTATTATAATTAACCTCAGCTCAGGAGACGATAGAGAAGATCATTTTTCTTTTTTATTTTTACAACGAACCATCTAATAATCGAACAGAAAAGGGTGTTACTGCCCCCGGAAGAAGAAGAGAATAACCGATCGTCTATTCTCTTTCTCCTCCTTTTTTTTTCTAGTCAGATGAGTTCTCTCTTCTCAGAGCATACGAGTATAACATGCTGTCGGCTACTATCGTGTTACAGTACCTACGTACCATCGAGATATGAGAAAGGATGGTTACCATCATTGACAGTGAATGCGTTCGTATGGAAGGTCGTTCACTTCCGTTATAACATAAGCTTCATATAGGATATTCTTTCTTGCTTCTTTATATATTTTTTTCTATTTTTTTTTCTACATAAATTGCTTTACTCTATTTCTCTCTCTTAAGTATTTTTTTTATTTTTCAATATGATTCCAACGACTAGTAAAGTTGCAGTTGAAAATAATCTGGTGAATGCGCAAAGGCAACATACTAAGGATAAACTAAGTTTGACGTTGAACACACTAACTTTTTTTAACTCTTTTATCAAGCAAGAAAGATATATCTACTACTTCTGCTACTACTGCTACTGTTACTTCGTTCTCGATTTAATTTAGCTTTTAGATGTCCTACCTTTATTGTCAGCAATATTCTTTTTCCTCAGATTTAACTCTAATTTCATCCAACTCAAATATAAACTAATTTAACTGGTATATAAATTGCGACGATGAAATAAAATCCTATTAGAGTATAGAATTGAATGCATATGTAAATGAGCAACGTTGCGTGTAAACATTTATATTTACATTACTACCTTTCATCATTTGTTTTTTTTTTTTATATTAAAAGAAAACGCTGACTGAGACTCGCGGAAAAAGAAATTATTACGAAGGGTGATGATTGAAAATTTTTACTAAAATCCACAAAACATCAAAAAAATATTTCTAATTAACTCCTTTTCCCCATACACATCCGGCCCCACCCACCAAACGAAAAAAAGAAAAATAAAACCAACAACGGACGCGTAATGCAAATCTGTATAATATTATAATAAAGTACGTATGCGAGTATGTGTATCTATGTACGTAACCAAAAATCTCGTTAACTTGTTTCTATACCTCGATACTTTAATTAAAATAATTTCTATCTCAATCGCGATACATCATAGAACATTTCTAGAGCTTCTATACGAAATACATCATTTTATTTTTTAAAATTCAAAATTGCGAAGGATAGAAAAATAAATAGAAAAGGGAATAACATAATTTGTTTTATAAAATATATATTACACGTGCAAATATGAAACGTTTTTTTGTTTAAATATAATATACCTGTTTAAGTTTTAATATTGATCAAAAATATTACGATACGAATCGAGTATAACCCTAACAAACGTGTTACAACTTTACGTTGTAAGGGTTTATCTTTCGAACGAGATAGACTTTCTCTTTCTCCCGATTTTACTTTCTCAAGAATAAACTTTGCAAACCCCCTTTGGCAAAATCCGTTCTTCCCTTCGGCCCTTGTCCCCTATCGTTGTCGTCAAGAAGTACAACACGAACGCACAGGTGGAAATGTGGGTGTAAGTTGTGGGTGTGAGTGTGGGTGGATTGGCCCTTCGAGCCTTTACGTGTCTTCAACCTAGGATGTAAATTTATGCTAATCGCGTAAACCAAGGCAAGTAGGACAAGCCGCTCGCCGATAACGATTTAAATGAAAGTAATTTGCGGCTGACGAAAGTTTACTCTCGTTGTGGGTGTTGCGGCACCTTTTGTAAATCGTTAAGCACGTACGCGTTTGATCTTTGACCGCGTCTTAATTTTTAACTCATCATCTTGACTTATTCAAACAATCTTAAGTTACATACTTCGTTTTTTTTTTATTTCTCATCTTCAAAAGATTATTCCGTTTTCTTTTTATTTTTCTTTTTGTTACTTATTTCCTTCACTTTTTTTTTAACTTTACTTCATTTATTATTTTTGTTAGAAAACGATAGACGTTCCGATCGATTTACTTCGGTAGCTATCGAAGTCAAGTCAACCAACCAACCCACCGTTTACCTCCTATCTATTTCGTCTACCTAAAGTAAATAACTTTAAATATCGAATTTCCGATGAAAGCTTGATGCCAACGCCATTTCACCAAGGTTTTTACGATCTTCGATCGCGTCTTACATCGGCTCTCTCTTTTTCCGCTCATTTTGTGACACCCTCATCGTTATGATACTATATATTTATATGTCTATATATATAAAGAAAGATAGATAGAGATTTAGAGTGAGATAGATGCACGTGCACGTCCATCTTAATCTAGACGAAAGGATGGTCTATGGGTACACACCTTCACGTAGACGAAATTATGTCGTACAAACATCAATCACGTAGCACCTGCAATTTCTGTTAGATAATTATCTCGAATTCCGAATTACCCTCGATGCACGAAGATCTAATCTGATTTCGCCTTGACTATTTTAACGTGTCGACGGTTTCTAGACGGCTTCATCGAGTTGTTAAATACAATTTAACAAATAGGAAATACGAATCGATTATTTAATTATCACGATCGATTATCACGTTATTTAATATTACTATACTTGACATCTAAATTTACTTTCTATTCTATTTTTTAAAAGATTTACCAAATTAATAATTAAATATTTTTCGTTAGAACGATAAAAAGGTAAGGTGTGTATTTTTTTTTTTTTTTAAACAATGTCTCAAAAGAATTTTGTAATAAATCAAATTGATTAAAAGTTCACCTATTTCTATTTTATAACATTTGTTCTAACATATATGTTACTATATACAAATAAAAACTACAATATATATTTCAAAATAGATCATAGAAATCGTTTATACGCAAATATACTAGAATAAATAAGATAGAATATCTAACTGAGACTGGAGTTCAAAGCTTCGAATCGATATATCGATATCATCTTCTAGACGGTCTTGGTATCACCATTGGGTTGCCGTTGGACAACGTTCTCGCACTCTTATAGTGCGAATAGGGAAGAAAAATAGAAATAGAAATAAGAGAGAAAATGTTATGACCCTAGTGCAGTAGACTTGAACGATAATGCAACGACTACGGGTCGAAGTGCATCGGGTAAGAAGGCTGAATTGCTTCCAATAATGTCAAACACACTGGTCTAACTTTCTGATACGGTATGTGATACCTTTTGACAATATCCCTCTTTCTTCAGATCGGATAAATTTTTTTTTTTCAATAACTTTACACAAAACTATTCATATATATATATATAATATTTCTGACACAATCATATGTGTGACGGTAATAAAAAAAATAATATTAGACTATTTATTTATTATATTTTGATTTCTTTTAAGTAAGATTAAACTAATAAAATTGTTTTCTTTCTAAATAAAAACAAAGTAAGAATAACTTTTCATACAAACGAATCGAAAGTAATTGATAAGTGAATATAATTTAATTCAACAAAATTTATAAAACAACCGGTCTTTTTTTCCTTACGTCGTGTCATATGTGTGTTGTGTGTGTACACAAATTAAATATAAAAAATTATCAATGAAATAAACATTAGTATAATGGTAATTTTAAATATCTTATTATTAAATATGTAAATGAATTAATTAAGTAACTGAATTAATGAAATATATATAATTTATATGAAAAATTCTATCACAAAATGTATGTAACCTTACAGATTTTATTCCAAGTTACGTAAGAATATGTAAACATATATGTACACACATACACACATGTATATTATATATATATATAAATAGAAAAATAGTGATCGGACGTAACGTCGTTTGAACAAATAAATCGTAAAGTACAGTTGGCTAGAGAAGAAAGAACGATTGAACGTGGAAACTCGGACCTGAGATCATGAGACCAAAGGTGGAATAAGGTTGATCCTTCATCGATGATCACGGTAGGTTGATCGCAACGAACGAGAACCTTTCGATCCGCGTATATCGTCCGTTAACGAACGAAATAGCTTTCCGTTGTTTTCATCGTACATCCAACGAGTGATCACAAATCCAACCGAGCTGCTACTGCTGTTGCTATCGAAACCTAGATATCCATTGTCTCGGGAATCTCGAATACAGAGCACGATCGTTGTTGCTATTACAAACGGACAACGAAACTCAGAAAGTCTATACCATTACTATAAGAGAATACGTAGTAGTAGTAGTAATAGTAGTAGTAGTAGTACTAGTTACGAACTTTACCTTTAATTGATCGAATCGTATCTCAAACTGTTACTACCGTCTTCAATTCTTGTCATTTCTCTCCTACCAACATTCGAGAAATCACTATGAGAGTATAAGATCATCTCTTTTCAAGGTTTCATTGTTAACTTTAATGACAAATGTATTTTATTTCATATTGATATTTGATTTTGAAAATAACATTTATTCGAAAATATTTAATGCATTTACAAATGACGTATATTTTTTTTTGTACTTTCTCATAATCCAATACATTATTGAACGGGTATTGCATGAAAAATTTCATATAACGATCATATTAACAATTGAAAATATAATACAATATTTAAAAGAATTTCAAAAATTGATAAATGCGTTATATATACATACATATATAGGTAATATTTTAATAACTGCTTCTACAATTGAATACCTTGATAACAACAGTAATTTGATTGCACGTGCAAAACATGAGTATAATACCTGTGATCGATCAATAACGTATTAATGAGAAAGATGGGTAAAATCATTAAGAAGATAATTGTTCATAAACGAAGTTAAAATTGATTCTATAAAATATATGTATATATAAATATATTATGCATGATATTCTTTAGTATGAATAATCAAATTCTTTGATAGTATCGATCGTACTAGTAATGATTATATACTGTTAAATCGAATAAAATAAGCTTAAGTAAAAATAAAATTGATCGAAACTACCTTCACACGACCACGAAAGAGAATAGAATAGAATAGAATTGAAGAGAGAGAGAGAGATAGTAGCATCGTTGAGTACCAGTAACCGAATTTCAAAGTGAGTTCTCCCTAGTGTGTAGAAGACGCAACGGGATACTCTACGAATAGGAACTTCACAACGTTTCCATCGTTCCACATCTATCCAATAGAAATTCCCAAGAGTTTACTATACTGATACTATTTGATACTTGCGCTTGAAAATAATACTTGCGATTTTATTCTTTTTGTTCAAAATCAATTCTCAAATATCACGATAATTAACATTGATTTCCTATCAATCACATATTTGTATGTATAATCATTCTGGGAATAATAATTAATCATCACGAATAGATAATAAGCTGTCATTTCGAAAATCATACTATTCAAACTATCGACAACGTTCTATTCAATTTCATATCTTCTATATGATTAGAGATATTATGATAAAAGTAATAATTCAATAATTAATTCAATAATTGTGCCATGAAAATATGATAATATAATTTCTTTCGATCGAATAAAAAAGTTATTTCAAAAAAAAAAATAAAAAATAAATATTATCATTAAACACGTAAATAATATATACACATGAATATCTATTTTTTTTTTTTATATCGAAATAATAACACGTGCAATAAAAATGGGAACAAGATGAATGAAATTCAAATAAAGAGTTGTAGATACAAATTAAATAATTAATTCCTGTCTCTCTCTCTCTCTCTCTCTCTCTCTTTTGTAGAATTAATTACGTTAATATATTTATACATACATATATATCTATATATATTATAAACTTTTGTTTCACAATTAAGAAGACAATCATCGTAATCGTCAAGGATAGAGAAAGTGTAGGTAGACTAGGGGTGAGGTTGGGGTAGGACGAGGTAGAAAGAGAGAAAGATACGAAAACGTGTGGAAATTCGCGGGGGTTGGGAATTTGTCGCGAGCTATTATTCTCCGCGTAGAATTTGCATTCTAATCAAAATCCTCGTCCGTTGTCTCTCGGTTCGCGAAACTAATGCCAGAACGCTTGTGCTAATAACTTAGCCGGTAAGAAATTTCCATACGCTCGTGTGGCCCATTTAACAGGCAATTATAAAACAAAACTCGACTCTCGCTATAGAGGAGGAGAAGGAGGAGAATGCCATGACATGTCGGACGAATGAACAATAAGTTATGTGAGAAAACGCGTATGGTGGTGTACAGCAATCATATACCTGGTAAATTGATTAGAAACGTGTAACGTGTTGACATGTTAGCGGAGTTTCATGTTTTAAGTTTCATCAAAATTTCGAATACAATGCAAATTGTCTAGATAAAAAAATTATTTATAATTTCTAAATATCGATTCCTAACTGAGTTGAAAAATAATGCAATTTTAGCACCTACACTTATGTGTTTCATTCCTAATATACAAATTATCGACGATATTAAGTTTGACCATAAATAATTTACCTCTTTTATAAGACAGATTTTTGTCTTGTATAGTTGACAAAATTCCTATTAGAAAAATAAAAGAACATATAAAATCATTACCGTATTAAACCTGAAATAAATATTTTCATTGATTAAATAAGAAAAATAAAAAAAAAACTCTACAAAAATTAAAAAATAATAATTCATATTTAGTGTTTACGTGTGTGCCTTCAGAAATGCCATTATACACATATATATATATATTAAAAAATGAAACAATTTTAGGAACTCAAATAGAAAGAAATCTCGAAGGTTTGTTGTTAAATCCAACGATGATCACCTGTAACAAAAAGAAAACTATATTAATTATAGAATCAAGTGAGATACAATAGCCTGACATATGAATCGTCCAATTTGCAGATGCACTTTTCAAATTGAATTCTCTATTTATTGCTATCAAATCTCTATTTAAAGTTGCAATAAAAATGAATTTAAACGTGTGATTTTACATTTAAAAAAAAAATAAAAAAGTAAAAGTACAAATATTAAGTTACTAGAGAAAATAATATCTATTAATTATTATAACTAATACTTTTAAACTGCATTATGTAGAAAAGAAAAAATTACAAATTTAATAAAATATGATCAAAGTGAAAAATCTTAAAGACAAAAAAAAAAGAAAGATTACTTTAATATTCAAAAGACGATAATTAGATTTCAAAATGTAATAAAAAGGAAATTTAAATATTTTGATTCGAACTAACTAAACACATATGCATCTTTTTGACGATATAGACACGCATCTGGTGTCCCAAGGAGATGGAATGGTCCATCATCTCCAATTACAACTAGAAATTAATGACGAGCAAAAAAGTAAAACAATAAAATATAAAATATGACTAGAGAGCTATTCTCTAAAGGTTCAAACTTGCTGTTGAACCTTTGAAAATAACTCAATAGCCTGTAGTTGCCCTCTTGAGCCACAATTAAGTGGGGGCCTCTTCGGCATTAAGCCTCTTCTTTCTTCATTCCATGAAAACTGCATTTGGACATTTCCTACGTGCGAGCAAGATAAGATCTTTCATACTAATTTTGCAAATGAACTCGTATTTTGTTATGATTCTAATTCCCAATTATATTAAAAAATTAATTTACATTTCGCGTTCACTTTTCTATCTCGTGGACCATCAATGAACTTGGAGTTCATTGACCATACACGAGAATATTTAATCGAATGTCCAAGCAGATAATAATTTCCCTCGATGACCTAATAACACTTCGCACTTTTAACGTCGAGTAATAAAATGGAATTGAAATAAAAAGTGCAATAAATGCAATGCATTTTCTTGCAATACTTTGTTATATTTAATTATATCAAATATTTCTAGCTGTAAGATAAAATCGCGATAGTGCGTAGTGCTAATCCTGAAATACTTAAAACTAAGTATCAAATGCATCAAAGAATTTGCGAATTTGATTCGACTCTATCTCGTTCGAAATAAAATCGAAGTAGAAATAAATTTTTCAAATGGTTGCAAATACCTTTGAATCATGATACATAATAAAGATCACAGAATAGTTACAAAATAAATTAACAAATCAAACATAATATAGAATGAGATGATCAAATTTTGTAACAATTCTGTATAAACCAGGAGGCGGAATTTCCACTCCGGAGTGGAAGCAAGAAGTCTAATGCCTTTCCTGGATCCTACCTACTTAAAATTAAAGTTTTCACATTCATTCAGAGAAGTATACTACCTGCCTGCCTATTACCCATATTTTTACCCATTTTAAGAAAAACCATACATACCCACCCACTCACTCCACGGTTCTCACACATACCACCAGGGTGCAAAAGCCTACACTAGAGAGCATGCCCCGGGGCACCTCCGACACCCTAGTTCAACCACGTTTTCTAAACTTATATGCTAATGGGTATACGTACGTATTTTGCTGTAATCGACTGCCAAGGCTAATGATTATTGCATAAAAAACTAAAGCAAAAATACAAGTATACACTAGTATATATGTATGCATACTAGTAATATACAAGTATATCAAAGTTTCCACAAATAAATGCAGTAACTCTACTATGCAAACGAGATTATCAAACAAATTAGAAATATTTAATATAAATATAAGAATACACAGAAACGTGATATGAGGAAGTAGTGCTTTGAGTATTTAATAATGTATTAAATGAATAAAAAATATCGCGAAACGATGTACAATACACACTACCTAATACGCACACACAGGTGTAAAGTACATCGTGCAATCACTAGCACAATAACAGCCGCCAATAGGGGAAAAAACTAAAACTAAACCCACGCTAACTGTTTCTCACCCATACGTGTAACACCTGGGCACACGCATAGATGAGAACGCAGAAAGTATGGGGGGGAGAAACGGGAGATTAGTATATTAGAAGCTGAAAATCCTGATCTAAAAAATATGATTAACACATATATAAATATATCAAAAGATTTTAATAAAAATTCATCTAAGCGACTAAGGACTCTACAAGTCATTTGGTGAATAATGACTTAAACAAGCGAATGAAAAAAAAAGTTACCCCATATGAAACAATTATAGCTTCGAGGTAAAGGTTGTATTAAAAGACTCTACAATAATGATGGATATTTTTTGCAAACCTCGGACGACTCCTTTCATTAAGTTGGCTGTTCTAATGAAAGAACTGGGCTTTGAGCCACCACTTAACTGCCAAAGTCTATCCGTCGCGAATAAGTTTGTCTTCTTGCTCATTTATTTAAAATATCAAAGTATTGATATATCAAAATTAATTTCGATTAGATAAACTATGTACGAAGCAATGCATGTAAGACATTTATTACATGCTTTTATAAACGTAATAAAAAAGAGAGTGCATTTATAAATTGCATTATGAATTAAATGAATTTAACCGATGAGACAAGAAAACCTATCCTGAACTAATAATAAAACATACAATAAAACATATAATAAAATATACAATTTTCATGAGTAACTCCTAAAAAGGAATTACTCATGTGCTCGTCAATAATTTATTTAAATAATTACAACCAGTAACTCGTGCCGATTTGGACCTTTCATCCTCGGCATGATTGAGCACTGGAGGGACTTTAAATAAAAACTCATGGTTTAAGAAGTTCTGCGATGGCTCCAAAACACTCCTACTTCGCAGCAAGTATTGTAGTCTGACCATGGAAGACGATACTCGATTTGCCATTGAAGAAGATCCATCGAAGATCCATCGAAGATCCATCGAAGATCCATCGAAGAATTCATCCAACATCTTTGAAAGGAAGAGAATCCATGGTTATATCTGTAAAATAAAATAGAACAAAACGATAAGTTATCTAGAATATTATCCAAAATCATATAAAATAAAATCGAATAAAATGTAAATAAAAATGAATACTTACAATGCATTCCAAGGAGATGCAGCTCTATTGCACCATGGTGATGCACCTCGCGTGAATCTAAAAACGCGGTATGAACGAAAATAAGAAACTATAGATGAGTTTCTTATCGCGAAACCGAAATTTTATTACACGACGAACAACACTGACTCTAATTCGCGTTTGATTTTAATTTATTACTCGCCCGATCACTGATTCTACAACTAATACAAAGACTGCATTGCACGCAGTTTGATAATACCACCATAAACACTGCACATATTGCTTCACGCACTATTGCAATCTGAAACTGAAATAAAAAACAATACTATTAATATCATTACTATTACAAAAAATCATTAAAATTTTTGAGGAATTATTTAATACAAAAATATACTCACTTTAAATCTTTATTGATGAATGCACAATGGGTCTCCTATCCTTAGGATAATGATGTCAATGCACAAATAATGACTATAAAACATATATAATAATTAATGCAATTAATTCAATTAACACTAGATTTATGGACTGAGCAAATGTGATTCATTTCAAACTTTTTTGTTACATATATATAAAATAGAAATATTTCAATTAATTGTAATTTAATAAAATTTAAATTTAATTACTTTTAAAATAGAATATTTTTTAAAAATATATATTAATTTTTAATGCTGTAATGAAATATGCATAAATATTAATTCCTCTCCTCTACCAACTTTTTCATTTAAACAATGTTTGTAAATTTTAAAAAAATAGTGAAGATAACAATAATGAACAAATCTAGTGTTAAACGAATTTCTAAATGAATTTAATTAATAAAATGTGAATACCATTCCAACGATGATCTGAAACACAAATAAAAACAAGATTATATAAATCTTTGTTATATAAAAATAACTATAATTATCGAAAAAATGTTTCATATAAAAATTAACTTACGTTTTTTCTTCATTGATGAATGCACGATGGGTCTCCTACCCTTAGGATGACGATGAACACACGTTTAAATTTAATAAAAGAAACTTGCGAGTTTCTTAACCGAGCAAACGAAACTTTAATATGCGACGATCAACACTGAATCTACTTGTCGACTTTTTTATATTTTATTTTAACACGATGCAACACACGAGAACCTCATTGCCTACGCGCTCGATTGCAATGATTTTCTGAAACAGAAAAAGAAAAAGAACAATTAAGATCATTGTTGTAATAAAAATCAATTGAAATTATCATAGAAATGTTTGATAGTAAAATATACTTACTTTTAGTCTTCGTTGATGACTGCAGGATGGGTATCCTACCCTTAGGATGACGATGTATAAAATAAAATTAAATAAAAAGTCTGAAAAGCTGAAACATACTAAAGACTATATTACAATATTTCCTGTAAATCATTTCTGAAGGCAGGGCACACATTAAAACCATTGAATATTTTTGATAGAATGGTATTCAAGTTATTAAATATTTGTGAAATTGATCAAAGTATGCAACTATTTGCTTGCAATATTACATATTAAGTATGTAATGTTAGTATAAATATTAATTAAAAATCTTTAAAGTTGTCTAAATAAAACAGTAATTGTATCAGCAAACGCAATAAAGAGTAACATAAAAAATAAACCAATTTTTATACCATTCTATGCAATGAGAAACTTTTTAAACTATTAAAATCAAAACGATAACGTTAGAAATAAAATTATTAAATAATTTAATACGTCACTTTTTCGTTTATGTTGTCTCGTCGAAGGATAGAAAACGAATACGAGCTACATTACTACGTAACCTTGGTAGAGGAGATCTTCGGAATGTCGAACGCTCGGCTATTATACCTATGTTATCGGCTGTTTACGTTTTGTCGTCGACTCGAGAAATATCTACAAATATAAATACACATTTATATAATAGCTTATATGTAGAGTGTATTGTTTTCTTATTCTTCCTCTCTCTCACACACTCCTTCTCTCTCACTCTTTCTGTAGTATTTCTATATGCTTATATGCTTATACTTAAGAAAAATAATGCTCACCTCGCCGTATATGGAGTAGATAAAAAAAGTTGCCACAAGATTAAAAGGTTAGTGAATTCGTGTTGCAACTCTCCCCATGCTCAGAAAGCTAAAAAAAAAAGTAAAATATGAAAAAACTCACGTATAAAAATTATGCATGTAGTATGCATTTGATATATAACATTCGTTATATATCATTTAATATATAACAGGAAGGTGTACATTAAAATATTAATTGAAACAATTACCTGAAATTAACGGGATAACCAAATCCGCTGTAACAAGTATACAGAACGCAGGTTAAAAAATTCGAAAGATTCGCCATATTGCAGTGCATAAAGCAGGCGCGTAAGATTGGCGCGAAAATACTGCATGCGCGAAAATGATGCGCAGTATGTCTTCCTTCCACCTATATTAAAGAAAAATTTTGAATGATTAAAAATACGATATAGAAGCATAAAAATTGTCAAAATATACTCAAAAAATCAAAATTGATCCTTATATCCTTTATATATTATAATAGAAAAGTGTAAACCTTACAAAATATCTATTAATTACCTGAACTTAACGGGACGATGACACTCCGATGTGTTCTCCACGAAAGACGCCATGAAACTGAAGAATTCGGACGAAAGCTTGGCTGTGATTGGCTAATTCATTTTTTTGAACAAGAAAAGGGTCATCACGGCTTCCTACACGGACAGAATCTGACCTTCCTCATGACCACGCTGGTCAAACTACATATGATAATTTATTTATTAAATAAATTAAAAATCATTTCTATTTTTCTAATAAATGTACACAATACTTAAAAATATTCTAAAAATAATGAATAGAATAAAGACAATGTAGACATTAAGAGATCTTTGTCGTTTTGCACAAAAAAACAAAATCGTATAGAAGACAATTGTCGATAGAAAAATGTCTAATATGAAATGCAGCATATGAAAGAATAAATTCCCAAAATCTGTATCGATAAAGAATCCTCACAATTGAAATACTTTCACAGATGCATAATTGTTTTAAAAATATTCACAATAGCGTTTATACACGATTCACACACGAAGATTATTCCACATGATTTTCTATGCTATAAGATACTACATTCTCTTTATTCTATTCATTATTTTTAGAATAATTATGAATAACATGTACGTTTAATTTCTAATCGAAAAAAGAAACATAAATTTATAATAAATCAAAATTATTCTCCTCTATTTAATGTATGTTAAAACATATGAAATGTTTAAACCAATGTATATGCATAGAAACAATCTGAAATGTAATTAGACAATATTAGAATAATAAAATAATTGTTAAATAATTAATATAAGTACATTTTGTTATCTAATAACTAATTACATATGATCTATCTACCTTTCCCTTCAAGATTTACCTTTTAACTGAGACATTATCCTCTGTGAAAATGCTTTTATTTTAATGTTGTTTAGGTTATTTTCCAAATCTGCCCATATATGAAACGCAAATAACATTCAAAATATACAGAGATTCACATTATAACTCTCTTTATGTTATTACTATTTTTATTAAATACACATGTAACTTGTAATCGTTACAAAAATAATGAATAAAATATAAAATAATGCATAATATAAACATTATCTTATTGCTCACGAGATCATAATCATGTAGAAAAGAAATCTTGTCAAAGAAATTTGTAAAACAATTGACAATCTATCGCTTGCCAACAATAGAAAAGTCCCTATAATTTGTTTCTTTAACGTAAAAACTCGCCTTTATGATAAAGATTTAATTTTATACGTGTGGCAAGCGATAGATTGTCAATTGTTTTACAAATTTCTTTGACAAGATTTCTGTTCTACATGATTATTTTCTCGTGAGCAATGAGATAATGTTTATATTATGCATTCTTTTTATATTTTATTAATTATTTTTGTAATGTTTACAATTAAAGAGTGTAAAGTATTGTGTAAAGTGAAAAAAATGCAAAAATAAGAGAGTTATAATGTGAATCTCTGTTTAATTGGAATGTTTTATTTTGTTACATACATGGGCAGATTTGGAAAATAACCTAAACAACATTAAAATAAAAGCATTTTCACAGAGGATAATGTCTCAGTTAAAAGGTAAATCTTGAAGGGAAAGGTAGATAGATCATATGTAATTAGTTATTAGATAACAAAATGTACTTATATTAATTATTTAACAATTATTTTATTATTCTAATATTGTCTAATTACATTTCAGATTGTTTCTATGCATATACATTGGTTTAAACATTTCATATGTTTTAACATACATTAAATAGAGGAGAATAATTTTGATTTATTATAAATTTATGTTTCTTTTTTCGATTAGAAATTAAACGTACATGTTATTCATAATTATTCTAAAAATAATGAATAGAATAAAGAGAATGTAGTATCTTATAGCATAGAAAATCATGTGGAATAATCTTCGTGTGTGAATCGTGTATAAACGCTATTGTGAATATTTTTAAAA
Source organism: Polistes dominula (assembly GCF_049000335.1). NCBI lineage: Eukaryota > Metazoa > Arthropoda > Insecta > Hymenoptera > Vespidae > Polistes > Polistes dominula. The sequence goes on along the minus strand of NW_028300939.1, from coordinate 995,125 downwards.
CAATTATGCATCTGTGAAAGTATTTCAATTGTGAGGATTCTTTATCGATACAGATTTTGGGAATTTATTCTTTCATATGCTGCATTTCATATTAGACATTTTTCTATCGACAATTGTCTTCTATACGATTTTGTTTTTTTGTGCAAAACGACAAAGATCTCTTAATGTCTACATTGTCTTTATTCTATTCATTATTTTTAGAATATTTTTAAGTATTGTGTACATTTATTAGAAAAATAGAAATGATTTTTAATTTATTTAATAAATAAATTATCATATGTAGTTTGACCAGCGTGGTCATGAGGAAGGTCAGATTCTGTCCGTGTAGGAAGCCGTGATGACCCTTTTCTTGTTCAAAAAAATGAATTAGCCAATCACAGCCAAGCTTTCGTCCGAATTCTTCAGTTTCATGGCGTCTTTCGTGGAGAACACATCGGAGTGTCATCGTCCCGTTAAGTTCAGGTAATTAATAGATATTTTGTAAGGTTTACACTTTTCTATTATAATATATAAAGGATATAAGGATCAATTTTGATTTTTTGAGTATATTTTGACAATTTTTATGCTTCTATATCGTATTTTTAATCATTCAAAATTTTTCTTTAATATAGGTGGAAGGAAGACATACTGCGCATCATTTTCGCGCATGCAGTATTTTCGCGCCAATCTTACGCGCCTGCTTTATGCACTGCAATATGGCGAATCTTTCGAATTTTTTAACCTGCGTTCTGTATACTTGTTACAGCGGATTTGGTTATCCCGTTAATTTCAGGTAATTGTTTCAATTAATATTTTAATGTACACCTTCCTGTTATATATTAAATGATATATAACGAATGTTATATATCAAATGCATACTACATGCATAATTTTTATACGTGAGTTTTTTCATATTTTACTTTTTTTTTTAGCTTTCTGAGCATGGGGAGAGTTGCAACACGAATTCACTAACCTTTTAATCTTGTGGCAACTTTTTTTATCTACTCCATATACGGCGAGGTGAGCATTATTTTTCTTAAGTATAAGCATATAAGCATATAGAAATACTACAGAAAGAGTGAGAGAGAAGGAGTGTGTGAGAGAGAGGAAGAATAAGAAAACAATACACTCTACATATAAGCTATTATATAAATGTGTATTTATATTTGTAGATATTTCTCGAGTCGACGACAAAACGTAAACAGCCGATAACATAGGTATAATAGCCGAGCGTTCGACATTCCGAAGATCTCCTCTACCAAGGTTACGTAGTAATGTAGCTCGTATTCGTTTTCTATCCTTCGACGAGACAACATAAACGAAAAAGTGACGTATTAAATTATTTAATAATTTTATTTCTAACGTTATCGTTTTGATTTTAATAGTTTAAAAAGTTTCTCATTGCATAGAATGGTATAAAAATTGGTTTATTTTTTATGTTACTCTTTATTGCGTTTGCTGATACAATTACTGTTTTATTTAGACAACTTTAAAGATTTTTAATTAATATTTATACTAACATTACATACTTAATATGTAATATTGCAAGCAAATAGTTGCATACTTTGATCAATTTCACAAATATTTAATAACTTGAATACCATTCTATCAAAAATATTCAATGGTTTTAATGTGTGCCCTGCCTTCAGAAATGATTTACAGGAAATATTGTAATATAGTCTTTAGTATGTTTCAGCTTTTCAGACTTTTTATTTAATTTTATTTTATACATCGTCATCCTAAGGGTAGGATACCCATCCTGCAGTCATCAACGAAGACTAAAAGTAAGTATATTTTACTATCAAACATTTCTATGATAATTTCAATTGATTTTTATTACAACAATGATCTTAATTGTTCTTTTTCTTTTTCTGTTTCAGAAAATCATTGCAATCGAGCGCGTAGGCAATGAGGTTCTCGTGTGTTGCATCGTGTTAAAATAAAATATAAAAAAGTCGACAAGTAGATTCAGTGTTGATCGTCGCATATTAAAGTTTCGTTTGCTCGGTTAAGAAACTCGCAAGTTTCTTTTATTAAATTTAAACGTGTGTTCATCGTCATCCTAAGGGTAGGAGACCCATCGTGCATTCATCAATGAAGAAAAAACGTAAGTTAATTTTTATATGAAACATTTTTTCGATAATTATAGTTATTTTTATATAACAAAGATTTATATAATCTTGTTTTTATTTGTGTTTCAGATCATCGTTGGAATGGTATTCACATTTTATTAATTAAATTCATTTAGAAATTCGTTTAACACTAGATTTGTTCATTATTGTTATCTTCACTATTTTTTTAAAATTTACAAACATTGTTTAAATGAAAAAGTTGGTAGAGGAGAGGAATTAATATTTATGCATATTTCATTACAGCATTAAAAATTAATATATATTTTTAAAAAATATTCTATTTTAAAAGTAATTAAATTTAAATTTTATTAAATTACAATTAATTGAAATATTTCTATTTTATATATATGTAACAAAAAAGTTTGAAATGAATCACATTTGCTCAGTCCATAAATCTAGTGTTAATTGAATTAATTGCATTAATTATTATATATGTTTTATAGTCATTATTTGTGCATTGACATCATTATCCTAAGGATAGGAGACCCATTGTGCATTCATCAATAAAGATTTAAAGTGAGTATATTTTTGTATTAAATAATTCCTCAAAAATTTTAATGATTTTTTGTAATAGTAATGATATTAATAGTATTGTTTTTTATTTCAGTTTCAGATTGCAATAGTGCGTGAAGCAATATGTGCAGTGTTTATGGTGGTATTATCAAACTGCGTGCAATGCAGTCTTTGTATTAGTTGTAGAATCAGTGATCGGGCGAGTAATAAATTAAAATCAAACGCGAATTAGAGTCAGTGTTGTTCGTCGTGTAATAAAATTTCGGTTTCGCGATAAGAAACTCATCTATAGTTTCTTATTTTCGTTCATACCGCGTTTTTAGATTCACGCGAGGTGCATCACCATGGTGCAATAGAGCTGCATCTCCTTGGAATGCATTGTAAGTATTCATTTTTATTTACATTTTATTCGATTTTATTTTATATGATTTTGGATAATATTCTAGATAACTTATCGTTTTGTTCTATTTTATTTTACAGATATAACCATGGATTCTCTTCCTTTCAAAGATGTTGGATGAATTCTTCGATGGATCTTCGATGGATCTTCGATGGATCTTCGATGGATCTTCTTCAATGGCAAATCGAGTATCGTCTTCCATGGTCAGACTACAATACTTGCTGCGAAGTAGGAGTGTTTTGGAGCCATCGCAGAACTTCTTAAACCATGAGTTTTTATTTAAAGTCCCTCCAGTGCTCAATCATGCCGAGGATGAAAGGTCCAAATCGGCACGAGTTACTGGTTGTAATTATTTAAATAAATTATTGACGAGCACATGAGTAATTCCTTTTTAGGAGTTACTCATGAAAATTGTATATTTTATTATATGTTTTATTGTATGTTTTATTATTAGTTCAGGATAGGTTTTCTTGTCTCATCGGTTAAATTCATTTAATTCATAATGCAATTTATAAATGCACTCTCTTTTTTATTACGTTTATAAAAGCATGTAATAAATGTCTTACATGCATTGCTTCGTACATAGTTTATCTAATCGAAATTAATTTTGATATATCAATACTTTGATATTTTAAATAAATGAGCAAGAAGACAAACTTATTCGCGACGGATAGACTTTGGCAGTTAAGTGGTGGCTCAAAGCCCAGTTCTTTCATTAGAACAGCCAACTTAATGAAAGGAGTCGTCCGAGGTTTGCAAAAAATATCCATCATTATTGTAGAGTCTTTTAATACAACCTTTACCTCGAAGCTATAATTGTTTCATATGGGGTAACTTTTTTTTTCATTCGCTTGTTTAAGTCATTATTCACCAAATGACTTGTAGAGTCCTTAGTCGCTTAGATGAATTTTTATTAAAATCTTTTGATATATTTATATATGTGTTAATCATATTTTTTAGATCAGGATTTTCAGCTTCTAATATACTAATCTCCCGTTTCTCCCCCCCATACTTTCTGCGTTCTCATCTATGCGTGTGCCCAGGTGTTACACGTATGGGTGAGAAACAGTTAGCGTGGGTTTAGTTTTAGTTTTTTCCCCTATTGGCGGCTGTTATTGTGCTAGTGATTGCACGATGTACTTTACACCTGTGTGTGCGTATTAGGTAGTGTGTATTGTACATCGTTTCGCGATATTTTTTATTCATTTAATACATTATTAAATACTCAAAGCACTACTTCCTCATATCACGTTTCTGTGTATTCTTATATTTATATTAAATATTTCTAATTTGTTTGATAATCTCGTTTGCATAGTAGAGTTACTGCATTTATTTGTGGAAACTTTGATATACTTGTATATTACTAGTATGCATACATATATACTAGTGTATACTTGTATTTTTGCTTTAGTTTTTTATGCAATAATCATTAGCCTTGGCAGTCGATTACAGCAAAATACGTACGTATACCCATTAGCATATAAGTTTAGAAAACGTGGTTGAACTAGGGTGTCGGAGGTGCCCCGGGGCATGCTCTCTAGTGTAGGCTTTTGCACCCTGGTGGTATGTGTGAGAACCGTGGAGTGAGTGGGTGGGTATGTATGGTTTTTCTTAAAATGGGTAAAAATATGGGTAATAGGCAGGCAGGTAGTATACTTCTCTGAATGAATGTGAAAACTTTAATTTTAAGTAGGTAGGATCCAGGAAAGGCATTAGACTTCTTGCTTCCACTCCGGAGTGGAAATTCCGCCTCCTGGTTTATACAGAATTGTTACAAAATTTGATCATCTCATTCTATATTATGTTTGATTTGTTAATTTATTTTGTAACTATTCTGTGATCTTTATTATGTATCATGATTCAAAGGTATTTGCAACCATTTGAAAAATTTATTTCTACTTCGATTTTATTTCGAACGAGATAGAGTCGAATCAAATTCGCAAATTCTTTGATGCATTTGATACTTAGTTTTAAGTATTTCAGGATTAGCACTACGCACTATCGCGATTTTATCTTACAGCTAGAAATATTTGATATAATTAAATATAACAAAGTATTGCAAGAAAATGCATTGCATTTATTGCACTTTTTATTTCAATTCCATTTTATTACTCGACGTTAAAAGTGCGAAGTGTTATTAGGTCATCGAGGGAAATTATTATCTGCTTGGACATTCGATTAAATATTCTCGTGTATGGTCAATGAACTCCAAGTTCATTGATGGTCCACGAGATAGAAAAGTGAACGCGAAATGTAAATTAATTTTTTAATATAATTGGGAATTAGAATCATAACAAAATACGAGTTCATTTGCAAAATTAGTATGAAAGATCTTATCTTGCTCGCACGTAGGAAATGTCCAAATGCAGTTTTCATGGAATGAAGAAAGAAGAGGCTTAATGCCGAAGAGGCCCCCACTTAATTGTGGCTCAAGAGGGCAACTACAGGCTATTGAGTTATTTTCAAAGGTTCAACAGCAAGTTTGAACCTTTAGAGAATAGCTCTCTAGTCATATTTTATATTTTATTGTTTTACTTTTTTGCTCGTCATTAATTTCTAGTTGTAATTGGAGATGATGGACCATTCCATCTCCTTGGGACACCAGATGCGTGTCTATATCGTCAAAAAGATGCATATGTGTTTAGTTAGTTCGAATCAAAATATTTAAATTTCCTTTTTATTACATTTTGAAATCTAATTATCGTCTTTTGAATATTAAAGTAATCTTTCTTTTTTTTTTGTCTTTAAGATTTTTCACTTTGATCATATTTTATTAAATTTGTAATTTTTTCTTTTCTACATAATGCAGTTTAAAAGTATTAGTTATAATAATTAATAGATATTATTTTCTCTAGTAACTTAATATTTGTACTTTTACTTTTTTATTTTTTTTTAAATGTAAAATCACACGTTTAAATTCATTTTTATTGCAACTTTAAATAGAGATTTGATAGCAATAAATAGAGAATTCAATTTGAAAAGTGCATCTGCAAATTGGACGATTCATATGTCAGGCTATTGTATCTCACTTGATTCTATAATTAATATAGTTTTCTTTTTGTTACAGGTGATCATCGTTGGATTTAACAACAAACCTTCGAGATTTCTTTCTATTTGAGTTCCTAAAATTGTTTCATTTTTTAATATATATATATATGTGTATAATGGCATTTCTGAAGGCACACACGTAAACACTAAATATGAATTATTATTTTTTAATTTTTGTAGAGTTTTTTTTTTATTTTTCTTATTTAATCAATGAAAATATTTATTTCAGGTTTAATACGGTAATGATTTTATATGTTCTTTTATTTTTCTAATAGGAATTTTGTCAACTATACAAGACAAAAATCTGTCTTATAAAAGAGGTAAATTATTTATGGTCAAACTTAATATCGTCGATAATTTGTATATTAGGAATGAAACACATAAGTGTAGGTGCTAAAATTGCATTATTTTTCAACGCGGTTAGGAACGTTTAAGAGGGCAAAATTTTTTTATATTCTAGACAATTTTTTTTCCTCTTGTGCATTTTTTTTCACTATCTTTCTCTCTCTCCTCTTCCGCATTTCTTTTTTTTTCTCTCTTTTTTACTGATCTCACGCGTTGCTCATAAAAGAGGTAGTTTTACGTCTCTTCGACAAAGCCGTGAAGATACGATGAAGTCGCTTGAGTGTCTACCATGAGAGAAGAAAACGTTGACGATTATCGTTTCAGGGCTCTCGGACCTACCGAAATTTCTTCCACCTACTTTATCCCAAATGGTGTTTGACCTTATAACGTTGAATATGTGTATATATATCTATATATCTAGATATATTTAGCGATTATTACCTTACATAGGATAGTACAACGATCCACCTTCGGCATTGATATCCTTAAGGGTTGAAGGGTAGGGGGATCTTGCCAATAAAACAGGATCTATGTTGATTCATAATTCTACTTTTTATTAGGATTATAATAAAAATATATTTCAACAATATTTTATCCAATGATACCTTTCTTTTTTTATTATTTTTATATGTGACTTCTTATCCTCACATAGATTATATTATTATTATAATTCTAGTTTTGATATTTTTATAAATACTAGTACTGTAGATAGTGTGCACTATAATATATTATTGACGTATATATTAATTAATAATAAATAGAGATCTGTTATCAAGTTTTATATTTTACTTTTCTTTTTTTCTTATTACACAACCGTGATATTGTAAAGAAGACAATAATCTAATAAAAATCTTTGTTTCATTGTTATAGATTTGCAAAATGGTATTGTGTTTAAACATGGAAATTGATACGTAGATAAATATAACGAGATGAAATAAAATAAGAATGCAACGTATATGGAAAATCCGAATGAAATCATATAATTATTTAACGAATGATTGATTATTAATAATATATGCGTTATAAAAAGTATAAGAGATGATTTATGGACTTATGGATTATGGTAGGGAGGGGGACAAATAAATGTTTTATAATTAATAAGCGCGAGTATCATCAATTTATTCCATATATTATATAACAAAATTAACATTGTAAATATATTAATTATCGACAAACAATATAATATAAATATTACATACATGATACGATTAAAAAGCTACGAGTGTTATTATCGGCCCATTAATGGCAGTTATCATCGGCCCATTAATGGTAGTTATCATCGGCCCATTAATGGCAGTTATTATCGGCCCATTAATGGCAGTTATTATCGGCCCATTACCGGCATTTATTATCGGCCCATTACCGGCATTTATTATCGGCCCATTACCGGCATTTATTACTGGCCCATTACCGGCATTTATTATCGGCCCATTACCGGCATTTATTACTGGCCCATTACCGGCATTTATTACTGGCCCATTACCGGCATTTATTACTGGCCCATTACCGGCATTTATTACTGGCCCATTACCGGCATTTATTACTGGCCCATTACCGGCATTTATTATCGGCCCATTACCGGCATTTATTACTGGCCCATTACCGGCATTTATTATCGGCCCATTACCGGCATTTATTATCGGCCCATTACCGGCAGTTATTATCGGCCCATTAATGGCAGTTATTATCGCAGTATATTATCAGTTATTATAATGGTAGTTGATCATTGGCCGATTAATGGGCCAAGCAATGGGCCACGTATTATTCAAATTATTAGCCCATTAACATCATCATAATTTAATAATCTATATATCATCATCTTCAGACAGTTATATATTTCTCTATGTCTGATCCCCCGAAAAATATACCTGACAATACGAAGGATTATACAGATTACAATAAAAAAAACTGCTTGAATAAACAATGAAAGAGAAAGGGATTGAACAAGATAAGAGTCGTCCGTGCGCGCCGAACGCTCAGGAAAGCGGTCCGAGGTAGTTACGTTCAGGCACCAAAAATGTAGTTAGAGACATCGGATCTTTTTGAAATTTTAACACAATATTTCTACATATATATACATTCGAAAAATGTAAAAAAAAAAAAAAAAAATTTTTTTAAATTGCAGAGTAGAAGGTCCCCTTAACACATTCATCTTTTGTTCTTCTTGTTTCTTTTTTTCATAACAATTTATTTAATTAATTTCAATATGAAAAAAGAAGAGAAATAATTTATTCCAATAATATCGAAACAAATTGGTTGTATAAAATAAAGAATTCTCAATCGCTTTTTTTTTCTTTTTAATTTTTCCTTTATAACAAATACATCGAGATCTCCTATTTCAAAAAGAAAATAAAAATTGGACGAGTTCGTTTAATTTATCAAACGCTCGCGGAATAATCAGTTTCTTTTTTCTTTGTTTTTTATTATTTTTCTTCTTTACTAGACACAGTCCTTTTACATATCGCAGCCCCTTCGACGACGTTACGACTTTATCCCTTGTTTTAACATTAACGATTCAAAGCCATTCGTATACAACGATGACGAAGACGAATATGAAAACGAAAATGAAAACGAAAATGAAAACGAAAACTTTGACGACCTAGGAAAAATAACGCCTCTAGCTTGCCAGTTTTGCTTTGGAAAATACGAGAATGTTGGACCAAAGCTTGCTAGGCAACCTAACAAGAACAATTTTTTGTATTTTTTTTTTGTTTTGTTTCGTTTCGTATCGTTCTCAGGGCAAACTCAGGAGTAAAGAAATTGTGAACGATAATACTCGATTAATTAAAAATAATACTTTCGCGAAATTATTTTATTTTTTAATTAGGTATATTAATACAATTTTAAACTCATAGATTTATTTAGTTATGTATATATATAAATTGGGACATAACTTTTGATCTTTCGTGTAAAGTATAATTCGTTTTTTTTTTTTCTTTTTTGTTTTTTTCTTTTTTGAGAATGTCAAAGTTGTCACGATCCACCCTGTAGATGTATATCTTCCTGCAAAGAGGAAATGTCTTCTTTTCCTTTACTCGGATCATACCTTTTTTTTTTCTTTTCACTAACGCAGAGTAGAGTTAAGCAAACCCTCTTGAGACAGGGCAGACAGAAGAACATAGAATGAAAGAAAAAGGGTGAAAGTCTGATTACAAAGTACGAATAAAAGTTGAAGTTAAGAAAAATGTCGTGTTTTAGTTCTCTTCTTTTTTCTTCTTTTCTTAACATCCAAACGAAAGAAACAAGAAATTAAAGAAGTCCTTGCTAATCGATATAAATCATATTAAATATGTAAAAATCACTATGCTAATTAATACGTAGAAAAGGGTTGTAAAGTTCATAACTTTTCATGGAAAAAAGGTGTAAATTTTGGTCATAATTTTTGAAAGGTTGCACCATCTAAATTTTGTTTCATACTTATACATAAAAGAAATTTAGTTTTTTCACGTTAACTTTTATACATACATACATACATACATACATACATACATACGTAGATTGAATTTTTCGAAAGAGATGAAAATGGAAGGAAGGGGTAGGAAAGAAAAAATGATACACAAAAAAAAGGAAACAAAAAAGAAAAAGGGGATGAAAACACACGAAGGAGACGAATCTCGTCGTGTTACTTTTTTTTTCTTTTTTCTGTTCTTACAACTGGCGTACCGAGTGTTATCGTTGTAACTTAAATCCGTAATCCGTGTGAGAGTCACGCTCGAGTTTCGCGAGTGAGAAGAAGAAGAAGAAGAAGAAGAAGAAGAAGAAGATGAAGATGATGCAAATGTTGCACCGCCGATGTACACCCACCCACACGCGCCTATCCATGTTTTCCTTCCGCTCCACTTTTCGCGAAAGTGTACGTGGGATTTTGCGCGTGATGCATCGTAACGAGTCGACGAAGGGCCTCTTTCTCTTTTCTACGAATAAACAAAATACGAGACAGTATCATAGATAAAAAAAAGTAATAAAACTTTAGTTAATCGCTGTATCTTTATTTAATGTTTTTTTTTTCTTACTTAATTGGGCCTTAACTTTTGGTACAAAATTTACGTGGTATAATCGATGATAATGTTTAAAAATATTAACGTGTTTTTTGTATAATGATAGGACATTGTATTTTTTTATTTTTTTATTTTTTTAGGCAGTGTGTATAATTAATAGAAATTTCACAAATAGAACCCCCTTCCTTCCATGACATTCTATAAATTATCTTTTTATATTCTCGGTTTATTTAATTAATAAAAATATTATAATTTAATAATTCGATAAAGTTACAAATAGAAAAAGAAACTTAAGAAGATTCACTTCTTCAATCGCATGCAAGTTCGATGCAATTTATAGATTTCTTTTTGTTGTTTTTTAATTATAATTATTTCAATCCTCCTTTTTAATACTACTACGTATATATGTATGTATGTGTATACTCGCGTGTTTTTCTATCTTTTTTTTTTATTTTACATTTTTCATCAAATCGAAAAAGGGATCGATATTTAGAAAGAGGATCAGAATATACCATAACTCCGGATACAAGCAATCGGTCGGAGATGAATGAAACATTCGTTAAAGCGTAAATGCACTCAGGAAACTGATGCAATGTCTTCTTTTTATTTTCACCACGACTCATCCCCCGAAGGGTTTGTACCTTCAAAGAGGTAATGGTAGGATGCGAAAATGCGTTTGATTCTCTCGTTTTTCTCTTCTCTTCTTTTTCCGCCTTTTCCTCGTGGTCGTGGTCGTCGTCGTCGCGTTTTATTTCCATTTCCTGTCCGTGCACTAAACTGCGGAAAATTACGGTTAGCCACTTTCCTGCCTAGGCGTTGTAATTTTTTCTTTTTTTTTTCTTTTTATTTGCATTATTTGCATATTACATGGCGTACCTGTCTGTCGGCAACTCTGGGCTGCTGCAGTTCGATCGACGACGCGAATTTGGGTCGCGAAAAAAGTCCGATGCACGTCGTTAAAAAATCCGACAGAAGGGGTGTTGGAAGAGTGAGAGTTAGGAGAGGTTTTAGGAAGAAGGGGTAGGATGTATTCGTGTTAGTAATTCACCTATCTATGCGTCTTGAATTGAGATTCCCTACGAATATATATAACGAAAAATAAAATAGCTAAACTCAACTCAACTCATATTTTATTACCGTGTCATGCGCGTCCTCGTTGCACGTATTACTATCATTTTTTTTTGGTCTTTTTTTATTTCGTCCTTCTTTCTTTTTTTTATTATTATTTTTTTTCTCTCTATGGTTTTTTTTGTTTTTTACGTGTCGGGTATCTATATCTCTATGTGCGTATACCCCTTTTTACGTATATCCCGTGTACGTACGTACTACGTCTACGTCCTCTCATAAAAGTATCCGAATAATATTTGCGTACCGCTGTGACATCATAAAAATGGAGAAGAATGCACGGATAACGGGGGTATGCCGGGGAATAAATATCGCTTCTCCGATCTCCGAACGTTGTTCGTTGTTTGCCTATCGAATAAACGCACTTTTATTTATTTATGCACGTATGTATGTATCTACCTTCCCTATATACATATATACATATATACGTGTGCATAAAAATTCGTGTCGCGTTCAACTAAACGAATCAACTTAATTTGCAACATTCTACATTAGGACAAAAATCTTTGTTAATATATTTTAATTTTAATTTTTTTTTTGTTTAATTTGTTCATTTTTCTTCCCACCCTTTTAATTTTGATTTCTATATAGAAAAGATCATCGAACGAGGATATTGAACCGTGTATACCAGTTTTAAAATAACATAGATATTTTTGTAATACGCCAAGCAAACAAATTGCAAAACCCGGTTCGTACGGACAGCTTACATAATATTACAAATGCACCTACTCTGTGCAAGAATTTCAAGAATAACGGGCCTCCTACGAACCTTTCCCCTTCTATTTTTCTCTTGGTAAGATGAAGTACAACATTCTGTATATCGAACGACTTATACACTTGCCACTTTTTTAACTTATCGCGTTTTTGGGTATGTGTACGCCTGTGTTGTATTTTTATTTCGTGGAAAAAAAATGTTAATATTAAAATCCTCGGCTCTCATAAAAAAACCACATAATTCGAAATTTTGCAAAGTAAATTGTTATTTACTTCTTCATGATAGTAGCTTATTACTTTTAATACAAATATACATAATTTTAACTTTACAATTCGTATTTATTCTTTTTTTTTATGGAATGAGATACAAAAAAAAAGGAAGTCGCAGCCACGAGAAGAAGAGCTTTGCTTTGCTATTGGAAAACTATTTTTCGTCTTACGCCTTTTTCCTTGAAGTCGACGTTAAAAACAGTCTCGTACGAATAAGTCGTTCGATCAAAAGAATCGTGAGTACGTGATAAACATATTTAAAGAAAAGAGCACAACTCTTGAACGTAACATTAAAGATACTACTAACTTTCTTGTTCTCACTAAGAGTATTTCATAGATTTTATAGAATTCTTCAAACGTAACCGGAGTTACGATAAAAAGCAATAATATTTTATACGTGGAATGTGAGAAAAAAATTAGAAAAAAAAAATTAATGAAACATAATAGCATAATAAACTTTATTATTGATACCATATAGATGCAATATAATTTGTTATAATAATCGTATATCTCTCATTATTTCATTTATGCATTATTTTCATTCATAATATGAAACATCAAAATTTCATAAAAGAAAGTTGGTATAATGGTATCTTATTAGTTACGCATGGGAAGAAAATTGAATAAAAAATCATTGATAGAAAAATAATAAATGTGTGCGTTTCTGATTGCATTGATTTTAATAACACTCGAATAATATTCGACAACTTGACATAGAATGACCCAAGTATTGAAATTCTATGAACATCCCTTCTTACACGACCTATTTCTGCTATACCTTTCTTCCCACGTACCCGCGGAAGTGGAAACTCAGCGAAAAGGAAGTCGCTAGGTTCGTATCGAAAAGTCATTTTTCGTAAACACACTTTTTCCTTGGCGCATACACATCGACGACGGGGTTTTCTTTTGGTACGGTACTCGATCAAGAAAACCCTTAGAACTTAAAAATGCGACAAACGTCTGGAGAATTCTTTTTCCATATATATATACATATTCCATCCTTACTAGTTATTTCTCTCTTTTCCTAGAAGTAAAATAGAATCGTGAGATGCGTATAACGCGCATCGTTAAATTCTTAACGAGATATTCATATTCGAATCAATACGAATGACGGGAAGGAAGGAAGGAAGGAAGGAAATCAGATTTGCTATTGTAAAATGAATTGAATATTAACCAAAAAATATATTGAAATATTTTCTAGAAGATTAATCTATAATAAAATAAAATGTTCTATTATTAGAAATAAAAATTGTAAGTTGAGCAAAGAGATGCGTCATGTCGATCAAAGAAACAAGTACAGGAGATTAGTTGGATTAATTCATCATCAAGAACAATAACTTAGAAGAAAAATATATTTATTCGAAGTAGTTATATAAGTGATGAGTAAATTTTAGAAATCAATCAAAGACTTTGCTAACTAACAGTTTCTATTTCACTTCTATTTCACTGGACCTATAGAAATGAACTTTCGTGCATAGATTTTCTCTGATTGATTGATTGATGGATGGATGGATGGTGTTTTGGAATGAACCGACTAATCAACGAAAGTTTCGTATTAAATATAACTATACTAAAGCTCACTAAGTTCGTGCTTTCGTAGAGGAAGACGGCGTTGTTCGCGTTGTTAAATCACGCATAAAATTCGTGGCTGGGCTCTGTTCGTGATTAACTACTGGTTACCACTCGAACACCGGGTACATTTTGCAAACTATAAACACCTCGCGACCTCGTTTCCCTCTCACAGGATTATTTTGCGTTCACTCGCATTAATTTCTTTCTGTTTTATTTGTTCTTTTCTTTTTTTTTTCTTTTCATTGCCACACACTCTATTCCCGAGTTTTAATTAATCTTCAAATTGTATTACGTTCTTCGATCATTTTCCACAATGAACCTCGTTCTGATATTTGAAAAATGATATTTTAACTTTTAAGATTATTTCAAGCGTATCGTAAATACGTGTTATTAATCAGCAATGTTTCACCATTCTCGTCTATCTTTGAAACATATATTCTGTTTCTGACACAATTTGTTTTATATTAACAAAACGATCTAACAAAGAAAAACTTTCAAAATGGATTACTCAAATGTGAAGACATAAGATAAATTGTATGATCATCGATCTGGAAATACTTGACAATGAGTTAGACAACTTTTGATTATAATTTTATTGTCTTTGATTTTCATCAAATTTTATTTCATAAATAAATATATGAAATGTTTAAAAGACTTCTTACTCTTAAAAAAAATTCTCAACTTGTATTATAAATAGTTTAAAAATGAAATATTATTTCAAATCTATCGTTCATTTTTACTTTACAAATAATCCATTTCTAAAGTTTAATCGCGTATTTTTTTGTACACCAAGTATACAATATTATACTTAATTAAAATATATTTTGCATAGGAAAATGTTCATAAAGTTAAATAAAAAGGATGAATAAGCTGTCTTAATATTATATTATTTAAAATAAATTCTCGAAATAATATAAAATTACGTGTTTAATCTTTTTTTTTCTCTTTCTTATTATTTTTTTTTTTTTTTCAACTTTTCTTCACACAAAGTGGGTTGCTTTTCTTCATTTCTATTTCTATTTCTCTTTCTCTCTTTGTAAGTTGTGCTCTCATCTTCTTCTTCTTCTTCTACTTCTTCTTCTCCTTCACGTCGAAAGCTTTTAGCAGGAGATTCACTCACTCGAATATTTTTCAGTAAGGCAAGACAGCGATCCGATAATTATTCGAGCTAAGCTTTTGCGGTTTCGTTTTCTTTTGTTTTCTTCACGTTGCTTTCTAAGAAAAGGGGAAAACGGAAATGTGATTTTAAAAGCGCCAACTTTCCTCGCGGGACTTCACCTTCTTCTCTTCTCTTTCCCTTTCCCTTTCTCTCTTTCTCTCTCTCTCTCTCTCTCTCTCTCTCTCGAATGGTTTCTTTCGTCTCCCTTTTTCTCTTTTCGTGATTTCCCTCATTTACTAACTCTTTTTCTTTAACGCTTTGGTTGTTTTTTTTTTTGCTTAAAACCGCAACGCGAGCCAAACGAAGCGAAGCGAAGAAAGTATACGAAAGTGTAAAGAGATAGATAGAAAGAAAGAAAGGAAAGTAGGGGGGAAGAAGGGGGGCGGTTCTTTTTATATTTATGGCTTTCTCAGAATTTCTCGCGAACGCTCGGCGTACTTTAACGTCAGCATCACCTGTCTAATTTATGAAAAATTCTCGAGAGTCGAAAATTTACCGGGCGTTAAGACATAGTTCTTTCTTATATTCCAAAGGAAAAAAACAACCCCCCCCCCCCAAAAAAAAAATACAGAAAGAAAAAGACGTTCAACGTTTAAACAATTCCTGATTACTTGCTTTAACTATCTCTGTTTTATTTTTTTTTTTTTTAGAAGGAAGGGATATAAACTTTTGATTGTTTTTAAAAGTTTATTCTCGATCGATGAAGAAAACGAGAAGCAGAGAGAGTAAAAAAAAGAAATGACCAATCGGAATTCGCGGGGAAACCCTTAGAAACAAGTAACCGAACTATCCTTTGAGGTTTAAAAACGAAACTGAACGTAGGAGAAAAGTTTGTTTAGTTGAAAAAGATCCTATTGCCGAGTCCAGAGCTGCATCCGAAACGAGCCCCCCCCTGTTAATGGATGATGGTGTAGATTTTTCCTTTTTTCCCCCCCTAGATTCTTTTTATTTTTAATTTTTTTTCTCTTTTATTTTTTTACTTTCATCCTTTCCTCCCTTTTTCAACATTCAACATCTCTCTCTCTTTCTCTTCTTTCGACAAACTCGCTCGGCACCTCGAATATTTACACGCGATGATTTCGAATCCGCTCGTTTGTTTTAACGCAAATCGACGACACGTAGAATCACCACGTAGCACTCTAAAAGTTAAATTAAAAAAACCGCGAGTGAGAATCAACCGAATTCGTAAAAAAAAAAAAAAAAAAAAAAAATAGTTTAATACATCCCCCCTAGTGTCTGTTTATTTATTAATTGGTATTATGGTTTAGTTTTGGTCACAAGTATTTCGTCCTTTTTTCGCAAAACTTGTTTTTAATTAACATCTCGGGACCTTACGGTTATTATTCTTTTGCAGTAAAATAAAAAATTGATCGAATATGTTGAAACATTTTTGATAATTTTAATCGGAAATCATTTGGTATTAATAGTCGAGATTCGTGATACGCGTTTAAACGTTTATCAAATTGAAGATTGTGAACTACGATGCCCAAGTTTAAAGTGCATATTTTTATCTTCGTCCAATGGTGGGGGTGGGAGTTAGGTCGTTAAATCGTAGCGAAGTAATACGAGGATATCTAAGGACGGTGACCCGGATAAATGCGTAAAAATAAGTATGGAACTATTATCGATTTTTCTAAAAAGGGAAGAATAGAAAGAGAATATCTTTTGCGCCTTTTAAGAATAATGGAAAGGGAACGTTTTCTAAAGAATGAAAGAGAGGATGAGAAGGGTGTTTATGCAAGCATCCAGCAGCGAATGTTTGGCACGATTTGGTTACCAGTCGTCCGGGTAATAAAGCACAGAGAAGAGCAAAGGGAGTTTTAAGTAGAACACCGTAGGAACCGACACGAACGCTCCCGTTGCGGAGGATGCGTTTTATGGACCTTAACCCGCCTTCTTCAACTTGCTTAGAACTACCAACTTTAATATTCACCAGCCAAATGTCATCCTAAGAACATTTTTATTTTTTTACAATCAACGAAAAGCTAATATTGGTAGCTTAGACAATTATTTTCTTTCTTTTTCTATTTAACTCAATTACAACGTGTTAAAGTTATTCGAAAAATTTGAGTATTATTTTAGTAGACAACTTTTTGGAATATGAAATAATATTTTATTTCCATTATATTTCTGTACATTAACTTTTGACGTTATGCTTTTTGTACATAAAATAAAGGTGTAATAACTGTGCCAGTACACAAATTTCAAGCATATTTATTCCAATTAACAGATTATAGAATAGATCTCGGTTGGAAATGCTTTTCGTTAGATTAAAAAATAAAAATGTTTTTGTTTTTTTTTTCTTTACAAAAATTTCTATTAACCTTAAGGCATTGGCATAAAGGTTTTTGGTAAGCCGGATAAATAAAATTAAAGCGTACTATCGTTTCTGTGATGAACAAGGCTTCGGATATATTTTTAGGAAGGTTCTCCTTGAATTTCGTTGCACATGGCCTCATCCTCTTTGTAACAGGAAAGAAACCCGTTAACCCAATGGGTCCTCTTCTTACCACGATGCCAGAACGGATGTATTTTCGAAGGAACAGGCAAACACTGTTAGTTTATTCCATGATCTTTTTTCAACAAAGTTTTATTTTGATTATTTATTTTATTCTCAGTCTTCCAAAGAGTTTTGTTTAAAAATGACGATTACCAAAAATTCTATGGGGTATAATACTCTCCATCCTTATGTCTTATTATATTTTGCAATGAAATTTCATCGTGTAAGACTTTATTATCTATTTTTTTTTTTTATATCTTTCTTTCTATCTTGCAGACACAGCAGACACGTACAAGTAAAAGAGAGAGAGAGAGAGAGAGAGAGAGAGAGAGAGAGATAGGGTTAAAGCGATTTAAAGGAAAATTTTATGAGCTAATTTACAAGCTGATGACGGCTTACGAAACAAGGGTTCCTTGAGCAAACCTCTTTCGGCATGAGTAAGGTCTCCAAGAGGGATAAGCTTTCTACAGTAAACTTTCGTCAACGATACGACTAGTGTGAGGTCACGATCGCGAGGTTGCCGACTTGAAAATTCGATTAAACTTCGTTACTACGTGTTTTCGTTCAAATTATATATCATAACATATATATATATATATATTATACAATTAATTTATTTATTTATACAGTAACGAAGTGAAGTATTTGCTCAGATTAATTTTCACTGTGTGTGTATGATCTTTTCTGTAAACCTCATTGAAAGTAGGATTTTTTAAATTAATTCATTTATAAAGTATATTACATCGTTTGAATTTCCCCTAAAACAAGAATGTTTTTAAATATTTGGTTTAGCATTAAAAGGTAGCTTCATGTACGTTCGGATAATATTCTTTTTTTATTTTTTTATTTTTTTGGGTATTTTTAATTGTAGAAAAATTTAATTTCTCCATTGTTCACATTGTAATTAAACTTTAGCCTGCAGAAATACATTTTTTGGAAAATATTTAATTAAATTAAAAATATCGTACTTTCAATAGATTTATGGTCGATAATTTAAATCATCATTGTAGATTTAAATATACTTTTTTTTTTGCAATGAAAAGGATTATGAACAAAGTTTAAATGAACTATTGTTTCAAAATATGATTTTTCATACAATGCTTACTCGAATGTGCATCCAGGTGCAATAAATATTACATCTAAGAATTTTTTTATTTATCTTTTTATATTTTTCCTTTTTTTTTTTGTTTTCCGAGCAAACACTTGTGCAAAATAAGATTTGAATGATTCGCGTTTGAAGTAGAGATAGGAAAGTTTTTTTCAGATATATTTAGACTCATGGTCAAATTTTTTTTAGTTTCTTTGAAAAAATAGAACATTAATGGTCGAGCCAAAAAAAAATATTATTAGATGTTATTTCATGAGGGATTTTTTCTGAAGTTATTTCAAAATGAAACGAGAGTAATTTAAATTAAATTTTAATTGGGTACCTTGTGGTTTAGGTATTAACTTGCTGTCGAAGTGGCACCTGATCGACGTTTCTGCAACAATTTCGAAAATTGTTCAATTTCAGTCGCGAACAATTCGTGCAATAATTTCAAAGAATTTTAGGTATGCTCGAGTATTTTGTAACTATTAGGAAATGTGATAACAGGATAAAGATCGTCTGGAATACGATAGTTCGATTAAATTTACTTTTATCAAAATTGTTATTTTCAAATGATATAATATATTATTTAAACAATTTTAATTTATAGAGTTTACCCATTTATATATTTTTTTTTTAAATTAATTCCATTGAATTACACCTAAATACTTTTACAATATTTTTTACATATGATACAAAAAATTCAAATTCAAGTACAGGATATAATAAATAATTCTAATGTCTGATCTTTAAACAATTTCTTTTCCAATTAGAATTGATTTTTATATTACAAATTGTTTCTAATCATAGCAGAAAATATAATTGATTTGAATGATATCTCTTTTTCTCGAATGAGATTAAGTTTTGTATGAGGTCAGGACCATTTTCTTCCTGCGTGCGCCAATTTAACCAATTTCCAAAGACTAAAAGAGGAACACCAGCTTAAGCAGTAGATAGGGGGTTGGTGGGTGTTGGGTGGCGTTGGGTGGCGATGGGTGGCGATGGGTGTAGGAGGAAGGAGGATAGTTAGGTGAGTGCTAGTAGAGGGGGACTAGAACGACGATTGGTCCAGAGCGATGGGGTGGTGTGGGATGCGTGAATCGTGACGTCACGCGTCGACTGCTTTGAAATCAGCCTGAGTCAGTCGCGCGGCGAGCTTCGTGGCGTGTGTTTGTCGGTTAGTTTGTGTCTTATTTATCTCTCTCTCTCTCTCTTTCCTCTCTTCTCCCACTCTCCCACTCTCTCATTCCATCTCTCTTTTTTAATCATTTAACTGTATCTGCATATCAATTTATTTCTTTTGAATTTTTTTTTCTTTTCTTTCTCTCTTTTTCTCTCTCTCTCTCTCTCTCTCTCATTTCATCTCTGTCTATCTTTTCTAAGCGTTTAACTATATTCGCATTGATTTATTCATTTATTTTTTATCTTTCTCTACATCCATTTATCTATCTACCTGCATATTTTTTTTTATTTTTTTTTTTTGGTTTATTCCTCTCAACATTTCTGTTTCTACCGTCTTGTGTTCTTTTTTTTTTTTAGCTCCGACTTCGAGTTTTTAAACTCGAACCACATCCAAACGAAGAAGAACACGAAATCGTAGAGAAGAATCTTCACTCTTCTCTTCTTTTTTTTTTATTATAACGTGTCTATCCTTTTCTCTTTCTCTCGTACCGTTGGATTACTCGGTTTTTTTTTGGTTCCTTTCGTTTAGAAGGGTATATCCTTTATACGGATTCTCTCTCAAATATTTTTCTACTCTGTGTTATTTTTTTTTTTATCTGTTAAAGAATTTCTCCTTTTTTTTCGTTGTTGTTTTTTATCGTTGGCTTTCTCTCGAGAAGCGCGAAAAATCGTCCGTGGAACTTGTGTGGTTCGGTTCTTGGCAAAAGTTTTTCACGGTAAGAGTGGACGGTAAAGAGGAGAAGGAGGTGAGGAAGAAATAGTAGAGGAAGAAGAAGTAGAATAATAAAAAAAAAAAAAGTAGAAAAACCACGTGACCAGAGAGTCGAAGAACAACGTGAACGAATCCTCAGAGAGAAAGAGAGAGTTAGATAGAGAGAGAGAGAGAGAGAGAGAGCTTCGTATTCTTCGAACGACGAGAAGGGCTTACCCTCTTGTGCAAGAAAGATTAGAGGGAAGGAAAGTTACTGTGCGATCAAACTAAAAAAACAAAGAGAGATTATTTAGTTAGATACGATCGTGTTAAAAAAAAAAAAAAAAAAGAAAAAAAAACTAAAGCAAATAAATTATCGTTAAATTATCGGTGGAAAAACTCGAACTAGGTGTACGGTGAATTAGTTTGGTTGTTTATTGTTGCTGCTGGTTGATTGGTTTGTTGGTTTACGTGGGTGTTTATTTGGAAAAGATAAAAATAAAAAAAAATAAAAATAAATAAAAAACAACAGTGGGGTGTTGCAGGATGACGTTGGAAAAGTATAACGGAGTAGACAGCAGTGATATTAGTGACACGATTATCATCGATTATCTGTGATTGTGAGATAAAATAAAATCTATACTAATGCATAATAATAGAAAGGATTAATATCAAAAGGAAGGATATATGACACATACGTTTAGATAAACATAAGCTTTTTATCTTTCATCTTTTTATTAAGTGTGTTTGTGCGCGTGTGTGTTTGTGTCCTTTTTTTTATTTTCCTTTTCTTCTTTTTCATAAATATTATTATTATAATATTAAAGAGGAAGGATTATATTACATCATACGAGAGACGTTGATTTTTACAAAGAAAAAAGAAGAAAAAACAAGTTCATTTTAACGAATAATCGTTGATATCAAAGTTTGGAAGAGAGATAAATCGAAATGGGAGTGGTACTGATGCTGCTGCTGTTGCTGGTGCGCGGATTCATTCGAGGTTAACCGATCACCCTTTACCTTCTCGCGCCTGACTGCTACTCTCGAGTGACCCTATCTCGAAGGGTAATTAGTCGTTAGAGGTGTAGAGAAGGATTGTTATATATATATTATATATATTAAATATATATAATATATATACTATAGTTTTACATCGTCACATGTCTTTATTCACCGTCATGCTGACCACCACGTTGTTGTTGTTACTCTTCCTCCTGCATGGACCAACACTCGTCCGTACGGATAACTTGGGTAAGCCCTTTTCTGTGTTTTTTTTTTTTTTTTTTTTTTTTAATAATAATTCAAGAGTTTTTTCTCTCTATATATATTTGACTGAAAACATGGTCGTAGTTTATATACATTTATATATTTTTTTTATGTGCATATATAATACTAAAATAAAAAAATCTGTCGTGAAAGAATTGGGACTTCATCGAATGTCATTTTTCATAGGATGATCGACTGACTCTCTCTCTTCTGGTTCGCGTTCATTTTTCTCCCATTATTTTTCCTATCGTAAAAATCCTGTGCAAAACATTTATTTGGAATTTAAATTGACACTTTCAAAATTATTCCGTTGATCGGTGTTGTTTTATTATTCTATCGACAAGCAGTCAAATAATGTTAAATACCATTTTCAAGGTATATGCAATGTTTATGCATTTAAAACGTTAACTTTTTTATTTTGTTTCTTATGAATGGGTCGTGTACGATGGACGAGGAAAAAAGAACAGAAAAAGGCTGTTAGGTTGAAAGTGAAGGATAAAACACACACATAGACACATGTGCAAATGATAAAATGATGTACTAAAGAATTGAGAAGAAAAAAATCAACATATTAGCAACTTAAAATTATTAAAGTTTAAAAAATATAACTTTGTTTGTTTCGTTTGTCTTAAGGGTTCGTTTATATTATAGAAAAAGGGATATAGGGATGGAAAGGAAAGGTTGAGACAAATATTTTTGAAATATCGTCTCACACTGAAGGAGTACGAAACCATAAAAAGGAGCTTATTTTTTTTTATTAGTCTGTGCTTTCGTTCAATCGAAAAAGAAAAACAATGAAACACACGTGAGTAGAATATGATGCACACAAGAAACTTATTACATATACATACGTAAAGTAGGGAATTGTAAACAAACGTTAATGGAAAATATTGTCGCTTACAACGAGTTGCTTTTCTATAAGAAAGCAACAGCAGATGAGAGAGAGGATGCTTTTGATCGAACAAAGGTTTCTACGATCCGGTGCAGTTACGTAAACGAGATGAATATGTGTCTATGTGTGTCTATGTGTACGTATCTTCAAATCTTATGAAACTAGTTGAACAAATTGATTTTATTTATTCCCCTTGTTGCTTATAATTAAAATAATTCATCTTAGTCTTCTTTAAAATGAATAAACATAATGATATAAAAAAAGACAAATCATCAAACATTTTAGAGACAAACTGTATTATGACTTTTGTACGTCTAACGCGTTATTGTGAGCGTAAAAATGTCGTACCATTTCAACGTAGACTTTTTCTTACTATTGAAAAAGTACAAATCGTCGTTGACTTCTTCTTCTTCTTCTTCTACTTCGTTTTCTTTTTCTTCTTTTTCTTCTTTTTCTTCTTCGTAGTTGTCGTCGTCGTCGTCAACATCTCTGTCAACGTTGTAATTCTTTCTCTAGCTTAGAAGGAGACGAAAATCTTTACGAAGCTTCTTTTAGTACCTTAACGATCGGGTTTATGTTAGAACGTAGAAAAGAAAATAAAAAAGAAAAATAGAAAAAAAAAGAAACGTTTATACATTTTTCCGACAAAGAATAAAATCGATTTACGATATATTTTGTATTTATTTATTTAAAAGTAAAAACGTTTCTAAATCAATCTATTTTAATTCTCTAGAATGTTGCTTAAACAGTCCTTTAAATATTATTTGTAATACTTTGATCATAGGGATTTCTATCAAATACATTTGTTCGATGTCAACGTGTGGTAAAATTGAACAACGTATTCCGTTTAATGCCTCTGATAGATTAAAGTAATTATTTGTTTTAACACCAAATCTAACAACAATTTACATAGATTTATTTATATCTATAACTAATCCAAATGACCGATATTTAATTAAAATTATATCTGATTGCAAATTTAAACGTATTAAGAATTTCTATACATGTATTATATATTTATTTATATCTATAAATAATCATCAAATGATCGATGTTTAATTAGAGTTACATTTGATTGCAATTAAATGCAGATAATAATAATCCATTTTGGTGTTAGCTTTAAATAATAAATACATCAAATGCTAGAGAAGAAAAAAGATTAATAATAACCTTTTAATAGAAAATTTGAATTAAAAATTTGAAAAGCAGTTTAGGGTAGGGGTTTAGTGTTAAAATATAATATAATAAGGGTGGTATTACTTGCTGGTATTTTCACAAACTTGCAAAGAACATGCCGAGGAAAATTTTTGGAATATTTCGTATATAAATTAATTACTTTATACGTATTTCCTTTGAGATGATAATTATCATTTCGTGAGAGTTATTTTATAAATAAAAAAATACAAAATTTCAAGCAGCTTATGTAATTTATGCAATTATTGATTGATATAAAAAAGAATTCATGTTGTATCAGAAAAGTATAACATTTTCCATAGTGCCAATCATTCTACTTTTTTTATTTCTTCTTTTTCTTTTTTTTTGTAACATATACCAGCATATTGTCCTAGCAATGGTTTATTTATGTCGTTACACTGTCATAGTCACGTTTTGCTGTTATAGATACAATCGAGAGAATAGCATTTTTCTTCTTCCTATAAAAAGTTTTTCTACGTTTCTATTTTATGCGACAAAGTAAAGTCGAGTGAGTTATCGAATTTAAATTTTCTTATTCTCACGAGTCGTTTATATTTCACGGATAAAATTTACTTTAGAAATTTCAACAGACACGTGTCTCTTATTTTTCTTTTCTTTTCTTTTTTTTTTTTTTTTTAATATTTATTTTAATTTTAATTAACTGTATACGAGCGTTTCATAGCTAATGAATCTTGTTAGAGAATAAATACGAACTTAATCCTCTGTATAACGTCACGAAATAAACTTCTAAGTCACACAGAGTCATTTAACGTCACAAAAGTATCACGGGTTGGTTCATATCTTGAAAGTTAATGCTAGCTAAAAGTGTAAGTTATATTTTACTATAATTACTTAATAAAGATATAAACTTGACGCTCTTATTATTATTATATTAATATAGTTTATTATATTTTTTTTTTTGTAATTTTTATAAGATGTATAAGTTCGTGTTATAATTATAAATTATATTAGAACATTTTTTTTACATTTTATTTCAAGTCAAAATTATTAAGTGATCAAAATATCATTTTAATAGCATTACCCGTATATTTTACACAAAAGGTTTTTCAATATTTCAAAATTTTCTTTCATAGAAAATTAATGGTATTATTTTCAATAGTTTTCTTACTCACGAAATGTAATGTTTCTAAAATAATACGAAGCTAATGATAGAGAATAAGAGAGAAAGAGAGAGAGAAATAGAGAAATAGAGAAAGATTAGACGATAGGAGAGATCGAGATTCAGCTTTCTGAAGAGGTAATCATCATCATCATCATCATCTAACAGTACGGTTCGTCTGTCTGCCAGGAACGTACCAACCTTACGACAATTAGGATAATTATTCCCTTAATTATGTTAAGCCCGCATATCTTTCTCTGTCTCTCTCTCTCTATCTCTCTTATTTGTTCATCTTGAAACTTTACGTAAGAGGGATGCGTGTACGAGTCAACGAGCTAGAAACATCGTTATCCGTTTTACGAATGAATTACCTTCGGCAGAGTTTATATTCGATAATCGATTAAATCTTCAAACTTATTTTGCATAAACGATGATTTTCGTTAGTTTATCTATCTCGAATGAAAAGTAAAGATTCTTCTTAAATAGTTTGTTACCTTCTCTTTCCTTCGTGTTTTTTTTTTCGCGAACTTTGGTGCTGAAGAAGGAACAAGAACGTTCGAAAGGAGTCGAGTGTAAAAGTTAGTTCGAACTACTACTAACCTAAGTCCCATGCGAGTTTAGATAGAGAGAGAGAGAGAGAGATAGAGATAGAGATTAAGAAGAAGAAGAAGAAACGTGAGTTTTGGTTCTCCTCTTGGTACGGTTCGCAGAGGCGACAAATAGCTACGAAGAGAGGCACGTAATTACCATCGTAAATCTATCCCAACTACTGTGTCTGTTGCAAAAAAGTAGAAAAAAAAATCCAATAGAAATAGAGAGATAGATAGATATAGAGAGAAAGTGTACTAAGAGTAGGTAAAATATGGTAGAAAAATGGAGAGGTACGTTAGAAAACTATGTGTTTGTATATCTATATGAAAATGTGTATGTCTCTCTCTCTCTGTGAGTCTGGGTGTTTGTTTGTACGTGGGTGTGATCAATTTCGCAAGAAAAGGAATATCTTCTCTTTCGAAGATGGCACTTTATCGATAATACTTTAAAAGAAAGAAAGAGAAAAGAATTGGGCTGCTCGTAAATTCCTATTATAATTGGCTAGATATCTCTAAGACGTAGAAAAAATTGTGATTGGTTGAGTTTTGGTTGTGAAAACAAAAAAAACTTGGCGCCATCTCCATAAATCGTTCGCATGGTTGAAGCTGACGTGCAGAGAGAGAACGATGGCCTCTTTTCGCGATGGGTGAATGGGTGGGGAAATCGTCGAAATTCTCGTGGCCCCCATGCCCTCATGTCCTCCTCCTCCTCCTCCTCCCCTCTTCTCGTGCGTTTGAAATGCAAAAACGAAAAGAGATGGAAGGTGGGTTGGTTGATAGCAAACCAACCAGGTTCTGTGGGAAAGCTTTTGAAACGAAAAAAGGATGGATAGATAGCACGAAAGGAGACTAGAAAAAAGATAAAGATAAAACCGAGAGAGAGAGAGAGAGAGAGAGAGAGAGAGAAAGAGAGAGACATTTTTGCGGGTGGTACGTGCTACGAACGGTGTCGTACGTGTTCACTCTTTATTTGGACACCGAAGGTGAACATCAGGCAATGCGATGAAACGAGCTTCCGCTATACTCTCTATACTCGTGGAAAAAAAATGATAGAGAGAGAGAGAGAGAGAGAGAGAGAGATGTTCAAATTTCAAATGCGTGTAGGCAGCAACTCAAGTGGTACACCATATACGCTTTTTTATGTACATGTATATCTTTCTTTGTTCATTTTATTTGATTTGATTTGATTTTACAGTGTTCCCCAGTTTAATATTCGTCAAATATTCTCTTTGATCTATACAGATTATAATTTAGCATATATATATATCACTTAGGTTAGTTTAGACTTCGTATATGCACAGTTGTTTTAATCATATTTATGTATTTCGAGTCAGCAGAGACACATTGTATATATGTAAATGTAATTCTTTAAGTACACACACATGCTTTAGCATCATCTGTCCAATATGTAGATGTTATGTTATGTAATTCCGGTAATAGATACACTAGTGTTTATCTTTTACGTAACAGAGATCGGTTACTGAAATAGTTAGCATAAGTTTCTTTTTTTTTTTTTTTTTATTCTTCTCTTTCTTCTAGTGGTATCTCTATTTGAGTAGAATAATGAACAGTAGAAAGATATAATGGTATTGGTAACTAGAAAAGTAGTTAGTTGAAAGTTGTGTGTGTAGTAAAATAGTAAAGTAGAAGTAGTTGTAGTAAAGTAATAGTTGGTTGGTTGGTTGGTTGTAGTAGTTAAAAGAAATGTGCATGAAGGAGTGTAAGACCTTGGCCCATGGTAACCGCCAGAGAGAGAAAAAGAAAAGCGTGCTTGCATAATTAATTTCTGTAGTAAACCGTACAGCTACCGTCTTAAAAGTCGAGTCGAGCTATTAAAAGCTTCTTTCCTTCATTGATTCACCCTACTGTCTTCCTTTTCTATTCTTTCATCCCTTATTTCTCTTTCCCTTTCTTAGTATCCTCCTCTTTCGTTCATTTACATTTGGCTTATTGTTTTCAACGACACAAACTCACGTTCCTTGATCGTGGTAGTTCTCTATCAGTGAAATTTATTCTCTCTGTCTGTCTTTTTTTTTTTTTTTTATTCAATGCTGATTTTTCTCTGCTGTGTATTATTTCTTTTTATATTTTTATTTTGTCAGAAAAAGAAAGATCTAATTAAAGAAGTCATATTTTGTTTTAACTCTCTTTCTCTTTCTCTTTTTCCTATCTTCCTGTTTTTTTTTTTTTTTTTATATACACTTCTTGTTTAGGATTCTTTTAATTTAAAATTATGCTGATACTCTCTTCTACCATACCATTTTAGTTTTAACGTATAACTTGATTCTTTCATAATTTTCAAATTTTCTCTTCCATTTTTAAAACCGTACCACGTTATAAAACCTCCCCCCTCTCTCTCTCTCTCTCTCTCATAATTTTACAACGAGCAAAGTAGATGTATCGTAAAATTATATTTTTTATTTAATCTTTTATGTTATCGTATATTATACATATTATATTTTGAACAACGAATTTATCGTACAATTCCCCATCTCCCTTTCTAAAAAAAAAAAAAGAAAACCAAATAAAATGAAACATTATATTTTCATTTATAAATTAAACTTTAACGTGATTAAAAAAAAAAAAAAAAACACAAAAAAAACAAGAAGAAATTCGAAGAAACCAATCTTTCTCGTTGCATTCATTTTTCTCTTTCGTTTAATCTTATCTCGAAACACGAGGCATACAAGCAAACAACAACAACATGCATAATCGATCCGATTCTCTAATATGCAGTAGCAGCAGCATCAGAAGCAGGCTGCATCGAGATAGCACAGCCAACCCATAGGAAGAAAAATTCTTGGAACACTAAACTCCCCCTTCTTCAACCTTTTTTCCATCCTCAACCAGGTTATCATCCGGTGTGTTCCCCCCTTTCGGGTAGGAAAGTTTTAGCAAACCCCCGTAGTATCTCGTTTTCGAGCTTTCCTATTTGTTTTTCCCGTTCCTTTTCTATACCTTTCTTTCTTTTCTACTTGCATTCTTTCGATGTGTGTCTTTCTCTCTCTCTCTCTCTCTCTCTCTCTTTTGGTACACACAGTCAAACCAAGGATTTCTCCACGCCCCCTTCCCAACGATTCATCGAGTCGCATAGTTTGCCAATGGTTTAGTATTCCTCACTTTGCGGAAGTGCATTTACCTATTGTTTGGATGGATCGC
This sequence comes from Polistes dominula, assembly GCF_049000335.1. Taxonomy (NCBI): domain Eukaryota; kingdom Metazoa; phylum Arthropoda; class Insecta; order Hymenoptera; family Vespidae; genus Polistes; species Polistes dominula. The sequence continues at coordinate 966,189 of NW_028300939.1, read as the reverse complement.
GTCTTTCTTTCGGATTTGAAAGCACGTCCAATCTGCGTATCTGTTCGCGCGTAAACTTTTCTACTTCCTATCCAACCCTTCCACCCACTTCTCCACCTTCTACTACTACTACTACTACTACTACTATTACTATTCCTCATTCTCTTCTTTCTCCACTTGCAACTTCTTTTTTTTTTGTTTGTTTCCCTATCCCTTTTCCCATTTTCTTTTCTCTCTTTTAAACTTTAGTCGTGTTCTTTATTTCTCTGTCAGATGAAAATCAACTACGATCAAGCTCACGTGTATGATGGGTATGATGGGTGGGTGGGAAGAGGGTGAAAGGGAAGATTCGTGAAATTGATGGGTGCCATTGACAACAACTGCTATAATCGTACAATCGATGGAATTCTTTTGTATCATTTCTTTTTTCTTCTTTATCGTTATCTCTCTCTCTTATCTTTGATTTTTGGGGTTTCTTCTCTTTTTTTTTTTTTTTTTTTTTTTTTTGAAAAAGAACTTGGAACGAAACCATTTAAATTCGTCGTTCCTATTTCCGAATTCTCGTTTCCGTGTTTTTCCCCCCTTTCCTTTTCCCTTCTTTTTTTTTTTATTTCTACATTTTTTTCTGCATAGTTTTCTTTATCTTTTTATAACGAGTCAAAATAGGGGTTTTTTTCTTTTTGTTCGCGTTGAGATATAAAAATACATTTTTCGTATAAATTTGTAATAATTTTTCAAAAATTTTTGTCTCAAACGAATTCTCACATTTCGTAACTTCAATCTGTCAATCCAAACTATTATATTTTATTAAGTTTTTCTTTGAAAATAAACTGTTTAACAAATTTGTAGAGCTAGGTCAATAGAAAACAAAAAAGAACAAAATAATTATTAACTTTTGATTGATCGTTTTGTTCATATAGAAATAAGTTTTTTTCTTTTGATTTTTTTTTTTGTTTTGTTATATTTCTCAACAAAATATCATTGACATGATATAGAAGAAGGGGTAAACGAATGAAAAAGAGAGAGAGAGAGACGGAATTATATTTGCATGTTATCAATCGCTGTGCATTCAAATTTACCGACCATCTCTATGCGTTGACAAATAAAAAAAAAAAATAGAATCGATGTGATAGAGTTGAAAAGTGAAATATTATTTTAAAGTTTGAAACATATGCCATCAAGAAAAAAAATATCTTATCGACGTGAGAAATTGTTTTTTTCTTTTTTGGTTTCTTTTAATTGGTATCTCAAAAACAGTCATACACAAATATTTGGAAAGAAAGAAATTTAGTGTGAAATCCACACCTGTGGAATCATTGCGAATCTTCCCTCACTTTCCCCTCTTCCAAATTTGTGTATTAAAGTTTCACGTATCGATAGAAAAAAAGTCAAGTATTATACTATTATTTATAATTTAAATGTCATTTTTATTTAAAACAAAAATTCTAATATAAAAACAATCGATTTTATTCAGTAATTACAATAGTTAACGATGCACGTGTATTGTTTTTTTTATTCCGACAAGGAAAAAGCAGATTATGAGTATTTAAACGTGGATTTGTTTCTTTCTTGCTTAAATCGAATTAATTGTTTTTACAATGTTTTTGTTCTTAAATTAACAAATGTATTTTATCTTTCGATCTTTATTATCAGTAATAGTAGTAGTAGTAGTAGTTGTTGTATTTTCATACGTACAACATGTCATAGCTTATGCTCGATTATGCAATCGAAGTGATAATTATTTGGTTGAGTGATCACACTCATACAAACATATATATATATATTTATATACACATATACACGTTTAACATTACACGTGTTCGTTCTCTCGTGAATTTTCTACCTGTGTGACATCGATGGGGTTTATCGTTTCGGCAGGATAACTTTCCGAATCGAGCGTTAATCGTCAACGCCTATGAACTAATTATTAGTCGTTAATTTAGCGAGATCGTGTCGTTTGACGTGACACTTCGTCGTTGGTTCGTTGGTTGGTTGACTGGTTGGTTCGTTGGTTGGTTGGTTGGTTGGTTGGCTGGCTGGCTCGATGAGCATGATTTATTAATAAGCATGTAGAGAAGAGAGGGATATTATTATGGGTTATATGTATATCGATCATCATCGGTACGATACGTTTTGAACTCTAATATTATACACGATTATTTCTATCTCGTTAGAGAGAAAGAGAGAGAGAGAGAGAGAGAGAGAGAGAGAGAGAGAGAGAGGGATTGACCACACACGTGTTTATGGATCATTTGTTATTTATAATTATTATCTTTTGGGGGTTTAGTTTATACGTTGTAACTAAGCTGATATTATTATTGTCATATTTTATAATAATATATTACATTTAATATTGTAATACTTAAAATAATCTATCGGATTTTATATTAGAATTTAGAATATTTAGAATATTATATGTTTGAAATTAATTTGTTTTTTAATTTCAATCGTATAACTTGTAAAACTTAAAATAGTCTATAGGATTTTATTAGAATTTTAATATATGTTTTAAATAAATTCTTTCTTGTTCTTTTTTATTTTTTATTTTTTTAATTTTAATCTTTTATCATGGTTTAAAATATTCGATTGAAATCAATTTGAACGTGAAGTAGATAGTAAACGCACAATGTAGATATTTTATCTGTTTTTTTTTTTTTTTGAAGAAGAAGAAGAATCCTCTCATATCAAATATCGTTAAATCACTTATCACAAAATATGATTTTTAATTTGAAATATAAAACCATTTTTACGTTTGAAAAAGAAATTTCCTGATAATGGAATTAAAATGTGTGATTGATGTGAAACATTTGACGACATTGTGACGAATCCTTTGGATATTTTATACTAATAATAATAATTATTATAATAATAATTATTATTATTTTTACTGTTATATTATTAAAAAGAAATAAAGTAAAGAACATAAATTAAAGGGAAGCATATCAAAGAAAAAAAGGGTTGAAGAGAACTAGAAAAAAAAAAAATAGAAAAAAATCTTTCCAAGAAGAAAATATTTATAAATATTTCATACAATCAAATCAAATGAAATTTTGTCGTATAAAGAAAAACAATAAAAAAGAATTGAGAAAAGAGGCAGAAAACAAAATATTACGTGGGTTGTGGTGAGGAGAAGGAGGAGGAGGAGGAGGAGGAGGAGGAATGTAATAACGCGAAGATAAAGTCAATGAAGAAAGTAGAATAGAAAGAGAAATGAGATAAAGTTGAAATTAGTTGTTGGAATACACCATGTACTACACACATACACACACACCCCTTTACCCTACAACTCTTCCCCTCCCTTAAGAACCGACGACAACGAGGGTCGGCTAGTTTACAAAATTTGCTTTGAGAACTAGACAAAGAATGAAGCTTAGCATGCGGGCAAAGGAAAAGACAAAAGGGGTGGGTGGTGGTGGGAGGTTGGTAAGGTGAGCTGAGGTGAGGTATAGAAAGAGATAGATACACAACTTTTTTATAATAGAAACAATGGAAAATTGTCATCGTCGTGTTAGTTCTTTGACAAACTCAGCAACAACAATAAATGCTGAATTACTTAGACATTTTTTTAGGCCTTCTTTTACTTCCATTTTTCTTTCTTTTAACCCTCATAGTTCTTTTTGCCTAGTTACTAAATTTTCTTAGTAATTTCGTGTAGCTCGAAGAAGTTTTGCTTATGCAACTTTTATCAAAATTTATTATTCTGCTCCATGTGTGTTAAACTTAATTGTTTTTCTTTATTTCTTTTTCTTTTTTTAACCCCTTCCCTTTTATTTTTATTCAAATAAATTAATTATCCTAGTTTTGGTTAAAATCGAGCTTTAAATGGAAGGGCACACATTAAAGAGTAGGAATGAATTTCTTTTTTTTTTTTTTTAAATTTACATTTTAAAATGCATATCCAGATATTCGGTCGTAACACGAATGTTAATTCTTTTTTTGTTCTTATTTTTTGTTGTTTTTTTTTAAATAATAAACGTTAATACGTAGAAGCTTTTAAAAATCTATTTACCTAGCATTTATGATAGTTCAATTAGATAAGGTGTTGTAAGTTTTTTCATTTAGCAAACGATTAAGTGTAAACCACGATTTTCCTCATTTGCGAAAGTCACGTTTCCTATAAGTATATATATAGGAATATCCTTATATAAACATAAATATATTTACATATATATAATATATATTAGTATATAAATATATATTATATAGAAGTTTTCTTACAAAGCTATAGAGAAGCTAACTCCTATGGTATTTCCCAAAGGAAATAGTCCATGAGAGTTATACTATTCTGTATCTTGAAAATGTGTTAAATATATTAACACGTTTCATGCCATGTGTACCACCGGTGATACACAAGTTTATTTAATGTACTAAAAATATATGTTTATAACAAATTGAATTGTGTAAAAAAAATATTCCCATTAAAATATTATAAGCATAATTTAATATAAAGCACATAAGTTTGTTTAATTGTTATATAAACAATAATTAATAATTATATATAATGGTTGGTTTATTTTAAGCAAAATTAAATGGCCTGAATGACAAGTCAGATAAAAATGGGCTTAGCACGAAAATGGGTTAACTAATATAAAAATAAAGATGTGGTGTTTTTAAAACGAACATTTCTTTAGTATAATCTTAAATTAGATTTTATCTTTTTAGAAGATGAAAAGAAAAAAAAAAGAAAAAATATCAGAATAAATCTGTCTGACTTTATAATTTTTTATTCTCCTAAAGATTTGCACTTTTCTACTTTTTTTTTTTTTTCTTTCAAATAAAAGTAAAAAGAGATACGTAGAATAAAATATATATATATAAAAGATACAAATCATAATGTAGAAAAGAATGAAAGAAAGAAAGATAGAAAAGAACTCCATTATGAGATTCAGGAAGAGTAAGGAATGGAAGAGGGGTTGGGACAGGGGGGTGAAAACGAAATTAAGAAACTGCTAGCCGGGTCAGCTAGGCGAATCCACAAAGCATATTACGTTTTCTCTTGTAAAGTGAGTAAGAGTGAGCAAAAGGGGTAGATAAAAAAAAAAGAAAAAGAACTAGCGAAAGGTTGAGAATGTAGTACTTTAGGTAACATCGGTTGTATCCTACGGAACACGTCAGCTAGAAAACCTTTTTCAACTATACTTTCCTTTCCTTTCTTTTCCTCTTCTGATTTTTTTGTTTTGTTTTCTTTTTCTTATACAACATATAAAAATCCTTTTTACATTTCTATCTTTAATTTTTTATTTTATAATACATTTTAAAAATATATTACGTATTTTTCTTTAAATGTTAGGTTGAATTTACATCTGGGTGATTTATGGGTTTTTTTTTAAATGTTAGAAAAAAACACGAAGGGACATATTTGCTACTTGGTTCAAATATTATTTTTATTTTTTATTTTATATATTATTTTTTATTTTATTTTTAATTACCCTAATATATTATACTTTATTTTATATATTTTATATTTTACTTTAAATTTAAATTAGGTTCATTTATATAAAATACAATTTGTGTGTGTGTACAACATTGTTCATTCATCCAAACTTATTTTCTTACAACTTTACGTATTCGTCAAATAATCAATTTTCAATCTCTACTTTTTAAATTAACGTTCTTTCTTTGTTTATCTTTTTATTATTATTTTTTATTTTTTAACTGTTACAATAGAATAGGTAAAAAATAAAAAAAAAAAAGGAAAAAGAGGAAAGTTTTAATTGATTCGATAGATTATTTGGTGACCATTCACTTTGTTCTCCTATTTCGGAACTGAACTTATCAAGGTAGTAAGTGTTGGACAAAGAATAGAGACACGTCGAGAGCAATCCCTTTTCTATCCCCTTTTATTCGATGGCGCGTGAAATCGAAGGACTAAAAAGCGAATCGTCCAGGCACGAACCTTGTCCGTCCTTGGACGAAAACGAACACGGAATGAGGATTTTCTCAAAGCATTTGATAAAAAAGTTTAAGGGAAAGGGTAACTACCACTCCCCATCCTCCTAACCCATTCGTATCTATCTATCTATCCTTTTTTTTTATCTATTTCTATCTTTTGTGTTCACTTCCACTTCCACATCTACTCTCAAACTTTTTTTATTTTTCCATCCATCCATCCTCTTTGTCAGACGAATCGTAGAATACGTGGGAATGACCACAGAATCCGCCCACCACCCCCTCGTGTACCCAGGTTGCACGTACGAGTTCTCAAGTATCTACTACCATCACGTAAAATTCAAATGGTATGCTCGTGTGCGCACGCGCGCGCATGGTTGAAAGCATTTGCATAATTAGCAGAGATTTCGTCCTACAATCTCTCAATCCTCTATCCCTTCTCTTTCTCTCTATCTTTCTTTCTGTCCCTTTCGCACACACACACACGTATACACACATGGATACTTTTTCGTTCCGTGATCTAACCACGTGCTCCTTAATGAAGTTCCTATTATAGTTCGTGAATCTGTAGGGACACGTCGTGTGTACCCTAATAAATTATTTTCTGGAACGTTCTACAGTCACGTGAACCAACCGGAAGTACCCGTAAAAGAATTCATCCTCGTCCTAGTCGTCATCGTCGTCGTATCTCTCTTCGTAAGCTTGTTTTTTTTTCTTTTTTTTTTTTTTAATACTTTTTCTCTCCTCTTTCTCATGAAAAAAAAAATTATCATTTCCGATTTATTCAGAATTATGGTAGAAAAAGGGCTGCTTCTATAAATCTCGTTTCTGTGAGAGATATAATGATTCTTTTATAGTATATTAGATAGTTAGATAGATAGATAGATAATCTTCGTTTTAATATTATAAAAATTTATTTAAAATTAAATAAAAAAAAATAATAGAAGAATAATTATTATTTGAAATATGTTAGGTTGCTTTTGCAAATCTAGTGTGTGAGATATAATGGGATTGTTTTACTCTTCCTTTTATTATTAGAAAGGAGAGATAAAAAGAGTAGTGCGTTTGTCAATCGATTGAAAATAACTCAGGGTGTCTAAAGGTAATACATAATTTAACGATTACAGAGTTAATTCCTAAAACGTGGGCGTCATTATGATTTACGAGGTGATAGATTCAAGTTTTGGCAGTGGTCCAAAACACGTAGTAGGAAAAGGAGAGGTGAAGGAGGAGGTGGAGGAGGAGGAAGCTTAGAAGATCTTTACAAGAGATTAGATGGTCATAAATCTTGAATTAGCTAATATTTTGCTAACAGTGAGTTAGTGGGAGTGGAAGAAATCATTCGTATTCTTATGTGTTCGTTCATTCATTCGTTCGTGTACACATATACACACACAACTTGAATACTTGTATGTATATAAAAATCTAAAAGAAAGTAAAGAGATAAAAAAAAAAAATAAAGGTAAAAAGAATGAGATAGATAGATAAAGAAAAGATCCATGTTGCCCATTTCTCTTGGAATTTTATTCGAAGCTCTTGGAAAGAGAAAGAAAGAGAGAGAGAGAGAGAAAGGAGAGTTGGTCGTTTTCGTTTCGCCTCTGGCGCGGTTTTCTGCCTTCCATCCCTCCATTTACCATCCATCCATCCCCCCTTACTTTACTCACCCCCTTTGTTACCTACTTTCGTTTCTTCCTTTGTGAATCCAGGTCGCAAAACGTGTATATCGCAAACGTTATAGCTTCGAATCATCGATATTGAAGTCCTACGGATCTCTCCACCACCAACCACCATCACGTGTCGTTTGCTATATTCCCATAAGATTGTTTTCTTTTTCTTCCAATTCTAATAAAGTTCTTTTTTTATACCATTTTTGTATCTTATCTTCTATGATACTTGTTTTAATACGATTAACTTTGTTAAAATTTGTTAAGATAAACATTTGTTCAATGTTTAGAAAGATTTTAGGTTTTTTTGTAGTTTAAAAAAAATAATAAAAATAATTGTAAATAAATGTTATTTCATTAAATAACGTTTAATATAATAATTATAATTTTTATATATAATATAATATAATATAATGATAATAAAATAATAAAATAAAAATATCGTTTAATAAAGATAGAACGTTATGTGTGCTCTCTCTCTCTCTCTCTCATTTTCTCTTTAACCATAGCTTTTACTTGAAGGAGGTCATGGTGAATCATTGTTTAGTCTTTAATGTAAGCTTTGATGTTCGTCTGACCTAATTTCAATGTGTTTTTTTCTTGTAAGGAAAGGTCATCTAAAAGCTGTCTTTCATGACGTTACTGATCGAATCAAAATAGAAGACCAGGTGGTTTAATTAAAGATCCATAATTGATTTTGACAAGATGTCAAAAACATCGATCGTTTGTTAAATTATCTTTTGGAACAAGTTAAACAATCAATATGAACCTTATGGTACTTGGTTAATGGTGGGTTTGTTTGCTTTACTTGTACCATGGATACTAAAAAAAAAAAGAAAAAAACTGAAAATATTATTTTTATTAGGTAATAAAATTTTACGCGAGAAAGATAGTTGTCATTGGTTAATGCAGCTCGTTCGTAAAGACATAACTTCGTAATATGAAGAACACATTATGATACTACTACTACTACTACTATTATTATTATTACTATTATTATTACTGATACTTATAAAGAAAAATGTTGAACGTTTTTATGCACTTATACTTGCAGATCGTTTTAAAAGACTACATATTGATACTAAGCATCATTTGTAATATTTGACCTATCGATATATCGATCATTCCCGTCATCTCAAGGATAAACAAAGTGCTTGTAAGATTACTAAAGAAAAGTATAAAGAAAAAGGTTTGTGTGGAAGGATGATGGTTGCAAGATTGGAAATCACTTTTCACTATAGTTTCTTTCATCTAAGTCTCGTTGTTGTTGCTCTTTTTATCGATATCAATGTTTGAAAATTTGCATGAAAGGGTTTAATGCACCGTCACTTAATGCACTGACCTACTTTTTTTTTCTTATTTTCTCTTACTTGTAATAATATTTTTATTAATATATATTATAGAAAAAAAAATGTATTTACATATTATATTTTAATTTAAAAACAAATAGAGAGGATCTTTAAAATAATGGTAGATATACACAAAAAAGGAAATATATAATTATACAAATATTAGATAGAAAAGTGAAGTGGATAAAATAAAATAAAATAAAATAATAATAATAATGTATATTTATGTATAACAGAGTTAAAACAGGAATGAAGTAGTAGGATAGTAACATTTAATTAACATAATAGCTTCAGTATACTCTAATATCGTGTTATACCTATCTGCATACATAACAGAACACGTTGAAACGTGTTCCATGTTCTTCTTTCTTGCTCTTACAATTTTTTTTTTTTAATTATTTTTCTTTTTCTGTCCCTTCTTCTCTCTTGTCTTTTCAAACAAAATACATGTAGCAGCTTCTACGTTTCATTAGAGATAGTTTTAGTTAATCTTTCTTTTAATACACTCATTACGATAAATGCATTTCGTGTAGATAGATAATTATTTTGTTTTTTATTTTATTATCTTTGAGAAACATTTTTACATAATTAGTTTTTTATCAAGTTCATGGATGTTGAAGACATTTTTTTCAAATGATTTTTTCATTTTAGTTTATTTATGAAAAATATGAAGTAGAATGATATTAGAAATAAAAGTGTACTTAATGATTTTTAATAGGTGGTGTTGTAAGAACGAGTTGTTTTATTTTATTGATAAATAAATCTTTGTTTTAATCGTTGCATTATCATTTAATGTCTATTACAGTTAGCATAGCATCTAGTCCTTTCAGACACTTATCCTTGAATTATTCGAGAAATGGTAGAACATTTAATAAATCCTTCCGTTAGAGAGATAAGTGGCTACTAAATATCTTTGCTTCTTCTATTATTCCTTTTTCTCATTCTACATATCTTCCTTTTCCGCCCTATTCTTTCTCATTTCATTCTAATTTAACATAGTTCACAGCACGCGTTTACAGATTATTTTAGTTCAAATAAATTGTAGACATTTTTTCCAGTATTTTTTTTTTTTTTTTGCTAATTTTAATTTTTATTTCTTCTACAAGAAGGAAATTAACTTAATGTTTTTTTTTAATATCATTCTACTTGATATACACATTATATTATATATATTTTATAAATAATTATTATATTATTTGTTTCTTTTATTTTTATTTGTAATATACAATGATCAAATATTCTGTAATTATTTCTATTCTTGGGGAAAAAAAAATTGATTTTCTTATTAATAAAAAATACATAAAATATATGGGATTGGTTGGTGTATGTTGCATTCAAAATTTGAAATTCTGATATTTCTATTCGTAAACAGAAAGTGCAAAGTTTTATGATAAAGAAAAGAAAAGTAAGTCGTGTTATACAGTTTTGATACATACCTAGAATCCTTTTGGCATAATAGAGATAGTCAATACAAATCGTTGTACAAATGGTGGTCAAGATAGATGGAAAATGTCTTTCTTTCTTTCTTTCTTTCTTTCTTCTATTATCTTCATAAAAATACATTATTCTCTGTATAAAAAGAAAGACTTTACAAATGCAACGTGAATCCCATTTATTCGAATGATCATCATCAAGATGTATCTGGCGACAATTCAAGTTAGAATATTTTCCTTTTATATTTTTGACTATATCTTTTTCTCTTCCACCATGTATCTACCACATTTAAGAATAAATTTTCAAACACAATAATAAAAAACATATTTTCCATAATTCCCCGTAGAAACGTACAAGCACTTGTTCATTTATTATCGAATACGTTTACTTGCAATACTTTTTTCTTTTTTTTTCTTTTTTATATACTCGCAGCTGTTAAATCCAATGGGGGAGAGCAATTTGAATGGCGTATAATGAATTAGAATGGCAAATAAAATTTTAACTCTATGCAGACGAATAAATATTCGATCGAATTATAAAAGAGAGACGTAGGTATACAAACAAAAGATGTTTTATTCATTATTTTTCATAATTATTCGTTTCATTTGTTTATCAGTGCGTATCTTTATTTTTTTTTTAAATATGTGTGTACGTGTGCATATGATTTACATCGATGAGTTGTTATTTCAGTTAAAATAAAAAAAAATAAAAAAAAAACACGAATTTATTTGAAATATTTTCTATAAATATTCGAGTAATGATTGAGATTGGTTTTTCCCCAGGAACCCTCCCCCAACCAACCAACCAAACCCCCCTTACCTACCTTATACTTTTGATAAACTAGGAATGAAATTTCGCCTTTAAAATATACTTTAAAATATATACTTTAAAATTCAACGAACGTAGTCGTGAATAAACTCAAATTTGCGTGAAACATTTTCCGCTTATCGATTAGGTAGACATTTTTATTTTCTATTTTTGTTTTTTTTTTGGAAGGGGGCGGGGGGGGGAAGATACGAACTCTTTCAAATCCGATCTATCCACCGGTTTTACAACAAACGTAGTTACGCAGTTGCATTTGTTTCGTTTGTTTCTTTTTTTCTTTTTTTTTGTTCATACGTCAAATTTGATTAAAATCCGTTTGCGTCAGGTTTTTGAGGGGGAGGGGGTGGAGGGTGTTAGTGAAAGGAAGGGGTTGAAGGAGGAGAAGAAATTTTTGATACGCCGTTTGTTTGGGATAAAATTGACGTTCGTCCAATTTGAACTTGGCAAACTGAACGTCATTTGATTAGGGACTGAGTTCGAGCTTGTAATTAGCAGACACGCATACACACAAACACACACACACATGTATACATATAAATATATACAGAGAATGATAGAGAAACGATGAAAACTAGGATAGAGCATAAAGTCGATGTCGTCAGTAGTGTATTCCAAAATAAGCAACGAATGAGAATAGGAGAAAGAGGATGCATGCATGCATGCATGCATACATACACACGTGTACGTATATGTGTGTGTAAAGGCAGCTTCAACAGGATAACCGATAGAATAATAATGTAAAAGGATTCGAGCAACGATCGTGCCAAAACGCGTACCTCTCTCTCTCTCTCTCTCTCTCTCTCTAAATGTGAATATTGCAAAGCTTTGTCGTTCGACCGTAATTGAAACGTAAATTTTCGTCGTTGCATCGAATGGTCCCCAACAGAGACCTAGAACAAACTGTGTACGCGTCAATAGGTATAAACGTGAGAACGAATTTTGATGTGATAGTTTTGGGGGTAGATAGGATGAAAGGGTAAAAGGAAAGGGTAGGATGTATACTGGAATTAAATACGAGTCACTTAAATGAAGTATCAAAAACGTAATGTGGTTGTTTTGTTGGATGCAAAAAAATACTAAAATCAGAACGTTATAATCTTAAATTGTATTAATTAGGTGAATTATTATCGTTGCATACATGCGCAATGTTCGGAAAGTCATATAAACAGTATTTAATATAAGAATTTTCATTGATTACCACCTGTCAATCTGAAGGTGAATTTCGAGGAAGACGGTGCACTGATTATATACTTGGTGATTTTAATTAACAATACACATTCCTTTCGATTAATTAACAATCATTTAAAGTATCTCAAATACAATATTTTATTTTACTAATATTTTAGAATTTTATATTTGAATTTTCCTGTAGAGTGATTACTTCGAGTTGAAAAATTTCATGTAATAAAATATAAAACTATGAAATGTTAATGAGTGATGTTAATAGAATTGAAATTCTACTTACAATTAGATAATATTATTACGTATTTGATCATGTTTATAATTATTATTACCTTTCACGTGTGAGCTCATTAAAAAGTGAACTTAGTTAATTGAACAATTAGCTGAAGGCCTTTTGAAAATTTCATGGTGAATTGCTTTCACTTCCGTTTAACGTATTAAACACGTACAAGCTCTCGTTAGAAAATCGTAGGAGAATGGTTGACGATAAAGAGAAGGTTAAGAAGGAGAGTAGAATAGGGAAAGGAAAGGGATAGGAGAAGGGTGAGAAAAGGGACAAACAGGACACGTTTAAAGTTACGAAAACCCCCTGCGGCTGCGGATCATCCTTGATGTGGTGACGACTTGGCGACAAGGTTCTCGCAATATCATCAGACTTTAGACCAAACTAAGGCTACTACTACTATCAAAGTGTAACGTGTATAGTCGTCTAGGTGTCTCGATTTTTTATTTAAAAAAAAAAAAAAAAAAAACATGAAGAAATAAAAGGATTTTGTAATAAAGAACTTTGTTACTTCACTTAACATTTTATTGCTCATCTAAAATGTAATGCAAATGTTTTAAATTATTTTAGAATATTCTTTGAACATGGTGTAATTTTTAATGTTTGTTATTGTTAATAGAAAGTAATTTAATAATTACATAATTAATAAATTGACTTTAATTAATTCGATTGTTATATAAACGAGGATGATATAAAGTGAGATGAAATTTTTTTCATTTTCTTACTACAGCATTTCTTGAGAAGAAAAGATAGATAGATAGATAGATGGATAGATGGATAGATAAATGGTATAAAAAAGAAAGAAAGAAAGAGTCATTATACGATGTAATAATTCTTCTTCTTCCAACTGGTTTTAATTAAAGTTACCTTACTTACGTCAAACGTCTTAATAGGAGATGTTTCAAGATAAAAGGTGAGATGCTGCCAACACCAATATTAGAATCTTGTCCTGTCTAAGACTCAACAGAAACAAAAGAGAAACACACACAGCAAGAGAGAGAGAGAGAGAGAGAGAGAGAGAGAGAGAGAGTAAGAAATATTGTTAGTGGTGAGTTAATAGGCGCGTTTACATTTCTCACTGTAAACCATTTTACAACCCTTGATTATCATCAAGCAACAAGGATTGATGGGAGTAATTTCGTCAACGAAAACTGCCCCACTTAACTGAAGTTTCTCAAAGTTATGGTTACGAGTTATCGTAGAAAACTTATTATTGCTTTTACTTCACCCTTTCATCCCCCTACTCACTCTTTTCAATTGTGTGTATGTGTGTGATTTGTATCTTGAGATAACTATTTTTAAAAGTTGATTTTATGATGGTTCAAAATGGTGATATCTTTGAGCAATATCTTTTTGAAAGATAGTATTTTTCTTGATATATATATTTATCAACGAATAGGATAACAGAAACGATAAGAAAAGTATAATAAAATGGGGATTGGTTGGTTGGTTGGTTGGTTGGGTCCTGTTAGATGGGACACAGCAATGATGATGATGGTAGGTTTGGTCGATTGAAACGTCAGAAAGACTAATGGTCGATTCGTCTAGCGGTTCTTTTGGAATATAACTCCATTCCAGTCCTTAAAGTCTGTCGTCTTTGTCGCCCATTTTTGAAGTTTCACCCGATAGAAGAAGAAAAAGTAGAAGAAGTAGAAATAGAAGTAGAAGAAGAGAGTTACTTGGAGAAAATCAAATGGAAAAGAACGAGGCTAACCTTCTTCTTCTTCTTCTTCTTCTTCTTTTTTCTTTTTCTTTTTTTCTTTTCTTTTTTTTTTGGATTCTGGGAGTGGTTGCTTTCGATGACCGCATTGAAAGTTTTTCATGTGAAGAAAAAACTTCTTTAGAATCCTGCTGATTTGAAAACAGATGATGAAATGCAAGCAGGCAAACGGTGTGACGGTTTTTGAAAATAATCCCCAATCATCATGGGCCTAAAATATTTCAACTAAATAAAATATTACTAGATAAAATGTTACTCAATTTTTCGTTTTTTTTTTTTTTTTTTTTTTTTAAGCAAATTGTTTAACTACTTCGTGTCGTGAATACTTTTTGCTTAAGTGTTTTTTGTTTTAAGGGATTGTCTCTTCTACGTTTGTTTACTCTCTAAACTTACCCCTTTCCCTATTCACAACCACCACCAACTCTAAGTTTTAACCAAGAACCATCAGTTTTAGTATTGCAAGTTATTTTAACTCCTTCACGAATTAGTTAAAAATATTTTGAAAGATAATACAATATATAAATTGTAATCGAGGATTTATCCGGTTTTTTTTTTTTTTCTTAAAGTAGCTTCCAAGAGAAAAATTAGATAAATAGATAAATAGATAGATAGATAGATAGATAGATAAATAGATGGTTGATGTGGTTGAGAGTAACAGACTAGAAAACAGGCAGCACGTTTCAAGACGTCTAATCGATCCATCCACTTCCTTCTTCGAAATTACCTGCTGTCAAGAGATAACACGTAAGACGTTAGAAATCGTTTTTGTATATATATATAGATGCATAGATGCATAGATGCATATAATACATACATAGGTAATAAATACACGCAACTATTGCAGTAGAGATAAACTAAAAGATTATATCTTTTAGCACGAAGTTTTCGTTTTCTACGTTTTATCTCTTTTATTTAAGATAAGAACTAAATTTCGATCAATTACTTTCTTCTGACGTTTCTGAACATTTACCGATTACAATTGACTTTAACTTTATCTCTTATATATATATCCGTTTGGTTTAATGACAGGAAAGATAATTAAAATAGATTAATTAATCTACGTCGAAGATTTTTTTATTTCTCTTCTTTATTCTTCTAATTAATTTTCATTTATTTTTTTTTTTTTTAATACATAAATTCAATGAAGAAGTAAATAATTATCTCATGAATTAACTAAAGTATTTTTTATCTTCTACAACAAACTCTTCTCATCAAGCCCGAACTTTTCTCCTAATTCGAACGAGAATTAAGAAAATGTGTTGGTAAATTAATTAAAGTAAATTTCGATTAAATCTTTAACAAATCTAGATAATTTGTAGATTATAGTGTAGAATATATTATTAAAATAAAATTTTATTGAGAGATAAAATATTGAAGATTATACGATTATACTTATTTGTAATTTTACTTTTTACTTCGTTCGAATTTCTGAATAATATATAAGTAAATATTAATAAATATTTCTAAAAAGTAATAACTATTTTTTAATAGAAAATAATTAAAAACAAACATATATTTTATTAACACCTTGATGTGTTACATATGTGCAACGATTATTAATATGTTTCCTTTCTCACATTATCAAATTAATAAGATAATAGATAATAGATAACAAATAATATAATATAATATAATAATAAATATAATAAAAATAAAATTAAAAAAAAATATGACAAAGTGTACTTTGTATTAAACGAAAGATTTTATGAAATGCATGTCAAAAGGTTGTGAATAAAGTGGTGATAAGAAGAAAGGACTGGAAAGGGAAAGGAAGGGAGTAGACTAGGGAGATTGCAGTTGCCATTATAATAACGGTAACGATCTAGTAGTATAGGATGCAGTGTGAGATCAGATCTTTGGTACTTCACCGCCCCCTGCACGAGATATGACTTATGCAATGGCCACCAATGTAATCGGTGCTTATGGTTATGCTCTCGCTAATACCAGATAACATATTACTTATGTATAGAGAGCACGTGTATGCATTATGCATAATAATATCTTCCTTGGTGGTTAACACTCCTCATAGTTCTATGGCTTACTAATCATCTTACATCAACGTTTTTATTCTTTTTCATTTATTATGTTATATATTTATTTATTTTTTTTTTTTTATATTCTTCATACTCTTTTGATTTATATACTTTCTTAGTTTTAGTTTATCTATCTTTTTAGATCATAGTTATTATAGTGAAACTATAGTTTGGGTTAGTATAGTTTATTATGTTGTTTCCAGATAAGTGCAAGTAGATGCAAGCAGATGCAATTTTCTTTTATAAGTTAATAAAATGATTTTAGGTTGCAGTGAAATATTTATTTTTTAAAATGTATGAACTTTTAGTTCATTTTAATATACATATATATATATATATACATATCTGTATAAATTCATATACTTTACTTGTTATTATTGTATAAGTATTCTCATATGTATGTCGTTGACCATACGTTATACAATTAAATATGGAAATTCATCTATTTGTTTCTAGGTCGTTTAAAAAAGTAATTGTTAATTAAAATGATAATTAGAAAAAGAGTTGAACTTTTTGTTAACACCTCTCAAGGATATAAAAGCCTTGAACAAACCGGTCAACTAAAGTATGAGTATAATAGATAAATCATACTCATTATCTTTGTGTTGTTTTTTATCTCACTTTTTACACTTTAGTATTTTTTCCTTGTTTTGTCAGTTTGCAACAACAGTTTAATTACAGTCGTTCGTTTTTACATGAAGGAAAAATACTAAGTATTGATTGATCAATTAAATCATGGTTACATTCCTTTATATTTCTTGGTTTTTTTTTTTTTTCAAATTTACGTAACACGATTATTTATCATTGATCAAGGATTTATCTTTGGAATAAATAGATACGTAATTCTGAAGTTTTTTTTCTTGTGTTTTTTTTTGTCTTTTTATTTTTACGATTAATAATAATTATTTTTCATTATTACAAGTCCATTATTATACGTGAAAACTTAAATGAAAACGAAAAGTTCGAATTTGAAGGTACGAACAACTTAATGGTGGTTGAATGGGATGGGATGGGATGGGATGGGATGGGATGTGGAGGTGAGGTGATGTGAGATGGGGGAGTTTAAAATTTCTCTCCCTTGTTCCAATATGAAACATTCCTGATAAACTTCGTTGGAACGAGATCGAAAATGGCCATAATCACGTAGCGCGTAAGCGGGGCATTATGTTTTCCCGAATATTTGCAAGTTAACCAACTGTGTCCGAAACTTGTTCCTCGTACCTATTGTAATGAAGTACGATAATGACTTTGTAACTAGGAGAACGTGTAATGTGGTTAGCTTCTGTAAAACGAAAGTAATCGATATATACCTGTCTTTCGAAAAAGTTAATAAATTCTTTGATCAGTGTGTTATATACATATTCATATGTTCCTGTGTTCTTGAAAAAAATATATAGACAGGTTGTAAATAGATAAATAGATGGATAGATATTTTTTCGTTGTAATAAACATTGTATCTTTTATAAGAAAATTTTAGTAGACTTTTTATTAATTATAAACGAAAAAGATGATGATCTCAAGTTTTAAATACATTTATGATATTTTACATAGTTTACATATATAGAAGTTACAGATACATAGTTTACAGATATAGGAGTGTGTTTCAATTTATGAAATAGAAAAGATGATATTGTGTGAGATAGAACAGAATAAAAAGTGTAGCCAGTCAGGGCAAGTGTTTAAAAGGATCCCCATGTTTAAGCTTGGAAAGTGACGTTTCTAATACCCCGTGAAAACGTTTGTAGTATGATGTAGGAAAGGAAGTGACGTATGCGGTGCATACGTGCACCAGTTTGTGTGTGCAGTGCCCGCGATCACGCGGGAAAACGACGATCGCGCTGCATTAAAGAACGATGAATATTCATTCGACTATCTCCGGCATGTATCTGTCTTTCTCTCTCTCTCTTATACACTCACACACTCGTTATGGTTGTCTCCCTTTCACCCTTTTTTTCTACCACCCTTCCCTCATACCCCCCTCCTCTCATACCTGTGTTTCTCTGGTTAGTAAAAATCTGAATTTTTCCGTTTCTGTTCGTTTATACAAAATGTTTATTTTTCTTTTTTATTTTTATTGTGTTGTTCGGTTCCAATTGATTTGTCGCAAATATTTTTTTTTGAATTGTTTTTTATAGTTTAGTGTATAATTATTAATTAATCATTTTGTATGAGGATGTAATTATGGGAAATATATGCATATGCAATTTTTTTTTACTGCATCATCACCCTATTTTTTAATTTTATTTTAAATGAATATAATATGAATAAATCGTATGAAAGTAAGAGATTAACACGTCCCGTGCCACGTGTACCACCGATGGTACACAAGTTTATTTAATGTACTATAAAATATATGTTTATAACAAATTTAATTCAATAAAAAAATATTCCTATTAAAATATTATAAGCATAATATGAAATAAAGCACATAAGTTTGTTTAATTATTATATTGACAATAAAATTAATAATTGATTTTGTTCAAACAAATTTAAATGGCCTGAATGACAAGTCAAATAAAAAAAAAAGGGCTTAGCAGGGAATGTGTTAATCATATTGAAAAGATTTGTTGATAAGATGGAATATAAATTGTTAAATTGTTTATTTGCTAAAGATTATCGTTGAAGATCTTATCAAAACGTTTTGGATCTTGAAGCAATCGAACAGCTGGTGCTCTATAATCGTAGGAAATGCCTAGTCGTTCGTCGTACGGTAATGGCTCTATAAATCGGTTTGGATTAACCGGAATGGCAGAATTTAAATGTCGAGCTTTCGTCGCGCCCACCTCCTCTTTCTCCTCCTACACCTTCTCATCCTCCACACTCTCATCCTCCACATTCTCATCTCCTTCATTCGTAAATCGAATCGACAGATGCGTTTTCTCTTCCATCTTCATATATAACATATACATATATATAAATGTATGTATGTATGTATGTATATAATACCTTATTCTTATATGTATGTATCTATGTACGTACATAGTACCTTAATTTGGTATATATGTATGTATGTATGTATATAGATAGGTACGTACATATGTGTATATATATACATATATGTATGTTTCTTTCACATTCTTATGAGAATTCTTCTAACACTTATATATACATATAGGATCCCATATATATAAAATAATGTGTATGTAGGTGTGTCTTTCTTGGTGTGACGAGAAGAAGAGAGACGATTAGAATAGAAAAGAGATAGAAAATGTCTCTCTTCTCATCGTAGAAAATCTTTTGATCGATAGCACACCATGACGGATATTATTCCTTTTTCTATTTTTATTTTTTATGGTTTTTTTTTCTTTTCTTTCTTTTTTTGTCTATTTTTTAATTATTTTTTTCTCTCCCTCTTAAAGCAAGGGAACGTAGGGTTTTTTTTACCTTCGCTTATCATTATCGTTATTTATACACACATACATCGTTTACTGGTTATTATCGTCAGGTTTTTCACCCTTCTCTATTATTATTATTATTATTATTACTACTAATATATATTCTTCCTATTCTTCTACGTGGATTTATTTCTAAACCTTTCCTGTATTTTAACCATCATCCCCATTCTTCTTTTTTATAGGTGAAATCTTTGGTAAATCTCGTTGAATTAAAAGATCATTTACCATAAAAATAAAAGAAAAAAAAATAGAAAAAGAAAATGAGAGATAGAAGTGTCCTGATTTTTCTCGATTCGTTCGATCAAATGGTGAAAAAAAGAAAAGAAAAAAAGAAAAAAAGCCAGAAAGAGTTTTGCTAAGTGTGTTTTCCCCTCTTCTATAAATTCGTCCATGGTGAGAATTTGATCCACAAAAAAGAAGAAGAAGAAGAAGAAAATAAAAAGGAAGTGAGAAGAAAGAAAAGAAATAAAAAGGAATGAGAATGGGAATGGGAATGGGATTTGATGGGGGATGGTATGAGTGATGTAGAAAAATTCGTAGGTTGAGTAATAGTAGTAGTAGTGTCGTAAGAAACAATGGTGTCTAGGAGACGGTAATAATAGAGGGAGTCGAAAAGTTGGTTTGGTTGGTTGGTTAGTTGGTTTGTTTGTTAGTTGGTCATCATCATCATAGTAGTAGTAATAGTAGTAGTAGTAGTAGTAGTAAAACCTTTTGCCCTTCTTTCCAAAGCGTCCCTTAGAACTGTTTGGTAGTTATATTCCCATGTGTGTTCTTTCCTTTACCTTATATATCTGTATATGGGTTATATGTGTTAGTTGCGCCTCGCTGGCTACCTACACGTGACCTTTTCTCGTTTGGTTGCTACTACTACTGCTTCTACTGGTTCTGGTTTTGGTTCTGGTTCTGGTTGTAGTAGTTGTCGCGTCGTGCGACAAAAGTTTGAAAACAAAAGTCGGCCTGCTTGCTTGCTTGCTTGCTTGCTTGCTTGCTTGCTTGCTTGCTTGCTTGCTTTCGTGAATAGCCAACCAACCATTCCACACTTTCGAACTTTCGTGCATCGTATGCATCGTGCATCGTAGTCCGTGGTGGTGCATCGTGCATTTTAGTCCGTGGTGGTGGTGCATCGTGCATCCTTCTCTCGTAGTCCGGGTCGTAGTTCCGTTTCCTTTGACAAAGTCACCCGTTAAATAGTACTACAAGGGCCGTGTAACCATTGTTTTCCTGCGTGGCTATTAGTCCGCGCGAAACATTCCCTTTTCTCATATTCCCTTCATTCTCTTCTCGATTTTTGTTCTTTCTTTTATATTTTGTTTTTTATTAAGCCTCCAGCGGAATCAAGCTGGTCCATTCCGTTACTTCCCTCTTCTCTTTTCTTAGTCCTCGTCATATGCGACGAAAGAAAACAATGCCTTGTGTGTGGACCCTTCCTTCTCTCTTCACCCTTTACCCTTCATACTTTTTACTTCTCATCCTGTAAGACGATATATATAGATATATGTAGATATGAACACTTCTCTTTGGCGTTTATAAATTTTTAATATAAATTTCTTTTTGTCACTTGTGTATTTATTTTTTTTTTTATTTTAGTTTTAGTTTATTGCATATATTTATTTATAATATTATACATTTATTGATATAATTTTTTTAATATTTATTATTATAATATTATACAATAATATTATAAATAATATTAAGTATAATAAAATGTTTAAAAAATAAAAGAAGTATAAAACAAAAAAATGAGAGAGAATCATCTTGTAACGAACATCAGAATAACGTCGAAAGCCGATAGATAAATTAGAGTGCGCCTGACGGTCAAGCTTCTGCTGCCGTTTCAATTAGGAATCTGTCGTTTTCCCGTTATACACCCTCATCCCCCATCCCCCATCCCCTATCCCCCATCCCACTCTATTCCATCCCTTTTACCTTCTACCTTCTACCTTCTATCTTCCCTTTCTCTTTTTCTCCTCCTTCCCCCATTTGCTTCGTTTAGTTCCAGTTCCCACCCTCTCCCTCTCTCCCTCTCTCACTCTCTCACTCCCTGTTCTCTCCAGGCCATTTTTTCTTTTGTTTCGTGAACGCTCTCATGGTTAATATTTCATTTTCTCGGCCGTTCGTTGCGCATGAGCATTAACTCGAGGTGGTCGAACTAAATAAAAAACATACCAGCAGTTGAAGGGGGGGGGGAGGTTTGTACTGGATTGTGACGGAAGGGTGGCTGGCAGAAGGTTCAGAGGGTGTCTGGGGTAGCAAGAAAAGAAAGAAAGAAAAAAAAACACAAATATAAAAAGAGAGAAGTTTGAGGGTGGGGAGTCGTAAGCTCGTTTCATTCGAATGCCGAACATGTACCCCAGATCACCCCTCTTCATCCTCTCACCCATTTCTGGATCTTGGTGGTAGCCAACGTCATGCCCATATATTTTTTTTATTACATAACATACATTGGTACTCTGTGTTAGTATCTTTTTAGATGTACAACTAACGTATGTGGAAAATACACGTAAAAGGTCATGGTAGTGGTGAGGGGGAATACAGGGGATGATACTGGTGATCTCGTTGATGGTAGGGGATGGGAGTGAGGGGGTGTGGGTTGGCAGCAGGATATACAGGAACTGAAACAATGCGCAATCGCGACTGATATCATCGCGAGATAGAAGGTAGAAGGGTGGAAGGGTAGTTTCTAGGGGGTAAATTCACTGAACGACTCTGACTCTACGTACTTTCATATATATATATATATATATATATAGTTACTTCCTGTTCTCGTCGAAATTATTATCGATTAATTTGTGAGATAATGGTTAGGATGGTATAACAAAAACAAAAAAATAAATGTTTACTTTTTTATTTGAAACAAAAAAATCTTATGCTCTTATATACATTAATTACATTATCATTAATCAATGAAATTAATTAAATGTTATATATATATTTAATCTTAAAACGTATAAGCTGATAAGTACATTGTAATTATATATAATAATGCATATACACACATTAAATAATAGAATGATTTGCAATGGAAATTAAAACAAATTAAGTTATTTTATTAATTGTTCAAGTTAATTAATATGTATAATTACAGGTATTATACAAAACAGGTATGATTATAAAATTAGAAAAAGAAAAAGAGAGATAGAAAATCAGTAAGTAAAGTTCGTTCTTCGAGTTAATTAATTTTCTAGGAGTTGTGTGTTCGTGTTAGCGGTAGGAAGCCCCAATGGAAGCTTCGAGTAAAGTACTTAGGACATTTAGTTTGAAAAAGTTAGTCCGCCTACGCGTCATTAGGCAACCGCTCAGAAACCTAAGCTCATTTGGTACCTCGGAGGTACATGTACTTTATTTGGTAGTAGTGGTAATGTTAGTGGTTGTTTTAGTGGTAGTAATGGTGGTCAATAATCGCAGCAATGGCTCGTAATCATCTGAATAATAAATTAATCATTGTAATCTCTTACTATCATTATCTTTTATCGATTATCTTACTACTTGTCTGTCAATATTGTTTCCTTTAACATGTTCAAACCGTGTCAGTCATAGGTGACTGACGTTGAACTTTCATTCAGGCCGTGTCAGGCACCGGTGTCTGACGATCATCTGTTCGTTTTACTACACGTGGCCTGACAAAGATTTTCGTAAGAATTTGGGTGGCGCTGAAGGTGTTCAACCAAAAACTATTTGCATCTTTCTCTGTTCTCTGTTCTTGTCATTTTGCTTGGTCTTTCTCTGTTCAATCAATACGTCACTTCGAAGGACGACGAGTAACCAACCAAACCAAACCAAACCAACCGATCCGGTGATGGTAGTGGTGGTGTTGGTACTCGGTTTATCCTAACGGTAACCATCTGTCGTCGTAGTTTGCTCAGTGAAGCCATCCCAATGAGCCATTGAACGAGAACGGACAAGAGAATTTACAGATAAAGTTCTAAACGAGAGGAAATTATCTTGTTCGTGAATGTTGGAAAGTTAAGAAAGGTAAATGAAGTTACGTAGAAGAAATTTAAATGGACGACAGATCGTTTTAATATTCAATTTTTTTTTTATTTAAATTTTCTTTTGTACTAATCTGTCAATTTAATTTTTGAATTTTTTTTTGGAACACAAACAACAACACTTTCTTCTTCCACGTGTTTTATTACGTTTCATTTAACTCATTTAATATTAATATTAAATTTCAAAATATCAAAGTATGAGTATATTCCAAGAAAAAAATGAGAATACTTTTGAAATAAGAAAATAGGATAATTTTGTAGGATTTTGGTGACTTTTTAATTTATAGAAAAGTGTAATAATATTGTATTATAGAATAGTATGAAAATAGAAGGATAGAAATAGAAGTGGAAAGGTAGAAAAAAAATGGGGATTTAAGTTGGATGATTTATTGTCGTTGTAGACCTCTTTTCCGGGTGTACATCGATTTCAATGCGGTTACGTGCTTGTTTCCTACCGCGAGAAATATGTTTTCTTTTAATCTACACTCTCTTGCTAAAACCCTTCGCATCTGGCTCACATGTGAGCTAGTAAGTCGATAGTTTACTTTACTATAGTTTTATACCTTTCAAAAAGTGAGATTAAAATATAAAAAAAAAAAGAAAAATTAAATAAAAAACTACGAACTTTTTCTAACTAAATTCATTTTCAAACACGCGTCATTTTTTATTCGTGTCATTTTAATTTCTATACTTGAAAGTGCATTATTATTATTATTATTATTATTGTTAGGAATTTTGCACATTAACAAGAATGTGTTTTTACACAGTTGGTAATTTGAAACTTTATTATTAACCCTTTGAGTGCTATGCACGCATATATGCGTTTGATAAAAATAAGTAGATTGATCGTTCACTGCATATACGTGTTTGTTAATATTAATGTAAAATAATTTAATTAATTAATATAAATTATTCTGTTCCTACAAAAAAAAAAAAACATTTTAAGTAAAAATACTCAGCACTGAAAGGGTTGGAAAAAAAAAATAAAAATAAAAAAATTAAGATGAAGTTTATCCCTTATTTGTATATTCATGTTTGTTCACATATTTTATGAATTTTTATATAACAAATAATTTGTTCATAGTTTCTTAAATTAATTCGTAATCCCCCTTTTGTACTTTTAAGTGAAATAACAATAGGTAAAACAAAAGTAACACACGTTGCTTGTTTGCTTCTTGAACACGTCTTTCGCAGAATATAAAAGTCGCCTAACACTGACGCAACCCTGTGACTGGGTTTACTCCAGGAGTTTGTTAACGTCTCTTGAAAAACTCGTTTTCTTAAAAGTAGGATGACAACATGAAGAGAAAAACGGGGTGGAACGGGGGAAGGGAAGAAAAAGAATGAAGACGAATGAAGAGAGAAGAAGTTCTTGAGACCCTTCTAAGGATAGCAATAGGACATACACAACAACTAGACAGACAGACAGACAGGCAGACAGATAGACCTTAGGTAGACCCTTTCAAGAAAAAAGGGTTTGAAATGAGTATAAAAAAAGGGGACAAAAGTCATTGCTAAGTTCTTTCATTTCTCTAGGAAATATCAAACTAAAATTTGTTTTAAGTGGTCAGATATATTTACAAAAAATATATATATTAAAGGTAATATATAATAAAGTGTGTGTGTGTGTGTTGGGGAGAGTTATGAAAGATAATATAATATAATAAAATATTTAAAAAAATAATAAAAGGTATAATAGTTTTTATTATGTTATATTTTATATTGTATTATATTATAATATAATAATATACAATATTTAAATATATTTTTTTTATCATATTAAAAATATATAATTTTTTAATATAATATATAAATTAATATAATTAAATAAAATTATATTTTAATAAAATATATAATATATAGTTATAGTAATCGATGAAAAATATTATCCAACAAATGTAACATCATTCAAAAAAAAAAAGAAAAAGAAAATAAAAAATAAAAGAATTAGTTAAATAATTATTCTAGTATTATATGAAATACCAATGAATGTAACCCACCACCATATATAATCATCTAGATAAAAACAATTTTCTCGATAAAACTGTTACAACCAAGATAAAAACTTAAACGATCTACTTTTGTATTAGGGATTACGTTGAATGATAGGTTTTTCTTTTCTAAATAAAAAAAAAAAAAAAAATGAGGTCAGAAAATATCAGTAACCAAGTTCCTTTTTCTTTTTCTAATTCCTCTACGTTTTTCACCATAAAATAAAATAAAATAAAATAGTAAAAAAAGGAAGAAAAATAAATAGATAGATAAAAAGAATTATCAGATGTGGGGTACCTCGATGCGTTCTCAATGATTGCACGTGAGAAGGAAGACGATGAAGGTAGAACAAGAAGAACAAGAAGAACAGGAGACAGTAGGTTAGTATGGGGAAAGGGGGAATGGGAGGGAATGGGGGGGGGGAATGAAAGGAGGGAAATAAACCTGTCTTCGTAACCATCAAGGGATATAACGGGAGAGCAAGGTTCCTAGTATAGCTGAAGTTACATTCCCGTGGGTCTTCTTACTATCTTGAAAGGCGAAGAGAGATAGAAAGAGACAAGACACACCTACACACCTATACACTTACTAAGACTGTGTATTTGTATGTAAGAGTATGAAACGGAAGGTAAGAACAGAGAGAAGTTCACAACTACATCCGTTTTCTCTCAGTTGCATAATTCAGATGGCAACCATACTACCCAACCTATTCTCAACCCAGGTTCACGACGATAATGCACCGAATCGTATACGACAGATCCTGTTAGTAAGACACTGGGAGGGGAAAGGATGAGGTGAATCCTTAGAAAATCGTTTTGGAAACGATCGAAATTGTATTCAACGTCGATCCAACTACCCAACTACCTTTTTCTTTTGCATCTAAAGATATCAGAAACAGTCATGGCTTTTGGAAGATATTTCTGCTTTAACAGTGTTTGATCATGTATATGTTAAAATGGATATTTTTTTTTTGTATTTTTTATGTGTTTGTATGCTGGATTTAACTGGTCATCTTTTCACGAAATTGGAAAAAGAAAAAAACAAAAGGGTTTTACTACAAAAAAAGGTTGCATTTTAAATCGTACTCTCGTTTGATTGTATTTTTGTTTGTTTGTTTTTTTTTTATTAACTTTATTGTTTCATTTCATCCCTTACCCAACCCTCAGTCAATTTTTTTTCATGGGTTTTTTTTTTCGTTTTTACAACGAATAGATGAGAACTTTTTTTTTATGTTTCTATGGAAAATAGTAAAACAGAACTAGTAATATAAATATATATATATATACATGTATATGTATGTACATTGTACATACATGTACAAATATAGATTTACTTATATACATATACATACAAGAATACATTCGATTCGATTCTTGAAACCTGCAGAAAGAGAAAGAGAAAGAGAGAGAGAGAGAGAGAGAGAGAGAGAGAGAGAGAGAGGTGCAGCTGCAGTAGATGAGAAACGCGATCTTCCGTGGTTTCCGGATATCCACTATCCGGTATGTTGTTCCAACTATACGTAATATAGTTTGAACATACGAATTTCCTGAGATGTATCTCGATTTTTGCGTTATACGATATTTCTTTTATTTATTTATTTATTTATTTATTTCTATTTTGTTTCATTTCTTTTTCTTTCTCTCTTTTTTTCTTCCCATCTCTTCTAGTTCATCTATTATTTATTATTACTATTGAAGTGAATATTTCTTTAGAACAGGGGTGGTTTAAACAAATGAAAAATAGGCCTATCCCACAGCCTCAGGTTAAGGAAAAAAAAAGGGTCATGAAAAAATGAGTCTAAGAAGAAATTAGTCAATGATCAATGAGCATTGACTGAACTTTTCGTAGACACTCGTACATTGACTAATTTCTTCCTAGCTCATTGATTCTTATAAATTGAAAATATGTTTTTCATACATTCGTGCATTGACTGAACTTTTCTTAGACTCGTTCATTGATTGAACTTTTCGTAGACTAGTGTATTGATAGACCACTCTCATAAAACTTGTAAAAAAACAACAAGATACATTTTATTCAATTATTTCATACGAACTGTGACATATTTTTCAAATCTTTCTTCGCCATGTGTTTAAAACCATTTTGATATTGTAACCCTTTTCATTCTATATGTTTCTCTCTCTCTCTGTCTCTCTCTATCTCTGTCTTTATCTATGTACCTTCAAAAAAGTTCTCTTTGAAAAGTTTTCCAAAAACTTGGGATTTTATCGTATGACGCTTTAGCGATGGAAACTAACTCGAGAAAGTTTAGTTGTAAAAGTAACGTATAATACCGATGACTTTGAACTTACGGTAATTCAACTTGGCGTTTTATATGTGCATAAGGGACAGAAGGAATTCGTGTGAAATTACATTCAGAACTTTGTGAATTTTACTAAATAACATATCCATTCTTTCTTCTTTAAATATAAATTATAAATCCTTTTATTTTTCTTGATTTTCATTTCTTAGTTTTTAAATTAAAATACGCGTTTTATATTAAAAATAAAAATACAAACTTTGTGTGGTATTATTCCTGTATCACTGAAAAAAAAAAAAAAGAAAAAAATAATGAATTTTTTTAATGAATAATAAAAATGATCATGAATAATGAATTTAATGAAAAAAAAAAATCATTTGAAAATAATGAATGAATGAATGTTAAGGATTTTTAACGAGCTGAAGAATTAAATCATTCGTTAATATCTATTTGTATAAGATTATGAGATTATTTATAACAATAGGATGCAAGAAGAGGGTTGGAATTAAAAACAAAGAGATTTAATCGAGCATACAAAGGGTTTATTCAACAAATAATCACGTTTTATCCCCTAACACCTACTCGTGATTTTGAGAAGAAGATATCATCTGTATTATCTTTCAAATAAATTACTTCATTATATATAAAACATACTATATATATTCATTTTATTGTACCATTTGGGTTTAAAAATGTTTGATAAATTGGTGCTTGTTATTTAACCTTTGCTTACCACACACTTGGTCCAAAGGACCCAGACCTTTTTGCAACTTGAGTCATTTTGCTCAATTGTTCAACTTTGATAATTTTTTCAACATATTTACATTTAATTTAAAGCTATAAAACCTATATAGTCGTTTTAAGTAAGCATTAAAGAAGTCTTAAAAAAATGTTGAAGTAAATCTATGCAATAGTTAATTTTTTATAACAATTTTTCTCGGCCGGGTCCAAAGGACCCAGGTGTGGTAAGCGTGTTACTCCAGAGAAGTGTGGTAAGCAAAGGTAAAAAAAAAACCCAGTCAGTTAGTAAAAAAATTGTTTGACAAAAGTTTGTTATAATAATATTTGAATTTTATTTTTAAATAATAAAATAATACATTTTCATAAGAAATATTGTAATAATTAGTTATAAAGTTGAATAAACAAAAAAACGAGACACATGATAAGAATAACATATGCACTATGATGCACTTATATGCACAAACACAGTCACACATATGCATGCAGATAGATAAGGTTTTAAGTTTTTAGTAGGATTCAGTTATTCGTAAAGGTCTGACGTATATTATCCACTGTATATGTCGTACATATACATATATATATTGTATATATACTGGGTGGATATACTTTGATAAGGATCGACGAACATAACAGCATCAATTAAAAGGAGAATAAACGTAGCTAACGAGTGAAATCGGATTATCAAAGTACACACTTTGACTACACTTCTCCATTTGGTTTCTCTATTTTACTTTCTGTTCATCGTTCTAGAATGACAAATGAATAAATGACACACATACACACACATATATTTATATATGTAAATGAATAATTGGATTTATTAAAAGTTTATTCAAATGAGATATTAATTACAATACTCTTTGTAAGTATTATCTTTTGACTAACTCGTTTTGTCACATGTATTAATAATAATAAAAAATATTCAACGTTTGTAATATTTAATTATTTAAAAAAAAAAGTAGTTGAAATGCATGAACGTATTTTTTTCTTTTCTATTCTTTTATTTTATTTTAGGTTACATATATATTACGCGCGTTGATTATTTATATTGAAAATGTTATATTTATATTTGTTAATAAACATGTGAGATGATTTAGCATAATTATTGCATAACGAAGCAACGATTCGAATTACCAATCTCAAAAGAGTCTCTCGGTTAGTTCTGGGTCAGTTTATAAACAGAAGGTTCATTAATTTATATAGGATAGATTATTGAAGATAATTAATAGTTTACGAATATACAATTTCGATCGAATCGTATGGGTTTGTTGATTGGCGATAATGTCATTTTTGTATGAAAATTATTAACCAATTTGTGGGTTGTAATGTTGTTGTAACATTGCATACAATGTATATGTCAGGAGGAATTTATTATAATATTGGTTAAATATTTATGCAAATTATAATAGAATATTTTTGTTTGATGAATAATTATAAAAAATATTGAATAGGAAACATCATTAGATCAAACACAAACACAACCAACATTTTTATGAATGAATTTCAATTCATTTTTTGTTATTGTCATCGTTGATTTGTTTCCCTCGTACTAAAAACCAAAAATTGAATATACTTATACTCGAGTATTTATTAAAAATAAAAAAAAATAAAATTTATAATAATAATAAAAAGAGAGAGAGAGAGAGAGAGAGAAATTTGTAGGAAAGCAACGACGATCGAAGCGATTAAATTTTCACGCCATTTCATGGAACAACAACAACAACGACGAAAGGCGACAAAGAAATTGGAGCCGGCTTTTGGCTACTAGCTGTGCGTTAATTAGGAAAAGGTAATTACCTACAAGAGGTGTTGTTCGTCGCAGGAAAACTACCACCATACCTAACACCCATTCACCCTCTTTCTCTCTCTCTTTCTCTCTCTCTCTCTCACACCGAATGTGTCCACGTACGCTCGTTTACAGGTGAAACGTGACACGACGTAACTCCTGACAACGTTACACGTGACTTCTACAAGCACAAATACTTTCACACACACACACAACATACTATACTTAGGTATAGTATACACCAATTATACGATACAATACCACCCAACATGTAAACTATTACAACTACTACTACTACTACTATACGATTCTTATCATCTTTTTTACTTTGACTGAGTAAAGAAAAGACAAAAATGACTTTAAATTCATTCACACAAATGTTTATGTTTTATTCAATGATCTTTTCTGTTCAATATTTTTTTTTTTTTTTTCATAATATTTATCAAACAAAAAATATTATTAAAATAATAATATTAAGGGGACTGTATAACTTTAATAATATATAATAAATTATAGGTTGATAGAATTTAGGCAAAAATTATTGAAAACCTTGGTAGATTGATCTTGACGTCAGAAAAAAAAATCTGTAGTGAATCAGAGTTCCTGTTAATTTGTTTTATTCGATGAATTCTCACACCAATCGAAGATGGAAAGGGTAAGGGTTGAAGGGTGAGTTTGATACGATCGAAGTATCTGTCGTTAGGTTATTGCTGTCAGGATGACTGGGTATTTAACTTCTCTCTCTCTCTCTCTTTCTCAGTCACTCATTCTCATTTCAACTCACACTTTCCTGTCCCTTTTTCATTTTCTCTTTTTGGCAGACTCGTTTGTTAATGAGAGAGAAAGAGAGAAAAAGAAAAAGAAATAGACAGAAAGAGAGAGAGAGAGAGAGAATTTTGGCACGTTTCTGCAGGGAGTTAAAGGGGGTGTACAAAATAAAATAAAATAAAATAAAATAGAATCAAAAATAAAAATCAAAATAAAAAGGAAAAGAAAATAGTTCAATGATCGAAACGAGAAGAACCCCCTGCGTCAAGGGGGTAGTTCGTTTATTCGTTCATTCGTTCATTCGTTCATTCGTTCGTTTGATTTCAACGTTTAATCGTTCCTCACTATTTTTATTATTTTTTTTTTTTATTTCTTTATTTTATTTGAGTATATTCGTTTGATTTCTTTTTGGGAATTCTTTTTCATTCTTTTCCTCCTCGTTCCGTTCATGGATATTTTTCCCATGAGAAAAAGGAAGAGGAAGAGGGAGTGAAAAAGGAAAAGGGCTCGTGAACAAGGGCCGAAAATAAACCGGCCAAACGTTATAGATACTACGAGAGAGATGATGGTTGGAGGGAGGCGTAGGAGGGAGGCTTAGGAGGGGGTAGGATTTTCGAGAGAATTCGAATTTTCAACATCTACTACTTCTATATATATATATATATGTATACGTATATACATACCTTGGCTGTGTTACTGGGTTTAACTTCGATTCACTTTATCTTCTAACGGGAAATCATCATCGAAATTGCATCCGCTTGCTTGCTCGACGAACGTAAGAGACACGCATGGTGTACACGTGCTACTACTACTACTACTACTACTACTACTATTGCTGTTACTAGTATTACTAGTATTACTAGAAGTAGAGAGTACTAACCTATCCAAAGAGAGAATCGATTTCTCGAAACTCGGTCGAGTCTCTGGCGGGCATCGACATCACCCTTCCTTCTTCTACCCTTTCTTCCTTTTCTTTACTTCCCTTTTTATATTTATTTTTATATATAAAGAAATATATATTTATTATTTTGTATTATTTATTAAAAAACAACATTTATATTATTATTTTTATTATTATTATTTTAAAAATAGGAATTAATTATTGTTTAGAATTATTTGGAATGAGGTTTGACAAATGTTTCATGATGAAAGAAACAAAGAAGAAGATTGAATTATTTATTGAATTTTATTGAATAATTATTTGATATTTTACTGAATTATTTTATATTATAGTTTAACTTATGAATTGAATGATTCATTTATCATTTTTTTAATAATATATTTATTTTATAATAATTAATTTTTGAATTTTATAATATTCAATTTTTAAACTAAATTTCTATTTTTAATATTTCAAAATATTTAAATATTTTAAATATTTTAATTGCATATGTTATATAATTGCACATATAAATATATACTATATATCAATTTTTCCTTATTCTTTTTTTTTCTTTTATTTCTTTCTCTCTCTCTCTTTCTCTGAAAATGATATATATGTACAATATATATATAAGCTTCTTTTTTAGTTGTAGCTAAACGTTAGCCAAACGACTAAAGAAGCAAAACGTATTTCGTAAGATTTTTCTCTTCTTACTATTACTACTACTACTACTTTAATATATATATATGCATATATACATTGACTCGATTTGCCTTTGTCCACTCTTTGCTTCGAATCAATATATATTCCTGTTCAAGAACGATTCGAAAGAAACGTTTAAAGTCTACCCCCTTTCATCCCCTTTTCACCCCTTTCCTAGACTTTTTCTCCAACGTTTCTTAGTTCAACCTTCCTTATGCGTTTCTACCCACTCACTCACCCCATACTTCTCTCATACTCCCCCATACTTCCCCATACCGAATACGCTGACTTTTCCAACAGTTAAACTGCAAGACTCTCTCTCTCTCTCTTTCTCTCTTTCTCTTTTTCTTTCGTGCACTTTCACGTATGGGGTGTAAGAAAACGTGTGTACGTGCAGGTAAGAACGTGAATAGTATGATATATATATATATATTATATATGCGAACAGGAACATATGTATGAAAAATGAAAAATAGAAAAATAAAACTAAAAGAAAAAGAAATAGAAGAGAAGAAGCAAAATCGCGTGAATACTTTAGAAATAAAGAAAAATAAATAAAAAAAAAAAAAGAAGAAAGGTGTAACTGTGACTGTGACTGTGACTGTAACTGTAACTGTGACTGTATGTGAGTATATGTGTTCAGGTGTTATACCAAAATGTCGTGGAAGCTTTATGCGTTTGAAACGTGTTCTTTCTCACTCTCACTCACTCTTTTTCTTTTGTAATGCAACCCAAAAGGTTTTTACCTTTCTCTCTCTCTCTCTCTCTGTCGACAAGATTTTTTTTAACCCCTCATACCATTTTCCTATTTTAAAATATTCGAACGATTTACAATGGGGGTTTTAGATTTTTGCAACATTGTCAGGTGTGTGATAAAAGCCAAGCAAATCTTTCACGAAACCTTTGAACCTCTTTTCTTTTTTTTAGGATTTTTGAACGGGGATTTTTATATCACGTTATAATATAATATCTACCTTTACCTATTTATTTTTAACACCTGGAAATCAAAACCATATTTGATATAATAGTTGACGATAAAAATTATTATTATTATCTTTTTATTTTCACTGGGTGGTTTCTTGACTCCCATAGGAAATTTACAAAAAAAAAAAAAGAATTAACTGATAAAGTAATAGTACTAGTAATAATAATAATAGTAAAAGTAGGAATGAAGAAAAAGATGAAAGCAAGAAGAATAAGAAGTGAAAAGAAGAAAAGATAAGAGAGACGTACTCGGACTCGTGGAAATGCGGATTTTCCTATTTCCCTCTCGAAAAGGGGGATGCTCTGATCCCATAGGATTTACCGAGTATTGAAAATATTCTTTAACCTTAGGGTGTGAAAAGCACTAGTTTTTTTTTTTTTTTTTTTTTTTTTTTTATTTTTTATATGAAAGAAAGAGAGGAGGAAGTATTCACTATACTTTAATCCGTGCACATAAAGAAGCATAATTGAAAGAATCTAGGAGATAACTTGGATGTGATAACAGATTTTTCACCAAGTGAATCCACCAACACAACCATAACCATCACAACTACAATCGGTAAATCTCCAATTCGTGTGAATAAAATGAGTGCAGGTTGCACAAACGTTTTGTGTCTCCCACCAAAGCACACTTTTCAAAACTTCTTTTACCATCGATTTCCATCTCATATTTTTTTTTTCTTTTTTTTTTTATGATAGATATGAGAATATCTATCTATCTATCTATCTATCTATGTATCTATCTGTAGAAGATGGAAGTTTTATCTTTTTATTTTTGGAAAAGGATGAGATATTATTACGTTTATCCTTTTTTGCATTTATGTCATGCACTTTTACGATATCTGTTCGTACCAACCCCTTGATATCTGACACGTGTCTCCTCCCACAACCCCCACTCGTAACTAATATCATAATTCTCAGGCTCAGTATGTATGTGTGTGTGTGTGTGTGCATATATGTGATCTCATGAAAATTTATTTTATATGGCAAATATAAAAGGATGGGTGGAGGATCAATAAAAAAGAAAGTAATTCGATTAGCTTATAAATCTTTATATTTAAAATGCGTTAACTTTTCATATACGGGGTCATACAAATTTTATCCAACTAAAAGCAACAATTTATTTATTTATTTATTCTTTTGTTTAAAAAAAAATATAATTTCCAAAAGATTTCACAAATTGTATTTATTTTTATTAACTTAATAATTTTTCTTTTTTCTTTTTTTCTTCGAAAGAAATAATTCTTGTTAGAATAAATAAAAATGATTGACATAATCTTTTTAACAAGTTGGATAATAAATTGACTTATGGACATGGTAATAATTAAGAAAGAAGGAAGTAAGGAAGCTAAGTAATCTTTTTTTGCGACCAATAACCATCAAGCAGATATTCTTTTTCTTTTTCTACCACACCCAAGTCAGTCCATCAACTAATTATGGTTGAGAGTTGCACCGCACCCACATTTCTGAACTTTTTTACTATCAATTCGTTAACCTTTTTTCTTTTTATTTTTCACTCAGGTATTATTAACCTTTCCTCGAATGATATCACGCAAGATTTGCATTAACAAAATATCTCCTTTTTTTTTTTTATTAATTTATTTCTTTGCAAATTCAACTGTGACTCGTTTCAATTAATACTACATTTGCAAATTTTAATTCCTTTAAATACATGAATAAATATTTAAGCATTATTTTTATTGAATTATATATATATATAATAAAAAAAAACATCACATATAGAATAAGATGTATTTCTATTCTTTGGATAGAAAAATTTCAAAAGAACGAATGAAATAAACGAAAAAACGTAGAAACGAATAAACGACCCAAAGAACGAACGTACGAACGTACGAACGTACGAACGAACGTATGAACGAATGAACGAATGAACGAATGAACGAACGAACGAACGAATGAATGTAGGAGTTTCTTCTTGGATTTGAGTCGAATTCGACGATGCGAAACGACTCGTATAATTCACGAGTCGAGTTATCCGCGAGTTAACGATTCCACCATGAGAGTTCGGACTAGCTGGAATAAAACGGATGAACGTTCGGATCGACCTACGTGATCCGCATATTGGAACAAAGAGCCGTTTGATGGAAACCTTTTTAAGGCTGTGTTTCTCTCCCACTTCTTTTTTTCTCTCTCTCTCTCTCTCTCTTTCTCCCTCTCTTATTCTTTTTCTCTTTATATTTCTCTCTTCTCTTACCAACGTTGTTTCTAACAGAAAGAAAGAAAGAAAGAAAGAAAGAGATGGAAAATGAGAGAGAAAGAGAGAGAGAGAGAAAAAAAACCGTGCACTTTGAAATACACGTTTTTTGCCTAACCCACCCCACCCACTTCTTCTTCTTCTTCTTCTTCTATCCTTCTCTTTCTTTGATTTTTATATTTAGAAATTTTGATGGGGGAAAAAAAAAGTTCGGGCAAAAAGATTTGTAGAAGATGAAGATGAAGAAGTGTCAGGGTTGAGACAAGCATTTCGAAGAAGAAAGATACTTTTTAGATAATGTATACATTCATATTTAATTCAATCATTGTAATAATATATATATATATATATATATATATATATATATATATATATATATATATATATATATGTTTCAGGGAATTGTAATCTATATATATTTGCATTTTTTGAAGTGAAGACTTTTTTAGAATCAGAGTGATTTGAAAAGCGTGAAACTGAAGAACGTGAAATGGTAGATTGACAAATATTCTCGTAGTTAATCTTGAAAAAAATATTTAAAAAAAAATTGAAAATTAAAAATAAACGAAATTTGAAGTAACAGGGTAACAGTGGAATATCGGATTACGATTTAAATTTTCCATCTCAAGATTACAATTAGTTACGATGCTAACGAATTCAGTTTTACGGGTAAGATTTACAGAAAAAAAAAGAGAAGAATAAAAAGAAGAAGAAGAAGAAGGAATGAAAAAATGATTAATTTCCAAGGAAGATTTTTCTTTTTTTTTTCATTTACCACCTCCTTACCACCAGAAGGAAAATTTTTGGTTACGTAGAAAAATGAGGGAAGAAATTCGATAAACTTTCGTCGACAAGTTAAATTGAATTAAAATAAAATTGCCTTGGGCCACAGTGATCTCGTTTTAGTTGGGTTCCGGTCCATTTAGGTCCGTTTCGAACAGATACGATCACCGTTTAACTGTCATTAGACTTTCAAGTTGTATTACAACGAAACACGTGTGTGTGTGTGTGTGCACACTTGCCACGAAATTCAAGCAAAAACAAGTTTGTAAATTTTCCACAATTTTCATTAAGCTTTTATTATACAAAATTTCTTTCTATTTTATTTTCTATATTATCTATTTGTAATAATTAATCTATCAATAATTTTTGTTGTATCATTTATTATATTTAATCTGTAATTATAAAACTAGAAAAAATGTTGAAGTGAAAATGAAAGAATCGTTAAAAGCATACGATAAAGATAACATGATTTTAAATTTAGATTCAAAGAAAACGCGATGGTAAGATACGAATTTGAATTGAAAATACAATCTAAAGTATTTATTTTATCCATTATGATACTGTATAAAATAATACAGAAATGTGTAATTTATTTGAACAAATAAATGAACAAATTAGTAGGGATAGATCGGTGTTATTTTTGAACGAAACTTAAACTGACAATGAGATAAGAGAGAACACCATAGAATAATTTGAAATATTATTCGTGTGATTTAATGACAAAATAATATTGAAATAAATTTGAATAAATTTAACAAAATTAATTATTATCATTATTATTATTATAATTATTATATATTAATTATTGTAGAACAAAATTAAAAAAAAAAAACTAAGTAAAACAAACTGTAAAATTTAGTATTCAGTTTATATAAAATTATATTAAAAAAAAAAAAATATAATAAAACAGTAAATATAATAAATAGTGAAATTATTTATATTAATTATTTATATTAACTTTTTGCAAATAATTATACCCAAAAATCTATGGTATATTCTATTTCATTCTCTCAGGTGTTCAATCTTCTTACAGGTGTACATAATATAAATGTTTTTTTTTCTTTTCTTAATGATGTAACTTGTCATAATTTTTCGTTTCCTCGTTTCATCGTTTCAAATTCATTTTCAAATCACCCCTATTGTAAAGAAATTTTCACTTGAAAAAAAAAAAAAGGAAAAAAGAAAAAAAAAACTAGGAATAAAACGATAGGATATAACAGCTTCGACCAATTTAACCAACGAACGAGAACAGCTCGTTGTTTCCAGCCATCCTGTTTTTCCTATCGAGCAGGAAACATCGATAAAAGGTGGTTGGGAGGATAATTCAGTACGAGAACTCCCGGCAACGAACTCTGCCCGTTTATTTCGACCCGTCGAACTATTTTTAACGACTACACGACGATGCTTGTGTCAACTAAATGGAAAGGGTAGTTGTGGTGGTGGTGGTGGTGGTTGGGGTTGGGTGGAAGGAAGGAAGGGAGTTTGAGATAGAAAAGGAAAAAGCTATGAAGGTAGAACTGGATGAAGAGGAGGAGGATAAGAACGAGGAGGAGGAGGAGGAAAATATGGAGAAGAAAAGGGTGGTGGTGGTGGTGGTAGGAGGTGGGAGTTGGGATAATTTTATCGGAAGATTAATTCTCTCGCTCCGATTCGTCGCTTACTATTCTCTATTTTCATATATCCTATCTTTTTAACTTTTACATATATGATGTATACATGTGTACACGTATGTTTCACCAACATAAATTAATTCAACGATATTTCTAATTTGTTTAATTTTATGAACAAATCTTTAATATAATTATTTTTAATATAGTTATCATACTTAATGTTTCGAAATTATGATACTAATGTAAAATCACTTAAATGAAGTATCAAAAACGTAATGGTTGTTTTGTTGAATGCAAAAAATACTAAAATCAGATCGTTATAATTTTAAATTGTATTAATTAGGTGAATTATTATCGTTGCATACATGCGCAATGTTCGGAAAGTCATATAAACAGTATTTAATATAAGAATTTTCATTAATTACCACCTGTCAGTCTGAAGGTGAATTTCGAGGAAGACGGTGCACCGATCATATACTTGGTGATTTTAACTAACAATACACATTCCTTTACATTAATTAACAATTATTATAATACTCTAATGCACTCTACTCATATTTAAGATTGTTTAAGCCTTAACTTAATTCGTAAAGTCATATAAACAACATTGAATAAAAAGAATTTGCATAGATGACCACATCTGTCAGTCTGAAAGTGAATTTTGAAGATGAAGGTGCATAGATCAACTACTACGAGTTTTTAAACAACATCAGACACTTCTATCATTTATTTAACAATTATTGAAGATATATTTTATATCTATATTACTGTTCTTTGATATTAAAAAAAAAAAAAAAAAAAAAAAAATACACTGACTATTTTTTCACTTATTTTACAAACGTATAATATTTTATTATACGAACGTTATTAATTCTTATCATTTTTATCATCAACATTTTTCTATAATTTCACATTAATGAATTATAACATTTTATTAATTAATATCATATTTCTTGAAAATAACGTGTACATTATTTTTTTTTTTTTTTTTTTTTTTTAATCTTTTTTTCTATTATCGTTTTACAATATATTTGTCATTTGATTTTTCAACATTGTGTAGAGTTGCATGCGAAAAATGTAATATCCAGAGAAAGATAGATAAAGATAGAAAGAAGTATTTTATTTTAATAATCTTTCGATCGATTTTGTTTCATATAAAGATTAGAAATAGGAGAGGAGGATGAGGAGGAGTAGTAGGAGGAGGAGGAGGAGGATGATGGGGAGGAGGGAAGAGATGTTCAGAGGCCAGCAGCAATATCGAGTGTCGTATAAATAAGCGGACGTTTCCCTCGATGCTCGTTCGCATAAAACGTTCCTCTCCCTTCGTCGGTTACTCTCTCTCTCTCTCTCTCTCTCTCTTTCTTTCTCTTTCTCTTTCACTCATTTCTCTCTCACTCTCTCCCTCTCTCTTCTCATTTCCTCTCTCCCTTGAATTAATGGACCCTTCTCTTCGATACTCCGACACGGTTACGAGAGCTTTTAATTTATAGTTCTTATATTTCCGCGTATCGAAGTGCCGATAACTTCCGTATTTTTAAATTGAAAATAATTAAAAAAAAAAATAAAACAACAAAAAAATTACAAAAAGGGAGGGATAATAGGGTGGTGGAAAGTAGCCAAATAGCTAAGTAAAATATAAAATAGTTGTAACATTGTTTGTTTTATTTCTGAATGAATAATTAGGATTAAATATATGTTACAGGATAACTTCGAACATTTATTATATTATTATTTTTTTTTTATTATTATTTAAATAATTATGATAAATTAATAATATATTATATAAATAATATATATGATATATTATTTAATATATTATTAAATATATAATAAATAATATTGGATTGACAACTAAGTAATTTTAGATTTGTCAATTAAAATAATTGCTTTAATATAATATTATTTATATATATATATAATTATTATTAAATATTATACTATTATTAATTATGAGTAATTAACATTGTTTAATTTCACTAGATTCATATCTTTATTTTCTATCTTATTATCTTTATATCTATCTGTATTTATCTCTCTCTCTCTCTATCTCTATCTCTGTCTGTGATATTATGTTTTATTCGTAAAAAGAAAAAGGATCATCTGAAAAGACTGAAGATTACCGGATCGCGGTCCAGTGACCATGAAAAGAAAAACAAAAGCCCCCATTATTTTCAAGATGACCGGGATTGGAAGATGACTCAAGTCGTGAGTTAAGAATAAGAGGAGGGAAAAAATGGGCCGGGGTGAAAGAGTTGGGGTATTTTCGTGAAAGATAAAACGACTGAAATGGGCCAGAGAAACACTGAACGATCTATCGAAGACAGAAAAACTAAGAATTTCTTTCCTATACTACTACTACTACTACTACAATAATCTACAATCAACCCTTTTTTTTCTGACTTATCAAACATAAAAAGAAAGTCTTTCTTTTACTCTTTTTATTTGTCTTGGTTTTTTTCTGACCAAAGAATCCAACGTGAACGTAATATCGTTCCATCTTTCTTAACACAACTTTTTTAAACCTTCCACCCCTTACACCCTGCAAAACTATACACTTACACGTATCTATCCTACCCTATCCTACATTCATAATACATAATACAGCTTTAACAAAAACAAAAAAAAAGGCATTTACCAAAAGGTTTTAGAAGAATTTTCTCTCATGGAAAATATTCTTCCTACTATGCTAGGAATATATGGGCACACTTCATCGTCAAATACACATACGATTGAAACGCTGACATTGAAGTACCCAAGTTTTCGATCGTTCAATCGATAATCATCCTCATCATCATCATCATCATCATCATGATCATCATCATGATCATCATCATCATGATCATCTCAATGATTTTCGAAGCGAATAGTCTCTCTCTTTTTTTGCTATTCTCTCCCACACTGAAACCACCCCTCCCCCATTCCTACCTATTATGAACCATCACATATACTACGACGACTAGTGTTATACTGGGTACTTGGTAATATACCATCACCACCATCACAACCATCAGGATCATTCTTA
This sequence comes from Polistes dominula, assembly GCF_049000335.1. Taxonomy (NCBI): domain Eukaryota; kingdom Metazoa; phylum Arthropoda; class Insecta; order Hymenoptera; family Vespidae; genus Polistes; species Polistes dominula. Next base: position 924,704 of record NW_028300939.1, on the reverse strand, counting down.
AACCTTATAATCTTTCTCATATTTCACTATGAAGCTACTAAGATATATGCATAAAAACCTAAAAAAAACCTAAAAAAAAAAAAAAAGTAAAGTAATGTTTCGCAAATGTAAGTCTAATCGAAAACTTTGAGCGTATATTTCGGGGTTCAACGAAGACATCGAAATTCTCTTCCTAGTTTTACTTAAAACTTTTTTTTTTCTTCCTTCTTCTTTTTTTTTTTTTTTTTAACTTATCCTTCGAAAAGTTTCCCCAATGTAGGGGATATAATACTGCAGAAGGGGATGCATCGTAGGTCCGGTCTTGCACTCACTCTCTCTCTCTCTCTCTCTTGCTCTCTTGAAGGAAGTTGTTCCAAGTTGAAGTGAAACTCTCTCCCTGTCTCATTCTCTTTCCTTTTCTCTCTTTGTGTGTTTCTCTTTCACAATTCTCTCTCTCTCTCTCTCTCTCTCTCTCTCTCTCTCTTTCTCTCATTCCATAGAATGCAAGTAATACATTTGCATGACCGTAGCGGAGAACTCCTAACCAATTTGCCCGCAAGTTGGCTAAGATTCTGGTTGGAACACACCGGTGTGTGACTTCGACTCGAAATCCTGAAAGGATTAAGTCACGACCAGAACAAATTCACCTCTCCCTTTCCCTCTCTCTCTCTCTCTGTCTCTCTGTCTCTTTGTCTAACTATCTATCTATCTATCTATCTATCTATCTATGTATCTATCTTGCTCATTACGGTTGCACCGGTGCATTTATGCAAACGTTAATTTCTTGGCCAACGATTCTCACGGTTGATCTTGTTTTCTTCTAAGTAAATTGTCTTATACGAATACATTATTGTAATTATAATTAATTATTGTTTTAATTATTTTTCGATCAATTTGTTATAATAATTTGTTAAAAATCATCGTAGTCCAATAAAGGAGTTTCATGGGAATTGTTCTCTTTCTTTTTTGCAAATGATTATTCTATTCTTTCTATCTAATTATTTATTTATCTATCATACTCATTACACTACCAGTTTGCATCTATGCAATACAATTAATTTAAGGATCCAACGATTCTCACGATTAATCCTAGGTTTATTTTTTTCCCCCTAAACGTTATGCCAATACGCCAATTCTAACTACAATTGTAACTAATTGTTCAAAAAAAAAGAAACTTCGTAGAATTTATTTGGAGGTGTTACACATAGGATGATTGTCAATTTGTTAAAAATCATCGTGGTTCGTTCATTGAGAAATGGGGTTGTTGGGGGTTGTGGAAAAGTAAGAGGGATTTTTTTCTACACTTTTTTTTTTTTTTTTTTATTAATGACTATAGTTGTTCTCTTTCTCTCTCTATAATTCTTTTTTTTATTCGTGAATAGTACCCAAAGAGAGAGAGAGAGACAGAGAGGGTAGTATACTCTCGTACGAAAAGTGCAATTAGAGAACGAGTTCGAAGACAAAAGCAAATATCGCGGTCCGTTTGTATCCTCGCAGGCCACAGTCGATGTTCGATTTTCTCTCTCTCATACTCTCTCTCTCTCATTCTCTCTCTCATTCTCTCTTTTTTTCTGTCATCGATCGAAACGCGGATCCAACGCGCGAAATTGCGACCATTTGTTTCGTAACACCGCCTATGTCGTTTATAACGGAACGTACAGGGAAAAAATATCGACGTTAACAATAGTCCAAAAATGAGAGTGTTCGACAAAAAAAAAAAAAAAATAAAAAAAGAAAGAATAAAAATGGCATAGTAATTATTATACCTTTTCGTTGTGTGTAATACACATTTTTTTGGTAAATGAGAATAACGTTAATCGTTAGAAGTAAAACAAACAAAAAAGTAAAATAAAAACTATGATAGTATCGTAAAAAAAAAAAAAAATTAAAGGAGAAGGGTAGAAAAGGGTGAAGGTAAAACTAGGGGGTGGGAGTTGTATTCTATCTATGAGTGTATTCTAAATGTATTCTAATATATTATGGTTTTTTTTTTATATATATCTTTTTATATTTATATTATAATATTATGTTTTATATATTTCAATATAATTTTCAAACGAGAACACAACCATAATTTAAATTAATTTCAATGGAAATTATTATACAATTTTCTAAAACAGTTTCATTCCTATGACATATAAAATAACAAGTACTATGAAACTTAATAAAAATTTAAAAAGAAAATAAGTACAAATAATGAAGGTAGAAAATAATTCAAGAAAATTGTTCGTTGATCGGTTGCATTCTCTCTCTCTCTCTATCTCTCTATCTCTCTTATCTCTCATTGCTATATTTCTATACCAGAGAGACCACCTTATTTCTAAGGTAAGAAAATTTGAGAGCACTCAAGACTGAGGGTAAAGCTCGATTCTAATGAGAAAGCTGATCTTGGAGAGGTTCTTCTTTTCTTCTTCCATTCTTCTCTTCTCCTTTCTCTCTCCACTCTCTCTCTCTCTCTCTCTCTCTCATTCTCTTTCTCTCAAACCCCCCAAAAAGAGATTCCTAGTTCGACTGGTACTTGCGTTTCCACATCAAGTCCCACATAGCCGTAAACTTTGAGGATACTAGCGTTGAGACTTTGTCGTCTTTCACGGTTCGAAAAGGTCCTCTCCTCTCCTCTCCTCTCCTCTCCTCTCCTCTCCTCTCCTCTCCTCTCTTCACTCTCTCTCTCTTTCTCTCTCTCTTTCTCTCTGTTCACTCATTCATTCTCTATCTTTCTCTTTATCCTTGAATAACCGCAAGACTTGTAGATATCCACCACTATAGTTTCTCCTCGTTTCTTCTTCTCAACAACGTTTCGTTTCTATTTTTTTCGTTTTTTTTTTTTCTTTTTTTAAATTAAATCTTCGTGTTCTCTCCTCCTGCTCCCCTTATTCCTCTCACCCTTCTACACCCCTCCTCTTCTCAACCCTTACTCGAGTTAAATTGTACAACGTAGTTTCGAATTCTTAGAAACTATTACGTTGTTAGCTTTCAAATTTATTCAACTAACGAAGAATTTTCCTCATTCACTCTCTTTATCTTTATCTTTATCTTTATCTTTATCTTTATCTTTATCTTTATCTTTATCTTTGTATTCAGTTAATAATGATTCATATCGTTTTAAACAAACAAAATTGTTTATGACCAGTTTGAAGGGAATCACGAAGACGGTTTTGGGTGGTGATGGTTGGTGGTGGTTGGTTGGTTGGTAGTGGTAGTGTGTGGTATATTGAGATCAAACGTATATTTGCTCAGCCGTGAGAAGCTTGTACTTGAAGCCAAGATGTATATTCTAAGTGCTTGTAATACCTGTGGGATAAGGGCACCAGGAGGATGAAGGGAGAAGGTGGAAGCTGCAGATGGTGGATACGAAGGAGCAACGTGCAGCTAGGAAGCACAAGCTTGTGTTGTCTACTGATGATTACTGCAGTTCAATTGTTCGCCGATGCAATTACAGCCGTACACAAGATATACGAATTGAATAACAAACACAGACAGACATAGAGAAAGAGAGAGAGAGAGAGAGGGACAGACAGAGAGAAACAAAGAGAAAGAGAAAGAGAGAGAGAGATATTGTTGTTGTTGTTTGATAAGAGACACAAGATTTCATAATTTTTGTTTGTTAAGGTAACATATTAAGGAAAATTTAGAAAGGTATCTTATAATAAGGGCTTGGTTTTTAATTCTAATTTTTGAGTTGTTTTGTTAATGCAACATTTAAAGTTAAATTTAGAACAAGTATTTTAGAATTAAAGCTTGGTTTTATATTTTTTTATATATTTTTATTTTATATATTTTAATATTTTAATATAATATATTATATACTTTAATATTTTATATAATTTAATCTTTTTTTATATAGTGAAATTTAGAATAAGTATTTTATAATCAAGGTTTAATTTTTTGTAATTCTAATTATATGTTTGAAATAGAAATACAAATAAATACATTCCTGATTATTCATAAAAATCTATTTCTATTACATTGTTCAATATTAATTTATTACTATTTGGATTGATAAATTTAAAAAACCAAAGAAAGGGTTGAATTAGTACGATCAATTATGTTATTTCTCATTGACAAAAACTATCATTGCTTAGTTAGAAGCTTTGAAAAGTGAAACTTCTTTTTCTTCTTCTTCTTCTTGAAGTTACGTGACTTGAAGGGGGATAAAGACTTTGGAAAAGACCACTTGATGGTTTTGTATGGTAGGTAGGGTTCTGGTTCTTTTCTAGAGGGCAACTCACAAAGGGATCCTTTCCCTTTTTTTTTTCTTTTTACCTTCACCTCTCTTCTCTCAAACATATATATATATATAGTACTCTGCTGTTCATTGAAGTACTTGACTCTTGTTTGAGATTTGGCTGCATTCGAATAAAGATTTTTTTCAAGGATTAACCAACGAACAACTGGAGAAGAAATAAAATAAAATAAAAAAAAAAGAGAAAGAGTAAAAGAAAGAGAGAAAAAAAGTTTCGGATAATCCATAGGTCGTCGTACAGCAACCAATGGGAAGGGATTATTGTTGAACAAAATTTGTAGGGACTTTGCAGTTGTCTCGAGTGGTACATCGAAACCGATGATGATGACGCATTTTTCTTTTTTTTTTTTTATTCACGATTCCTCCCTTCTCCTACATTTTTTGTTCTAGGATAGTACAATATATTTAATTCTACTTTTGATTTTTATTCTATTTCTTTTTTCAATGAAACAAATCATTTGATAATAAAATTTACAATACTCCAACAATAATTTTATATATTAAATAAATAAAAAATATTAAAATATGAAATAATAAAATAAATTGTATGTCAATCTGTAAAATGTCCAGTTCAGTGAATTGTGTTTAGAACCCATAGAAATAGAAATACAATGAAAATGTTTTGTAAATTGAAACAAATCATCTCGAAATTTAAAACACGTCACACTAACAAGTTTCGATTAATCTACAAAATTGTTGTTAAGGGGGTTTACAGGGTTAATTGGCAAGCTATTGTAAATGAAACAAACCATGGAAATTAAAAAAACTCATCCCTCTTTTCACACACATAGAATCAAAATGAAACACAATTAATAAATTGATTTGAAATCTTTTGAGTAGTTTTGTAGAATAATTGAACATTCTATACAATACCTGTAGTAATATATTACTCCTAACACACTCACACACACTCACACACACATATACAAATATATATATACGATACTTTGTTCTTGAGAAAGCTTTCGAATAGCTTTTCACGTATTGAAAGTACAGTGAGATCTTTTTCTTTCATCCCTCTTACTTCCCTGAATGCTCTTAAATTCTTTGGACTCTTGACGAGTCGATGGGTGTGGGTGGATGGATACACCAAACCACTTGTGCACCTTTTTCCCGACGTATTCAACCGTAACTTGACACCCAAGTCACGGAACCATCTGTTACAGTTCAACGGAAAGTTTAACCTTACCGGTTGCTTGTATTTATTCACGAGGAGGGGTGAAAAAAAAATATGAGAGAGGATATAAAAAAACAAAAAAAGAAACCGAATCCCTCCCTTGCCCCTTGCTTCTTCTCCCCCATCATCCCTGGTGGTTTTTACCAAAAGATCTTTTCCTGAAATTCTATGATCCTTTGTATCCCAAATTTCTGGGTCAATAACACGTGTAAAACAGGGATTCTTTTGAAGTTATTATTTTATTTTTTTTTTTGGAGATGTTAAATGTGCAGGAAAAAAATAAATTAAAATATTATACTCGTGAGTGACGTTTTTGATTTTTCTTGATTTTTTTATTTGATTACAAATTGTTTATTAAGAAGGTAAAAATTGATTGTTGTTGTTTTGTTTGAAGGAAAAAAAAAATTATAATAAAAATATTAGACGTGTGTGTGACTTCATTTTTGTCCTCTTCTTTTTTTTTTTTTTTTTTTTTTTTTTTTATTTGATTACACATTTTATATTACAAAACCTTTTTGTGAAGGTAAAAATTTAATGAAACATAATATATATTGCAACGAAATTATTAGAATACATTTGATAAGGTAGGAAAAAGTAGAAATAAAGAACAGAAAGTAACATTTAATTAATACGAACTCCAATTAATATTTCTATTTACTGATATAAATAATAATATAAATGTATATATACATTAAAAGATGTATCAAATAATATGAGGTAACAAAGTAGACGAGTAGGAGCATTTAATTAAACGATAACCAACCATCTATTATTATTATTACTACTATTATTATTATTATTATTTGTTCGTTCTTCTCAATGATAATAATTTTAGTACGATAGCATAGCAAAAAAAAATAAAATAAAATAAAAGAAACTAGAAAAAAAAAAATAATTAACTGTGACCTCATAAAATTGTTCGACCCTTTTTTGTAATTGATCCGGAAAAGTTTTTCAACGTCAGTTTGTCTGGAACCCGAGGGTATGGGGTGTAGTGGATTGGTGTATGGGTTTGGTTTCGATTTCCTTCTCCACTAACAAAGTAAAAAAAAAAAAATATATATATATAAAATAAAATAAAAAAAGTAATAGAAATTATTTCGTGAATGAAATATACCGTCAGAAAGAGTAATAAAAAAAATATGAGAGTAATATTAAAGGAACAAAAAAGAAATTATTTCTTCTTTTATTTTTTATTTTTATGTTTTTTTTTTTTTTATTTCCCCATATAATATTTCTCGCATTTCATTGCATTATTATAATTATCAACGTGTAGGTATATTTTCGAAACTACGAGTGGAAATTGAAATGCAAGGAAAATGTGTGTGTTCGTACGTTTGTTCATTCGTTCGTTCGTTTGTTCATTCGTTCGTTTGTTCGTTTGAAATTGAGAATATATCTTTTTATATGAATAATAAAAATACTTTATATAAAACAATTAAACGTAATAATTATAATCGACGTTTATTAAAACGTTTTATTTTTTATTGTGGTTGTTTTTTTTTTAGACAGTCAAATAAGATTAGTTAAATGTTATCATATAAAAATGTTATATAATATAATATAATAAAAATATAATATTTAATAATATATTAAATATTATTTAATATAATAATAATTATATATAATTATATATTACATAATAAATTATATAATTTATATATTTATCTCAACCCTTTTAAATATATTAGTATGTCATATATAAACAAGTTATTACAGTGATATATATATATATATATATATATATATATATATAGTTATATAGATGTATATGTAAGATACATATGAGTATGAATAAATATGTATATGTATTAACATACATATATATGCATGAATTTTTATATATATATATATACATATACGTGTATAAGAATAAAATAAAATAAAGTTATTTCTTCGAATCGTAGCATGTCAAGTGGAAAAGAAATTGGAAAGAAGGGGAAGAAACAGGGGGGTGGATAGAGAAGAGAAAGGGGATGGAATGACATTCTAAAAATGGTGCATTTCGAGAGATGTTCAAGTCAAAACAGAAGGAATAAAAAGAAAGAGAGAAAGAAAGAAAGAAAGAAAGAAAGAAAGAAGGATGAAGAGAAAAATGTTAGATACGTCTCGTAATATCTGCTATATTTTTACCGAAAGTACACGTCGAAAAAGAAGCTTCTTCTTTTCCCGTTCGACTTTGTCAAAAGCTTCTCCTACCCCTTCAACTTTGTCGAGTGGCAGCTTTGTATATGTATATGTGTATATGTTGTGTGCGATGTTTCGCAAATGGTTTAAGAGTGTAACGAGCTAGCTGTGATTCACAAGCGAAGTAATTTTCAGCCTTTATGTTAAAGTGTAAAAAAAAATATCAAACAGTAAAAGAGAATTTTAAAAAGAAAAAATTTTTATTTAAAAAGTATGGGGGGGGGAGTGAAAAAAATAATAAAAATAATTATGCATTTCTCGTTAAATGAATATACTACTACATATATATATATATATATAAACCAAATATCAATAAATATAAAAAACCATAATAAATAAACCATATATCCAATAAATTAAATTATATTAATTTAATTATTTTCTTTAGAATTTTATATAAATTAATTGAGTTATAAAACAAATTATTTTAAAGTACAATAAAAGTAGGTATTAAATACTTTTAAAGTATAAAATATTAATTTTAAAGTATTAAACAATTTTCAAATATAAAATAACTAAGTCCCTAATATATATTGTTCATTATATTATTCATTTTCTATTAATATTTTGTAGAATAATTTTTATAATGTATTAAACTTGACCTAAAATTGATTTTGTATTGATAAAAAATAAAATACGTAAGATTAGTTTATATTAAAACGATTGTGTCATCGTAAGAAGAATTAATTTTTCGTTTATCGATTAAACTTATGACAAATATATCCAACCCTTCGACAAGCTTCTTATTTTCTCTAACCCTTTTCCCTTTTTTTTTTTTTATTTTTTTGTTTGACAGCTTTAAAACTCTACTCAACGGGACTTACAGTAGCATTTTATAAAAGGTAGTAGAAGGGGATGAAAAAAGAAGAAGAAGCCTCTTGTGTAGTTCGTAGACGACTACTTTTTCTTTCTTTTACCCTTGGAAAAAAAATTAATCTCTCATTCTCTTTCTCTCTCTCTCTCTCTCTCTCTCTTTCTCTCTTTTATTTTCTCTTACCATTCTCTGAATTTTGGTTTCTTCCATGGATCTACCGTCAACTTTATAAAATGTATAATAAAGGATACAAGAAAGAAATATAAAAAGGATACAATTTTATGTTTTTTCGTACAACATAAAAGATTTAAAAAAAAAAAAAATAAAATAAATAAAATATTTAAACAAATGTTTAAAAGCAAGTTTTTCAACGATTATTTATTAAAATGAAAATTTCATTTCAGCAAAGGAAACTAACAAGAAAATGTTAGAACAAAATTTCTATTAGATTTTCCCAACAAATTTCTTTCATTTTTTGATGATAAGTTGAACAATATTGTATGCTATATATATTTTAATTTGTATTTTACTGTATTTTACAAGAAAATATTTATTGTACATTTTATTATACTTTAAATTATTTAACAACAACAAAAATATTGTGCTAATAGAATTAATAAAATGAAAGAAACTTTTGACACAATCTAACAACATCAACGTGAGTGATGATGGTTGAAAAAAAAAAAAAATGGTTTCGTTTGTTATTCTTTTTCTAACTCACCAACTCCCAACTTCTCTGCTCGATGATCCCTTTCATTTCAATCACACCCTATATATTCTATCTTTATCTTTTCCTTCCTTCCTGGAAATGAGAAAGACCAAAGTGATTTCACTTTCAACGAATAACGTAGTGTCTAGTATAAGCCCTTTATTATACACACCCTCTGAAATAATAAAGAATTCTATTTCTTACCGTTCGTTTCCTTACACCCATCCATGGGGTAATTGCATAAATATTTACACGTTAACCACGTGAAACCACGTGAAAAGAATTTGTTGAGGGGGTATCTTTCTACTAACTTAACTTTCCTTTTCATTTTTTTTTTTTTTTTTTTTACCTTTGGTGAATCATTGAGATTAAATTTGACCTTACGTGTAGTTCAAGGTAATTTTATTTTATTTTTTTTTTTTATAATACTCCCTTGTCACCCATTCATCCACACTTTATCTCATTAATCTTATTTTAATCTTTCTTGGAGAAAAAAAATATACAAACTACATTATTTTTTTTTTTTTTTTTACAAGCTTATGGTACTATGGTTACATGAGAGAGTTACCTGTAAAATTGATTTTGAAATCAACGTTAAAACAGAAAACGTAGAAATGAACGTGTTGTAATGCATCGTTTATTCGGATTCACATAGCAAGTCTATTCACGTATACATGTACATTTACGTGTGGACATGCGATTGCATCTCGAGAGAGGTTGGTTGTTGGGTCACGTGCCCAGTATTCCCTTTTACCTCTAAGGGATCACCAACAACAACAACAACAACACTATACACTTTAATACCATGAACTTTCAAAATAATTCATTTCTACTGCCTGTTATTATTTGATTCAATATTTTTATCAATTTTATTCTTTTCTTATTGAAATAGTATGTAATATTTTTTATATTTTTATGTTAATTTGAAATTTATAAAAATATTATTTATAAATTTATTATATATTTAAAATATAAATAAAAATACATAAAGTTATATTATGAATTAAATATTAAATTTATATAATAAATAATTATGTGTGTATATTATATATAGAGAGATGAATTGAATAAAAAAAAAAAAACTAAATTCTCGAATAAAATAATAAAATTGATATTTCGTATTACATAATATAAATGAAAAAATAAAAATCAAAAAATATTTCTATTATATATTATAAATATTAAATAAAATATATACCAATAAAGATTGTCTGTTATTTAACTAAGAAAAAGAAATGGAAAAGAAATATAATTGAACAATTTTTAAAATTACATTTACATACACATATTTTTTATCTCTCCAATCGAGTAATAAAATGAACCTTATTCTTTCGTTTAAACCATAAAAATATATTTATTATGACATGGGGGATTCTAGAATGAAGTACGACGTGAATAGTAATGGCCAACAAATACTATGTGGATCAAACTTCTCTCCCCCTTTTAACAAAAAGGAAACAAAAAAACAACAAAACATAAGAAGAAGAATAAAAGAATGTATAGGGATATGTGTATGGGAGTTTTCTACCTTTGGGTTTCCTATTGCTAATATTTCACCAAGTCTTTTCACCTCCTGTCATTCGTCGATTCTGTTCAGTTCGATAACACCCCCCACAACCCCCATCAACCATTTCCTGACTTTTATTTCCTTTTTCCTATTCTAAACAACACACAAATACATACACATAACACGTGCTTATCTTCACACTCCTATATATATATATATATGAATTTATGTAGGTTTATTTGTGTGTATGTGTGTAGTTATCAATATACCAATGTCTATCGTGTTTACACGTGAAGATCTTTCAACCAACTGAAAGTATATTTTCTATCTGTCGATTTATTATTTTCCTTTTGTATTTCCACCACACTGACAATTTTCATCCCTTATTTCTATTTCCTTTTTCTACAAAACCCTCTTATTCACCATGTGAAACCTACTATTCCGAATAACGACACTTTCTTTCAGAAACATGTGATGATAATAATGATGATTACGATGATGATGATGATGATAATGATGATGATGCATTCATTTTTGTATTTTGATATTTTCTATCTTTCTATGCTACAAATTGTTATGATTATTATTATGGTGTTGAATCTTTTGATAATTGTTTTAGAAAATAAGAAAAAGAAATAATAATAATATGTTTAAAGTGATTAATAGTTAAATAAATTACTAATATTATTAAATAGATAAATATATAAATAAGTAATATAAGTTACTTATATTTAATATTAAATATATTAAATAATATTATATTATAACTTAAGTAATAATTTTAATAATAACTTAGATATTAGATTTAAAAAAAAAATATATATATAAAAGAAAAACCATCACAACCACAATCTTAAAATAAAAAATAAATAAAATAATAAAAAGGGAATAATAATATTCGATACTAGAAAAAATATACGATAGAATAATATAATATTAAATAATATTATTTTAATATAACTATACATATAATACTTTTAAAAATAATCTCAATAATAACTTGGATATTAGATTTAAAAAAAAAAAATAAAAAGAAAAACCATCACAACGACAATCTTAAAATAAAAAAAATAAAAAAAGGGAGTAATAATAATATTCGATACTAGAAAAAATATACGATGGAATATTTTATCGATAAAATCGTAAGTTGTTCCCTTCGGAGGATCTAAAGAAAAATAAGTATAAATAAATGGACGACTACCTTGTATCTCTCTCTCTCTCTCTCTACCTCTCTCTCTCTTTCTCTTTCTCATCCCTTTTTCCAGTAGGAATTACTGATATAAGGACGATAGAAGATCAGCAGGATATTCCATAGAAGAAGAAGAAGAAGAAGAAGAAGAAGAAAACTACTATTACATTTTCAGAGTCTTGGGATACATAAAATCTATAACAGTTCTACTTGTATTCGGATTCATGAATGGAATCGATCTTGACGATGGGGTTTAGATAAAAGGGAAAGAAAAGGGCTCGTACTGTGTGTGTGTGTGTTGCTTCTGCACATCATCATCGTTTCCTACGTGATTTTTTCAAAAATTCTACACAACCAACTACTACTTTTTCAAAGAAGAAAAAGAATGGGGTGTGAAAAAAGAAAAAGATTCTTCTGGGGGTTGAAAGAGGAAGAGGAAGAAAAGGAGGAGGTTGAGGAGGAGGAGGAGGAGGAAGGGTGGGAGGTAAAATAGGAATGAGTAAAGGGGGTGTAAAAGAGGAGTATAAAGAGGATTCACATTCTCTAGCCCTTTCCCTACCCCTTTCTTCACCCTTTCCTTATACTTTGGTCCATTTTATTTCTCCCTTACGATCGTACAATAGGACGAGAAGACTCGTTGTTTCCCCCTTCCTCATTGTTTGGGTTTTCGCCTTCTTCATTTCTGAGCAACGAATGCCCACTACTACCCACTACCAACCACCACCACCCACAACCACCCACAACCATCCTCCTACCAGCCCCTCGTCTGACTTTCTTCGAAAGTGCTTGTTTCAGAAGTCTGATAACTTTTATACGTTTTATCGGTGTTCTTCTCTCTATTGTATGTTGTTAGTAGTTTTACGAAAGAAGATGGGAGGTGGAACTGGAGGAAAAGGGGTGGAGAGGAAAGGGGGATGATAAGTAAAGGTAAAAAGAAATGAAAATGAAAAAAAAAGGAAGAAAGAAAAAAGAGATTTGAAGCCAAAGTAAAATTGGTTGAATAAATATAAAGGAAGAAGGTTATAGTATCTGTGTTTGTGAATAGTAGTAGTGGTAGTGATAGTGGTAATGGTAGTGGTGGTGGTGGTGGTGGTATCATCTAACTTCCAACGTTCGTTAGTAAGAATGAAAATGATAGTAATAATTAAAACGTCAGGATTTTGACTTTGTTTAAATATTCAAAAAGAGAAATAGAGAGAGAGAGAGAGAGAGGGAGAGAAAAAGAGAAAGAGATAGATGGAGAGAAAAGTGGGGCAAGAATTTTAATGAAAGATAAAAGATGAATCTCAATTATTAATTAACCTACTCCTTTTTTTTTGTATTTTTATTATTAATAATTTGGAAGAGTAAAAAAAGAAAACTATATAAGAGGGTTAAATTATAATTCGTTTATTGTATTATTTTATTTAATTGTTTAATTTTTTTATATATATATTCGTTTATAATTTAAAAACAAATATTTATATATTATATAATAAATATAAATATAAAAATAAATATATTAAATTATAAATAGTATATATATATATATAATTATATTTATTTCTATATTATATAATTTAATATAAGTTAAATAATAATTATTATCTCGAATGAAGATAAATTTTTATCATTGTAATTTATATTAATTTTAAAAAGATAATTTAGAAAAGAAGATATAATTAAAGGGATTTTTGGTTTATTCTCATTTTTGTATTTTTATATTAAAACGAAATTATATGGGGAACATGGAACGTGCATAACAAATAACTTTTGGTTATCAAAGGAGTAATATCTATTCCTCCACCCCCTCACCCTCACCCTCACCCTCACTCTCACCCTTACCCAGAATTCATGTAGCTTCTAGCCAGACGTATCGATAATCGAAACCGAAAGCCGAATCGATGACAAATGCTTTTATCATGTGCGACCACCTCTCATACGACTGTTTGTTGTTGGTTGAAACACGCAACCCACTGGTTCGTAAATAATTCCTGTATCTCGTACGGTACATCAAATTTTGTAAAAAAGTTTAAAAGTTAGCTTTTTATTTCTCAAAGTATCTCAAAGTATTTCAAAGTATCTCAAAGGGTTAAATAAATCACAGGTGATATAATTAACATAATTAAATACAAGAATAAAATGAGAATACATTTTTAATTGAAGAAGAAACAAAACAAATGTCAAAACAAATCATTATAATTTGACAATATTTTTTAACAATTTATTTTACATTAAAAAACAAATTAAAACCATTTATTCTTATAAACAATAAACTGATAAACCATTGAATTTTCCCAATGAGGTTTTTCTGTTTTCATTCTTTTCAAGTTAAAACGTTCATTCAATAATTCTTGTGTAAAAATTCAACTGAAGACATTTGCCAGACATCTTTTTATTTTTTTTTTTTTTAATAAAAACAAAAGAAATGAAAAAGGACCAGATCTAAGTTTGAAGAAGAAGAGGGAGACAAATCTTCTGGCATTTATTATTCCCTTTTTTTAAGTAATATCTCGATTCAGTAGACAAGGTGAATTCGTCGTTTCTTTGAAAAATGGTCATTTTACTTTCGTCATCATCAACGTTAGAATAAGAATAAAAATAATCAGAAAAAAGAACTAAAAAAAAAAAAAAAAAAAATTACGAAGAAGAAGAAAATGAAGATGAAGGAAGATAAAAAAAAAAAAAAGTAGAATAAGAAGTAAAATAAAAGAGAAAGAGAGAAAGAGGTGGGAATCAAATGAGCGTTGGGTAATTAAGCGGATTTGGGCACTCTCGAATACGAGCTCTTTTCCAACAAAAAGAAAAAAAAAGAAAAAAAAAAGAAAAGAGTTAGAGAGATATCCGAGCACCCTTTACGTTTTCCCTTTCTCCCTTTCTCTCTCTCTCTCTCTCTCTCTCTCTCTCTTTCATTTTCTTTCTTTTCTGTCTCCTTTCACTTCGTTTAAACCACGAACACACCGGGGAACTGCGATTAATTACAAGAGATTATGCCATGCGATCAGACTCCTACCTTTCCTTTTATTATAATCATAGGCTTCAGCCCTTATTTTCTACCTCTCTTTTAACATTTTTTTTTTTTTTATTTTTTCTTTCCCTTTGTTTCTTTTTTTTCTGTTCGTTTTACTTTCATTCGAAATTACACCCGACTTTAATTCACCACTTTATGGGAGGATAATCGAGTTAGATCAACGATTGAAACAATTTATCAACCCTAGAACACTTTTGTGGAATTTTATTAATTATGATTTTAAATGTAGGTGATTGTTTTAATAATTATTACACAAAATAAAAATAATCAATTTGTTATTAGATTCCTATTGTTTATTGTTTTATGTGTATGTTCGTACGTGTTGTATTATTTCATGAATTTTGATCAAATTAATGTCAATTAATTCTTCAAAAAAATATTGCTGGCCCCTGGCAATATTTGACTGCATAGATGTGCGACCATATTAAAGTGTTAATAATAATTAATAATAATATGAGAATATTAAATAAATGAAAATACATCAATGAGAAATACACTAAATAAAATATAGAAAGAAAATGATTAATTCAATGCAATAACCAATTGAACATTTAGGTAGTGTCTGAAGGGATGAATTGAAGTACGTGTGTGTATGTGTGTGAGAGTGTTTTGTAAATGATTTTAATGAATGAAACGACCTACTTGTGTTTCGTAGAAAAGATAGGGAAGTTTCGAGAGAAAGGATGATTTGAAAATAGACAAAACGATAGGAATAGCATGAAAGTAGAGACAAAAAAGGAAAAACAAATAGAAGAGAAAGGAGACAGGAAAAGATAATATATGTGTATATGTATATGTGTATGTACTCTAACACATGTTAAGAAAAAGTTTTTCATACGTTGTACATGAAATAGACGTCACATTGGTTTTGAATGGCATTGCTACAACAGATAAAATGGAGTTAGGAAACGTGTTGTCCAAAAAAAAGAAAATTCACTCTGTCTGTCTCTTCGTTTATATTCGATTATGGTAGGAAATAACACAAAGAATATGAAAGAAAATGGGTTTGTTCTTGTGTTAGTCTATTTGTCTATTTCTTTTTTTTTCTTTTATTTGTATTGACACTGATACTAATCGTTACGTGTACGTGTTAGAAAATATGTACATATGTGTTAGAAAAAAACGTATCATTATACGTATGACTTAGCAATTTAAAATAGAAGTGCTTTTCATGGAAAACACTCACGTGTCCTAGCCCTAGCCCTAGCCCTTATGGCTTTTACCTTTTTTCCCCCATTCTTAATATATCCCATACGTTATAGAAGAGGAGGGTGTAGAAAGAGGTTGCCCTGGTTTGCGTGTTTTAATGCAATTTTTTTTTTTTTATTTCACGAGAAAGACTGACTCCCACGAAAAAAAAAAGAAAAGCAATCCGTGAAAAATGTCTGGTCTTTTTGATTTCTTTTTTTTTTTTTTTTTTTTACATCACTCTTATACTTTCATTCAGCTTTCATCCTTTACGTCTGTCTATCTGTCTGTCTGTCTGAATGTCTGGATGTCTGTCTGGATACTTTACCGCAAGTAAAAGCTCGTCTATTTAGATAGATATCTATCTATCTATCTATCCCTTTTTCTTTCCTATGGTTCGTTATTTCAATGTTTTTTCATCTGTCCTACTTAAAAAGAAAAATTTTTCCTATCGATCTACACATCGTTCGATTTTCAAAACGTAAAAACCATACGCGTGTTACTAATTTTTTCTTTTTTTTTTTTTTTCGAATCACCCTATCTGATTATTTTTATTTAACATTTTTTATATATAGAATAAAGTTACACATGTGCATGGTGGAAGGGAAGAGAAACGTTTTCTCGTGTGAGGAATAAAAAATAATTTCAAATTCCTATCTTATCTTTACGAATCTCGAATTATAAGTAAGCATTTAAAATACTTATTTTTACAACTGTATGTATGAGACTTTACAACTATATGAGATCGTTTCGTTTGATTAGAATTGTTTTTAAGAATTCAAAGACGTTTAAACAACGTGTCTTACATCGTTGATGATGTTAAGAAGATTCTTCTTTCTTTAAGAAAATAATTGACGATTAAACGAACTTACCTGTAAGTGAAGTTCGATCGTAATTATACGAAGTGCTCGTTCGAAAAGATTACATGTAGTATCGCCTCTGGGCGCTAGATGTCACAACTTTAGCGTATGAAAATTTCCCTTCGTATGTCCCTTCTATATGATACTTCATTAATTTAGAGACTGTGTGTAAATAAAATTGCTCTTTTTTTTTTTTTTTTTTTTTTATATGGGAAGGGATGATGCTGAGTAAGCATTATGGGAGGGATGTAATCTTTTCGAACGAGCACTTCGTATAATTACGATCGAACTTCACTTACAGGTAAGTTCGTTTAATCGTCAATTATACTTCATGCTCGTTCTCAAGATTACATGTAGTTGTTTAGAGTCGCAATTTTATTTTAGGAGGGACAAGGACTAGGATAAATTTAAAAAATTAACAAACTTATATTCTATCAATCTAATCTTTGGTCGAACAATCACATATTGTTTTGATTTTTATCTTATAATTGACCTTGCAAATTCCGTATTTTCGCTTATCTCGCGATGATAATATTTTGCAAAAACTAACGAGTTTCTCGACCATCCCGCCGTTTTACGAATAACACTTACATCTACACCTCGTGACAAGGCCGCCGAAGTTGACGCGTGCCGGGTAGAGTGCCCCGTAAAAATCTCAGTATCTATCCCGCTCTCTTTTAGTGTGGTTTTCAACCACCTGCTTACGGTTTGTGATCCTATCTCTTTATGGGGTTTCTTTAAACTCAAAAACAAATTCTTCTCGCCGTTTCTCACTTCACTCGTCTTCTGAATATAATTTAAAATATTGGAAGCTACACATAAACTAAGTTTCTCTTCAAAGAATGGTAATATAAGGACTGGTTGATTTCTACCTGGGGCCGAGGTTTTAATCAAATCTGTAATCAAAATTTCTATCGAAGAATGCGTTTTTCGAATGTTTTCAATTTTGATTTTTGCAAAGGTTTGCGCTCGGTGCGCCGTAGCAAGAGCAAGTAACATCAAGGTTTTGTAACTAGCTTGTGTTAATGTTAAAGATTCTAACGGAAATAATGGCTCCAGGTAGTCCAGTACAATATTGACATCCCATGTAACATTGTACTTTGTTCGTGATGGTCGAAGCTTATGCACTCCTTCAAAAAACCGTTTTACTAACGAGTTGTCGCCTAAACTCTTGTTCGATATGAGCGAGATCGCTGATCTAATCGTATTGAGCGTACCATAAGAAGCACCACTGCGAAACTTTTCTGTTAAAAACTTTAAAACCTGATCTACTTGAGTATCGAAAGGATCTAATTGTTTCTTGGCACAAAACTCCCACCATTGCTTTATTCCTGAACTGTACTGTTTTATCGACGCGTCTGATAAGGATGCGATCATAATGTCTAATGCTTCTATCGGTGCTCCTTTTCTCAACAGGCTTTGCCTGAAACTCTCGCGGCCACTAATGAAAGGTGTTGTTTCAAAGGGTGCGTCGTCCTGAAAGGTGATAATAACAAATCTTTATTAGGTTTAAAGATAACTAATTCGCTTTTCACTAGCTCTAATAACACAGGGTACCACGGTTGGGCTTTCCAATCTGGGACTACTATTATTCCTTCCGCTTTATCTCTTTTAACTTTGTGTAACACTTTTAAAATTAATGAAAAAGGTGGAAAAGCATAGAAAAAACCGCAACTGGCCCAATCTACCGTAAACGCATCTATATTTTCTGCCTGCGAGTCCTGATGCCACGAGAAAAAACGGTTGCATTTTGCATTTAACCTAGACGCGAAAAGATCAACTGAAGGTTGACCAAACTTTTTAACAATTTCTTTGAATGCGCGGTTCGACAATTCCCATTCGGTGTCTACATTACTGATCCTTGATAAGGCGTCTGCTACTTTATTATCTTTCGATTTGATATACGATGCGTACAACCAAATCCTATTGTTTTCGGCCCACTGCCAAATTTTCTTTGCTAAACAATTGAAATTACTATACTTTATGCCTCCCATTCGGTTTACATAAGACAAGGCCGTCGTGTTGTCGATTCTCAATAATACCTCGCAGTCATGTAGACCCTCGCCTAAAAACTCAAGCGCTTTGTACACCGCGAGTAATTCTAAATGATTGATATGAAGCTTTTTTCTCTTTTGTTCCAAGTCCCGTGTATTATTTTTCTACCCCTTACAGCCCCCCCAGCCCGAAGTCGACGAGTCTGTAAAAATTTCGGCTTTAAACTTGAAAGTTTTAATTTTACTCTCTGTTTTGAAAATGTTCGCTTGCCACCAACAAATATCTTTGCGGGCCCATTCTGACACGATCATCTTTGCTTCATAATTACCATTATTGAAAATGAGGGCAAAACATTTTTCTCTCTCTAAAAGTTTCGTGTTTGCAAAACCATACTCAGCCGCGGGGCATAAGCTGATTAAAATTCCAATAAACTGCGCGAATTCACGAATAGTACACGTTTCTTTACACAAGAACTTGTTACATAACTCAAAAACCTTGACTCGTTTATCGCTTGTCGGTCTTATGCAAAATTTTTCTGTGTCGACTTCTAAACCTAAAAATTTACAAGTCTGATTCGGGCTCAAATTACTTTTCTCGTAGTTTATAAGGAAACCAAGACTTTTAAGTAACGCGATCGTTTGAATCGTATTCTCTCGACAACTAGCTTTATCTTTTCCTATGCACAAGAAATCATCTAAATAAACAACCGACTTTAAACCTTTTGACCTAAGATAATTCACAACCGGTTTCATTACTTTAGTAAATACA
Source organism: Polistes dominula (assembly GCF_049000335.1). Classification (NCBI taxonomy): domain Eukaryota; kingdom Metazoa; phylum Arthropoda; class Insecta; order Hymenoptera; family Vespidae; genus Polistes; species Polistes dominula. Next base: position 905,078 of record NW_028300939.1, on the reverse strand, counting down.
AAGGGACTTGTCGATAAGCCGAAAGGGAGGACAACAAACTCGTAAATTTTTCCTTCGAATGAAAAGCGTAAAAATTTTCGACTGTCTTCGTGAACGGGGATGCATAAATATGCATCTTGTAAATCCAAATTACACATAAAGTCACCCGGGCAGATGATCTTACTGACAGTTCTCATATCTTCCAATTTGAAGTGCGTTGTATCTATAAAAAAATTAAGTTTTTTCAAGTTGAGTATGAATCGGTGTGAACCATCGGGTTTTGGAACCGTAAAATAGGAAGACAAAAAGTGCCCCTTAATAGGGTCACATTGTTTAATTGCTTGTTTGTTGATTAACTTTAAGATCGCTTCTTTAACCTTACATGAGTCTTGTTCAGAAAACAATGGCTCTACTGGAGGGCAAGTTTGCACAACCTGCCTTGCAAACTTGATCTTGTATCCCTCTACACACTCAAGGATAAATTTGTCCTTGGTTAACTTGAGCCATTGATTTTTGAACCAGCGCAGTCGACCTCCTGTCTGATGTACCTCTACTTCGGTTTCGTCCCCGTCCTCTGATTCTTTCGTTGAGTCTGGTTCTGAAACTGCCTGTGGGCGAAGGGTGTCTTTTCGGACCTGGAAAACTGCTGTCTCGCCTGTCCGTATGTATTGAAGCTCTTTTTGGCCCAGGTGAACGGCCGACGTGCCTGGGCATTGACCCAGTTTTTTGTCGTGAACGGTGTCTTCTTGACAGCTGGCTGTGGCTGAGTCTTCATAGTGTTTCCCACTCCGGTGATCGTCCTTGCCTCTTTGATTTTTGCTCCGAGCCCCGGCCCATACAGAAACTTGTCTGTCTTGGTGTTACTCAGGACGTCCTTGACTTGTTTGGTAAGTCCCGGTTCGATGAACGCTTTCCTCGCCGTGGTTTGTTTATGGAAAAGTCCAGCCATCAGTTTTCCAGCCTCAAACATCCTTTCAATCATCACCGCTCTGTCCGGTGGTTCCTGCGGCTCGTTGATAATCATGGAAATTGCTGAGCCCAACGCGATCATCGCGCTAGCTATCATTTTTTGGTTTTCCTCAAAATGTCCATCTTTTTTAATGGCACTCTCTGAAAGCGTTGCTCGAACTTCGGGGTTCAGCGTTGGAGCACTGAAGGATTCGTCTTGATTATATTTCTCCAACAACTTTTCCGTGTCCTCTTTTTTGAGGCCCGACGACAGCCAATAATCCCAGTGAGGCTTGAATGACGGGTGAATCTTTGCATCCACCTTGTTGGATTGGGTTGGGTCGTCTCCGAACACTTGTAAAATTTCTTCGTCCACGATCTCTCTCTCTTCTTTCGCGTCGTCACCCGTTTTAGGGACCGTGTTTTCCTTGTCGCCTACAAAAAATCAACAGAAAATGTACATTTCCGACTGTCACAATTGACACTTTTAGGTTATGGTCTGACTTGACTCGAGTTCAAGCTCACCACACCTTCTTCTGGCCTGTCCTGCCTCTCGTGCAGGCTCACCAGTGGTTTTGTTTTTTATTTATTTTTTTTTTTTTTTTTTTTTTTATTTATAGTACATTTCCGACTGTCACAATTGACACTTTTAGGTTATGGTCTGACTTGACTCGAGTTCAAGCTCACCACACCTTCTTCTGGTCTGTCCTGCCTCTCGTGCAGGCTCACCAGTGATTTTTTTTTTTTTTTTTTTTACCTTGAATTATATCTTCGATCAACAATTCATTGTTTCTGAACTCGTTGCTGTCTTCGTTTTCCACCAGTGGCGCTGCAACAAACGCTGGAGGCACGGCCGAAACGACAGGCACCTTCTCGTTGCACGGGGGCGGGGTGTATGTATGCCCCCTTGACGTCACTGTCGATACAGACCTGCGATCGCAACTCGCACGCTCACCCCGTCTGCGGCTTCTCGATCTCGACCTGGAGCGCTCACGCCTACGTTCTGCGCGGTGTCGCTCGTGTGAGCGGCTACGAGAACGTTTTTCTCTCGATCTCGAACGGGCGCGAAATCTTCGACGCTTTTTGTCCGATCCGCCATGTTGGTCGTCAGATTCTGTCGTCGCTTCTCTTTTCCTCGATTTCTTCTCTGAACTCTTCTTTTTCCTTCGACTTTCATCGTCCTCGCGATCCTCGCGATTCCGTTTTCGCGATTTTCTACTCATCTTGTGGTTCGCGACAATTAACACTCAATAATTTTTTAATTTTATACGCTGTTCGTTGTTACTTCTAACACACAAAAAACATTAATGAAGTATCATATAGAAGGGACATACGAAGGGAAATTTTCATACGCTAAAGTTGTGACATCTAGCGCCCAGAGGCGATACTACATGTAATCTTGAGAACGAGCATGAAGTATAATTGCATGTTTTGTTGAATTCCATCGTGATACTTTAAAATGGTTTAAAGGACCAATGTGCAACAAATTCAAAATAAAATTCCTCTTCCAACAATTTGCACACATTTTCAAACTTTAAAAAATACACCTGTATATTTAACATTTCTTTTTGTTCTACTCTGTCACATTTTTATTTCATATCACATGCATCATCATCACCATCATCATCATCATTATTATTATTATTATTATTTTAATTAATAAAATATGAAATCTATTGTACTTTTTATCGTAGCATATTTTTTTTTCTATTTAATGTTCTATTTTTGACAGATGAATATTAGACTAGTTAGTTAATAACATTCTGTCGAGTAGAGTAAAATTTTGTTTTAAAAAAATGTCATTCACATATCTTTTCTTCTTCTTCTATCATCGTCTTGCGTTTGTCAGCGAAACAAAAGTAGGTTATATCCACCCACACATCACACACACACACATATATGCACATAGAGACACATGTATGAGAGAGAAACAGGCGAGAACTGATGTCACGGACGAAACTAAATTTCATTACTCATGCTTCGTTTCGACGTACGATTATACGCTAGGAAAGTACTTGTGATGGCAAACTCAAAGCCACTCTCTTCTCTCTCTCTCTCTCTCTCTCTCTCTCTCTCTCTCTCTCTGTCTCTCTCTCTGTCTGATGGTTGTCTCTCACTCATACTCTCTCATATTCTCTCATAGACTCTCTCCTTCTCTCTCTCTCTTATGCTAGTTCATCTAGTCCTCTTACCTTAGCATCGATTTTCCTTCCAAATTTCATGCTAATAGTCTAGTAGACCCTACAACCAGCTTGCTCAGAACATAATTTAGACAATTAACACGTTGGGTAACAAAATGATGGGGCTATTTTCACCTGACTTTCTGTTACCTCCACCCCCTCCATAAATAGGTCCAACTGGTTTTATTCCAATTCTTATGGTTGGTTTTTACATCTTTTTATTATTATTATTATTAATTATATTATATTAATTATAAAACAAAATATATAAAAGATAATATATAAATATAAATTATATAGAAATTAGAAAAATATTTCTATAAAGAACCACCCGAAACTCATCTTTTTCTTTCTTTTCTTACCCCGTTCATCCCTCATCCCTCAAATAACAAATACTTTTATCTTCTCAAGAGAAATCATAGTCGTTTTTAATATTTCTTTCTTTTTTTTTGTTTTCCTTTAATTGTAAAATATGTTTTCTTCGAATTCATATATCAGATTTCGATTAAATCGTTGGTCGATTCGATATGACCCGATTGGAATCCCGATTAAATCGATTAAACCTCATAGAGAACGTATCGCGAATCACTATCCTGTAATAATACTGTAATTTTAATTGAACACCAAACAACACTAACAACAACGATTAAAACAATTAAGCTTAATTCTATCGAACTGTAGGAAAATTTGAAAAATATTCAATGAAAATGATAGATTATAATGTTAATAATTTGTTGTTATAGAGAAAACGAAAAGAAAAAGAAAAAAAAAAAGAAAAAGAAAAACAGAACAATGAATATCAGTCTGTTAACTTTAAAGAAACACGAGCAGTGATTGGGCAAAGGATAGAAGGTTGAGTTTAAGAGGAATTCGTTTGAAATATTTGAAAGAAAGAAAAAACAAAAACAAAAACAAAAAAAAAACTAAAAAGTGTAAAAGAAAAAAAAAGTCATGGCAAAAAGTAGAAGTAGAAGTAGAAGCAGCAGCAGCAGCAGCAGCTGTTGGGTTAAACAACGAGTCTTCGGCATTCCAGTGGAAAACGACTATGTGCAGAATATTCTCCGAGTGCCTTCAACCTTCCTCTCTTTTTCTCTCTCTCTCTCTCTCTTTTTCTCTCTTTCTCCTGAACCTCACAACTCTTCCATCTTTACCCCTTTACTCTCTTGCAACTAACTCACCCCCCTTGTCCTCGTTTTCCTTACTTTCTTTTTATTCTGCCATCGCGAATGTCGTTTTGGCTGAACAGAAATAATCTCAAAAAGAGAAATGAAAATAGAAATGAGTGGGAAAGAGAGGAAAGAAAAGGGAGACACAGGAGGTGGGTAGGACAAAAACGTTCGGGGCCCTTTTTCAAAGAAAACTACAACTGTTGGTGTAATAGTAGTAGTAGTAGTGGTAGTAGTGGTAGTAGTAGTAGTCATCGTTGTCTTTTTCTTGTCACCAAAATATTTGTGCTATTTTGAAAAGCATCGAAATTCCTCCTGCATAAGAATATCTTCAATAGAGAAATAGAAATAGAAATAGAGAGAGAGAGGGGGGGAGAAGGAAGGTAACAAAACAAAAAAAAATAAAAAAGGGAAACAAAACAAAACAGACACCACCCCCAAGCCTGGTGAATGAAATCGACAGGAATGATAAGCGATTCTCTTTTCCACCAAATGAAAACGTTCGACACGTTTTCCATTAACAACGGGGAATGGTTAGTTGGTTGGTTGGTTGGTTGGTTGGTTGGTTGGTTGGTTGGTTGGTTGGTTGGTTGGTTGGTGTACGCCACCCCCTTCACCCCTCACCCTATCTCACTATACACAGCCAAGAGTATGAATTCAGATTGGTATCTATACAGTTTTCTGTGTTTTGTAGATTTAACGAGTCACAATAAATTATTGTACTAGCAAATATTATTTTGACAGATCAATTTTGCTTTTTTTTGTTGTGTATGCAATTCAAATTTCGTAATATATACATATATATAATAATATATATTTAAATAATAATAATAAAAAAATATATAATATTATATAAATATAAAAATAATATATATCTTAATTATATAATTATATTTTAATTAATTATAATATATTTTAATTATTATTGTAATATTATATAATGACTATATATTTATATATAATTAATATTTATTATAGAAACAAATTGTGTTACAAATTAATACGTGTTAAATTATTTTCATTTAAATTTATTTTATCGAATAAATATAATTATTGGCGTAGAACGTACGTACGCTCGAAAATAAATTCTTCCTATGACATTTGTCGGACAATTAAACATTCCATTATATACATATATATACATATATATATACATATATATATAAAATATTTTCGTACGAGTTGTGTTACCAACTGCTGTGAACAATTTGGTTATTTGCGAACATGTTATTGTCTATGTTTTTGAGGCTAGAAATTGACCGTATCGACAACGCATATATAAACTTCTATGATTAAAAAAAACTCAACAGAGATAGATATCTATCTATCTATCTAATCTATCTAGATGAATAGATAAAACAAGGTAGAAAAAAAAACGAAAAAAAAAAAAGAAATAAAACCTACGAAAATATATTGGCCAATAGAATTTTATTTTGTGGTTGATAGCTTTTATCAATGGTAGTAGAACGAGAAAAAAAGAAAGAAAAAAAAGATTTTAAAAAAAGGAAACAAAAGGTAAAAAAAAACAAAAAAAGTCAACCAACGAACCATTTTAATTAATAATCCGTAGAAAAAATCGTTTATTAAACCTTTCTTTTTTTTTCTTTTTTTATTTCTTTTCGTTATATTAGAGAACGTTGATTTTTATATATATATATATATTTCTTTTTATTTTATTCTTTTTCTATATATATTTTTTTTTTCTATTTTCTTTCTTTTGTATTATTTCTTTGTCACTAATTTAACAATTCGTTTATACGAAATTGTATTTCATTTACTCACGATAGAATAATATATGGAATTTGAAATGAATTTAATCAGGTGAAGACCATTTTCCCTACAAAATTTGAATTTGTCGTCGTTGTTCTCTCTTTTTGTTATCGGTGAAGGGGGAAGGGGAAGGGGGGGTAGGGAATTAGCTTGGTTTCTCATCGAATACAAAGAATTAAAGTTCACTTTTATCATGACACATACACACACACACACACACACACAGAACTGTACTCTAATCGATAAATCGAATGAAACGTTGGATTCGTTAGTTCTTTCATTAAAAAGTTCGTAGGGTAACAAATAGGACATATCGTTTTCGTCAAGTGAGATAGAAGGGTTGGTATTTGAAATAGGAATCGTTATGAATCTCACTCTCTCTCTCTCTCTCTCTCTCTCTCTCTCTCGTGTGTATCTGTGTATGTGTGGTAGTATTTTTTGAACGATTTTGTAAACGGTGCGTTACAATTTTGACTGGGACATAATAAATGGGATTTTCTGCGGGGTCGGCTTTGACAGGATGACGCCCCAATTTAACGAGCAACGTTTATCAGCACACGCGTACTGAAAAAAAACCCCAGAACTACTCTTCTCTCTCTCTCTCTCTCTCTCTCTTTCTCTCTCTTTCTCTATTTCTCATACATTATTTTCTCTCTTTCTCATTCACAACCCCTTTGTTTTTTGTTTTTTTTTACTCCTATTTTCTCTGACACACTCTCGTTCTCTCATTTCCTCTTTCATCCTCTTTTCGTAGCTTTCGTTATATGTATATGTATATAGAAAGAGATAGATGCGTGCAACTTGTGTCCCTATTGTATTTACTCATATGAGTTATATGAGAGAGAGTGAGAGAGAGAGAGAGAGCATGCAATTTTGAATATGATGATAAAGAGTCGGATTTTCTCTCCCTTGTATTAACAAACTAGTTATACGTTGTTCCTATAAATGAGAGTTTTAGCTATAGCCATTGCATTGCATTTCATTGCATTGCATTGCAGTGCATTGCATTGCATTATATATCCAACGATATTCTCCAATTATTCTGCTGTTTTGGTATCGATAAGGTTCTGACATTTTCGATGCTCGTAATTTGGGATTTCCGATGATTTAGAACTTTGTTATATATGTAATAATAATATTATATCTAGATATTTAATTTATCTATATCTCAAATATTGCAATATTAAAAATAACTTATAATAATTATACAATGGTTTATTGATTTGATTTATCAAAGAAAATTAATAAAATACAATTAAAATAAAATAAGAAGGGTTTGTATTATCATTACAATAATATATTATTAATATAACTTATTAAATTATGCATTGGTTTATTATTTGATTTATCAAAGAAAAAATATTAATAAAATAAAAATAAAATAAAAATAATATTACTTGGTTCGTGATAAATAATAAGAAAGCTTTATATTATTATTACAATAATATATTATTAATTATTATTGAAAGTAAATCAAATAATAAAAAGAATAAGAAAACATTGACCTTAGATTAAAAAGAAAGACAGGTATGGGTCTCAATTTTGAAAGGAAGGAAAAACAGTAGGGTGTTTTATTACACAACCCCCATAAATTTATCAAATGAAACCATAATATAGTATCACATGTATGAAATGAAGTAAAATAAGAAGACGAATAAGAAAGATTTGTCTTTTCGTTAATAAGTAAGACAAGAATGGGTCTTGACTTTGGATGGAAGGTAATAGGAGGAGGTGAAGGTGGTGAAGGTGGAGTTTCATTAAACACCCGGTAAGCTGGAATTCCTTATCGAGCGAGAAGACGTTGGAAAACTCGATTAAGGTTCGACCGGCGTCACGTTTCTCTGCCATGGAGTATCGCTCATTCGCATTCCATCGGTGGTACTCGATGAAACTCGTTTCAGAACGCTTGAATCGTTTAAACTCTTCCAAGTGCATCCGAAGTGAGTAAGTAAGAGGAAACAGAAAAAGAGAAACACACTAAGAGAGAGAGAGAGAGAGAGAGATATCAGCTTTCTAGCGTGAACACGTCTTGTCCGCGAACTTGCTTTTACTTCCATTTCTTTTTATTCTTTTTATTCAACTACTACTTCTTCTTCTTCTTCTTCTTCTTCTTCTTTTGAGTATTTGCCACGTGGCGAAGGGTCTATTTTGAGTCAGTGTTTCGGTTAACTTTAAGTTTTCCGGAGTTCAACGTGCATCGTGGAACCGTGCCAAAATGTTTCTCTTCTTACAATAAACCGTTGTGAGTATGATTTATCCAATCAGAAAAGAAACACAAAAATTATATACGATCAATCTTTATATACATATTTACTCAAAGGATTTCCAAAATTGATCATTGATATATATATATAAAATCGTGAGATTATTAATATATTATGGCAATAACGTATATCAAATGATACATTGATATATAATTGTATGTATATAATATGTATGAAGAAAGAAATGAAATAAAATATGAATAAAAATAAATAATATATAATATTTATAATATATAAATAATTTTATTTATACGTAATATTGACTGTAATTATTTGAAATAATTTTTCTATTATTCAATTTATTCTATTTTTGTATTATTTATTATTCATCTTAATCTAACTTTTATATAAAACATATTTCCAATCTTTGTTAAATAAATATATTTAAGAAAGTATAATATATATATATAGTTTTATAAGTAGGTATAATATTATAATTCAATTTAAGTTTCTCAATCTCTTTGAAGAAGAAGAAGAAGAACAGAATAAGTAAAACTATCGACGAATAAACTTTTTCATCCTGAGATTTGAGTTTCAACTAAAAATGATCAATTTAAATTTTATCCTTATAGATATACGATACATACATATATATTTATCCATCTATTTTCTATCTATCTATCTATCTATCTATCACTATCTTTGTCTATGGTAGATTCCCAGTACGATTTACTTCAATTTTCGACAATGAAAAAAAGAAAATACAAAATAAAAGTTCTTTAAAATCTTTCACGTACATATATATATATATCTATATATAGATCGAGTTTTATCCATGTGACATTTTTATTGGCTCGTATAACTCTTCGTCGAGAAATATACGGACATAGAATTTGGAGTAATAAGCTGTACGATTTAACCATCCAAGACCATTTGGATTCGTGCACGTCGAACCGATCGCATTCAATACGTTAGAAAAGATTTTCTTCTTTCTTTTCACTACCACCACCACCACCCTCCTCACCATTTTCACCCTCCCATATACTATCGATGGTGCACGTCGATTTCAACGCCTGCCAGACGGTAAAATCTTCCTTTTTTTCTCTCTCTCTCTTTCTCTCTCTCTCTCTCTTTCTTGCTGCTTTTACTTGTCTCTCCTTCCTCTTTTTACACGATAAAACTTATCTAGAAACGGTCCTCTCTTACTCTCAAAGGAGTCGTTAAATTATCTCAGATTTCTCTTCTCTGCTTCATCTCAATCTCTACTTCCCTTTCATCTCAACCCCTTCTTCTTCTCCTCCTCCTCCTCCCCTTCAATTTTCTCTACCTCCTCTCTTCCGAACATGTTCTCCTTCTTTCTATCTCTCTCTCTTTTTCTCTCTATTTACATCGACAATTTTACGACGAGTATATTCTGCACGTTCCTATGATCGAATTCACATTTATATTCTAATTTCATCTTTCTCTTTTTATCTTTTTTTTTCTTCTTTTTTTATCTTGATTTTCATTCGTTCCGATACTTTAGGAAAAGCTTGAGAACAGGTATTCGAATTATCGCTAAATTTAGTAAAGAGTTCTACGTTTAGTAAAGGGATTCGTACGTGTATAGAACGTGCAAGTGAAATATTTTCATTTTAATGGCTATTTTTGACGTTAAATATCTTTTTTTATTTTTTCAAATAAGAATTGGGGATGAAAAAGTTATTATTTCAAAAGATAAAATATATATATATCTATCGATTGATAATAATAATTTTAAATTGTAAATTTGTTGAATTAAAAAATTTCTGTGTACATCACAACTTAAAATAGAATGCATACAATAAATGTGTGGTGCATACACAAAATCATATTGCACAAAGTGAATTACGTACATTTAATTATCGTCTGTCTCATACAAAACTCATATGCACTTTCCTCGAACATGTTATTTGTGGGCTTGCAAATCTCACACAAGATATTCGATGACACACAAGGATCATAGAAAAGAGAGAGAGAGAGAGAATCATAGAAGACGCGTGCGAGAATTCGTATCTAGGTGAACGTAGATGCACGTAGGTGCACGCGTTTGTCACGCGTTTCACGACTATTCTCCTTTATCTTATTCTCTCTTACTCTATCTGTCTCTCTGTCTGTCTGTCTCTCTGTCTGTTTCTCTTTCTATCTCTGTTTCACTATATATATATACAGGTTTGTCTCTCTCTCTTTCTCTCTCTCTCTCTCTATCTATCTATCTCTCATTCTCACTTCCCAGTCCCGATTCCCATTTCCTTAAGGAAATTTCTCCTATCTTGACGTAACACGTACCTCTATTATGCAACGTCATGTTCTTCCACGTATTTAGATACACGTGCAATTAGAATTTCTACGTTATTATTAAAGATTTAATATTATTAACAATCAATAAACAATTATTCTTTTATCAACGATTAATAATATGTGCTCATAATTATGACAGTAGTCTAATGGTAAACAAAAAAAAACAAATTTGTTTGTCAATTATTTCAAACAGCACAGTCCCCAAATAAAGTTAAAGGTTTGAGGGTGAGACTAGCAACCTACTTTCGGTAAAAAAAAATTAATTACTCCTAGAACTAATGAAATAACTTTTTTAGGTTGTTTAGTTAAAGATAACACTGATGAAATCCTAAGTAAAAAAAAAAATAAAAAGAAAGACTTAACAAATGTTTTAATATAAAACTTCATTCGTGAATTATCGTGTCGTTTAAAATAAAATATCACCGATATAATAAAAAATTAATAATAAATTTAATAATAATAATAATAGTAATAAGTAATTAATAAAGATTGTAACTAATGAGTAACGCTATAATAATTAAATAAAAGTTTAATTGGTCCTATAGAAAAGAATAAAAAAATACAGTCAAAGGAAATATAATAAAAAAAAAATTAAAAAAAGGAAATGAAAATTAAAACAAAAGGAGAAAAATTGTCACGAAATTAACACAGGCTCTCACACAAATATACCCACGATATATATATATATATATATATATATACACGGTATGAACAAAGCATTCAAGTGTATAGGATTTTTTATTAGAGGTCAGTAACACGGTGACGTTTCAATTACAATTTCATTTACGCGGTATATCTCGGTTAAAATGTGCAACTCTCTCGGTGAACCAGGTTTCGTGGTGTACGGGAAACGTCGATCTCGTTGGGAAAACTACGTTGAATTTCATCACTGTAAAAGAGAGAAAGAAAGAGAGAGAGCAGAGAGAGAAAGAGAGAGAGATAAAAGCTAATCTATTTAATCCCAAGTATGAAAAATTGTTCGTCCCTTTAGAGACTCGTTTCGTTTATCGCATTATTATTCCTTAAAGGGAAAGAAAGAGTTTTCAAAGTGAAAAAGAGATAGGACAATCAAAACGAGATAACACATTTAAAACGTATGTGTGTTTGTGTAACACTTATATCTATCTATGTGCATATGTATTTTTTCATCTTCTAATTATCTTGGATAATATCCAAGTTTATTTTTGTTTTGTTTTATTATTACTAGAATAATTTAAAGATAATTTCTTCATTGTATTTTATCAAAGTTCATCAAACATTTCGTATCATTTTATCTTTTATTCTACATCAAAATTTATCCATAAATTTGACCATAGCAATTGTGATAAAATGGTGATGATGATGATGATGATGGTGGTGGTGGTATTCCAAAGCTTTCTCGCTTTTGTTTCAAGGATCATTTTGGAAATGGTCCAGACGTTGGACTGTGTCCGACGTTTCTCGTTATTGCCTCTTCCATCTCAACGAGAATAAAAGAAAAGGGAAAACCTTTTTCAAAGATCTTTATGTCTACGTAAGTCTCTTCTTCTTCTTCTTCTTCTTCTTAAAAGTGGGTGACGATGAAGAAAAAGAATAAAAGCAAAAAAAAACAAAAACTAAAAAGAGAAGTAGAAGTGGAAATGGGGGTGTCAGGGTGGTGTGGTGTGGTGTGGTGGGTGGGTTTGAAGGAAAGGGAGTTTGAGTTAGAGGAAGATCTTTCAATGTTGCAACCAATCCACCATCAACACCATCACCATCTCACCATCACCAAGATCGACGACGTGAAAAGGAATGAAGCCTCCCTCACCCCCTCACCCAACTTCCATCCTTCTTTCTCGGTGGTCACTAAAATGCGTTTTCTCTTGGTACTTTCGTCCTAGATTCGCAAAGGACAAACGCATTTTCTCTCCTTTAAAACGTCCCCAACGTAATCGCTTTTTCGTGTTATCCTACGTACCACTCTCTCTCTCTCTCTCTCTCTTTCTCTTTCTCTTTCTCTCTATTCGGATTTCGAAACTTGCCCTACTCAACTTCACTTTTCTTTCTTTCTATATACTCTCTCTCTCTCTCTCTTTGTTTCCATCTTTCTTCTATCCATCTCTGTCTACTTTATTTCTTTTTGTTTCTCAATATCTAGAAAAGTACATTAAATATTTATTTTAAAGTATAGTCTTATTCTTATATTCATTTTATAAGAAATATTTTGTACAATTCAATTGAATTATTTTATTCATTCGATGATCATAATTATGCACTAAAAATAAAATGAGATAGAAGACAGGTATGCATTTGTTTATGTATTTCAATTTACGTGTCACGTAATCACACATGTAACACGTGTGATATTTTTTTTTTTTAAATTGATATTACTCTTTTAAAGTATTGTTACTAAAAAATGAAAATTGTGAGACAACGCGTAAAATAAAAAAATAAAACACATATCTTTACCGTTAATGTTTGACACAAGCCTAGAACGAAAGTGCAGGGATTTTCACTGTACGAGTTTACAGAGAAAATGCTCGTAAATTATCGTTAGCATAAATCATGAGCTAGCAACATTCGTTACCGGTGTATGGTAAAAGGGACGTTAGAAAGGGATATGGTATAAACCGCAAGAACCGCGAGTCGCGACTACGCAACGACCAACCAAAACTTTCAAAGTTAATTTCAACCGAACCGAGAAGTGTCTCCATACGTTATCGAGGTTTATAATTCTTTTTAAACCCTTCGAAATATATTATCATCGTCATCGTCATCCCAACGACATCATTTTACAACCCTTGACTCTCACTTACTTTTCCCTTTTTTACTTTTTATCATCCTCGCACATTTTCGTAGGTAAAAAACAAATTAATTTTCCACTCACGTGTGTGTATTTAATATTTCTTCGTCAAGGGATGAGAAAATAAAAGAGAGAGGGAGGGAATAAGAGGTTGGGAAAGAAAAAACAGGGTGTCAGAAAATTATTTTGTTCTTATCTTTCTTTGTTTTTTCTTTTTCTTTTTCCCCAACCCCTTGTGAAAATTTAACCACGTCGTTGGGTTAGTTTGGTTTGTCGATCGTGGTAGTAGTAGTAGTAGTAGTAGGGTCGTAGGGATTCTAGGGCGAGCGTTGGAATTCAGTTTCCACGACGTTTGAGATTTCTTTTTCCTCCTCTCGTTCCTTCCTTTCTTTCTTTCTGTTTCTTTTTTTTTTCTTTTCTTCTTCTTTTCCTTTATCGCTGCTTGCTTTTAAACGCATTCGAGCGTGGAATTTAATTGATAATCCAAAAAGAAAAAAAAGGTATCCTTGTCTGTTACACGAATAATCCAAGGAACGAGGTTGAAAATGAGATTCGACGAAGCGTTAAAATTGTCCAATAATGGAAATTTCCCTTCTCCTAATTCTACGTCTCCATGGGAATTACAAGTTACGTTAATATTGGTAGATGATCCCATGAGACGAACAATGTCGCTCATAATATGCAATGTGAAAGATTAAATTTTCCTATTTTAATATGCCAATAAAGTGTTTAACCTTATAATAAATGCTAATATAATAATAATAATAATAATAATGAAATATTTAAAATATAATTAAAAAAAAAAATATTCGAATGAAGAAAAATAATATAAGGTGTCCAAAAGAAAAATGATGAATGCAATTAGAGAAAGGTTTGACATAAAAATAAAATTGTTTCAAATGAACACCTTGTAATATTTCAATAAAATGGCAATTAATTTCAACACTAAATCAAAATGAAATATCAAAATATTTTAGTATTTATAATGTTTGAATATTAAAAAATAAAATTTCCTAAAAAGATCTTCAGGTAATTCGTTGACTTAAAGACGTGTGTATCAAACTTTTTGTTATTCCTCTTTAATAAGATTTTCTTGATTATATTATGAGACACATTTGTGAAACGAATTAAAAATCTATTTGATATAAACAATATATAACATTTAATACGTTGATATATAATAAAGGTGTAATCAATCAGTTATAATAACAGAAAAGATATATAACAAAACGTTTAGTTCGATAATTACGACGTAGCGAATTACGAAAAGACGATTCTCAAGCTAGAATATCGAAGAAAGTTCGTTAACTCGGTGATGATTAATAGTCAGAGTTTATTAAACGAGACGTGTTACGATATTACACGTTCAAGAAACTCCACTCACGTAAAACTCCCAACCAACCAAACCAAACCAACTCAACCAACCCAACAACGATCGATATCCAACGATACGATGAAAAATATCCGACCATGATATATATATATTATAAATATCGACGAATTTGCATTTGATCGGTTATTCTCTTCACGAATTTTTTTTTACATACATAAACACATACTCACATTTACATAGACACACAGGACACACAGAAACGAAACGAGGTAAGATTCGATCTTACGATGTGCGTGTATGTTTAAATGTGTATGTTTAAGTTCTATGTATATTAAAATGTATATGTATATGTATCTGTCTGTCTTACTACATGTGTGTGTGCGTGTGTGTATAAATCGAAGAGGGGAAATTTAATAGGGCTACGTGGGCGTTTAATGATACCTCGTTACGAGGCCACGGTTTCTTTTCTTTTTTCTTTTTTTTTTTTTATCAAGGAGAACATATCGTTTCATCAAATTCGCAAATTCGCGACGTGGGTATAATCATCTTGTTTAAGATAAGAAAAAATAAAAAAGAGCAAAATGAGAGGAAGATAGGAAAAGAAGAAAAAGATTAAGTATTTCTTTCTCATAACTTTGAGAAGAAGTTTTTTTCACAGAAAAAAAAAAGAAATAAGTTTTATTTTCTCGAGTACGATTCCAACAACGAAAGAAAGAAAGAAAGAAAGAAAGAAAGAAAGAAAGTATGAAAATAAAAAAAAAAAAAATTAAAAAGAAACCAAAAGAAAGAAAAGGAGACCACGTTTCTCTAGCATCTCGTGAAAAAAAAAACTAATTAATCGGACTTTAATATTCATAGAAGCATTCGCGTAAATGGTGTGCTTTAAAAACAATTTAATTAAGTCTCACCCTACTTGTTTTTTCTTTTTTTTTTTTATTCCCTTTTTATTCATCCTTCTTCTCCTTCCTTTTCTTATTTTTTTCCCCCTTTTTTCTTTACCCTATTTACGACTTTCCGGCCTTAGGTTTTGCTCATTTTACCTTCTTTTAAAGCAAGTTCGTCTTTCTTTCTCTAACTTATTTCTTACTTTTGTTACGTATTAGTGTCTCGGCTCAAGTCATCTATTGTAACAGGTGTAATTCTAATTAAATTCACTTTTTTTTTTGTGATACTAATCTTGAGAGAGAGAGAGAAGAAAATAAAATTTAATCAGTGACGTTTGATGATTTATTACGAGATGTTCACTTTAAACAATCTTTTTCTTTTTTTTTGTTAACTCATTCTTTTTTCTGATTTAATTCATCACGTTTTTTTTTTGGACACCTTATATTACTTTTCTTCTTCCCATATTTTTTTTTTCTTTCGTAAATACTGTAAGAGAACATTTTGATATTTCATTTTGATGATCTTAAAAATGTTAACATTAATTGCCATTTATTGAAATATTACAAGGTGTTCACTTTAAACAATTTTTTTTTATATCAAACCATTCTCTAATTGAATTAATCATTTTTTTTTTTTAGACACCTTATATTATTGCAAGTCTTTCACAATTTTTTTTTTTTCGTAATACTGTAAGAGAACATTTTGATATTTAATTTTGATGACCTTAAAATGTTAACATACATTAATTGCCATTTCATTATGTTAACTCGTTCGTATGACCCAACTGTCATGTCGTTTCTCTTTCACTCACATTTATCTATCCTTTCTCTTTTATTATAGTAAAAGACACGAGGAATAGGACAACTATGACAAGAGACAACGAAGAGTAGACCGAATGAACGAACGAAACGAGCGGCTTTGTAATTTTCCTTGCGTGCACGAACTACGCGATATTTCTCTCGAAGGAAACCATTTTCCCTTGAAATTGCGTATCATCGTTGTCACGAACGTGAGGATATTTCGGGGGAGGGGAGGGGAGGGGAGGGGTGGGGGGCGGGAATGGAGGTAGGAAGAAGAGGGTGGGTCGTTTAATGCGACCACGTTTTCCCCTTTATCTCTCAAACCCATCTTACCTTTTAGTAACCAGTTAGATCGAAAATTTCATTTGAAAAATCTATTAATTACAATTGTATGTGTACTTTTCTATTATTAACTTTTCTTTTTTATTATTAATGCTTGAGACACGAATTCAAACAAGTTATAACATTTGTTTTTTTATTTTTTTTAATGCACGAGTGTCGTGTCGACGAAAAATTCAATCAATGCACAAGTGTAATAACAAAAATTTAATCGATGCTAGAGTGTCTAAGAAAAACTATCATAGATATACCATTACCATCATAACTCGTCAAGGTAATGATTTCATTCAAATAAATTCCAAATAAAATTAATAAAAAAAAGTATACTCATGTGATGTTTCTGATATAAAAAAAAAAATAAAAGAACAAATCGAATGGTATGAACTTTTCAATGAAATTATTCGAAAAATTAATGAAAAGGTAGATAAAAGTATTCCATAAGTTGAAATAGAGAATACGTATGATCATAATGTATAGGCATTCATCATATTAATCCGTTTATCTTGCAGCAAACACATGGTACCTTCTCTCTCTCTCTCTCTCTCTCTCTCTCTCTCTCTCTCGCTGTCTTTCTCTTTCTCACTCTATCTTCAAAGTCTCTACCGTGTGTCGACTCGAATAATGGAACGCACCATATGTTCTCATAAACTAAACGAGTTGTCACATTCAAATGTTATATACATACATACATATATACATATATATACAATATAGCAATCTTAATGCACGTATGTAATATAATGGATTTCTATCTAAATTATTTCCAGTATTTGCATTCTGTCATAGTTAATATAGAACAAAATTATTAAAAGACTTAGTCTATGTATGTGTGTTTTATTTCTTATTAAATGAAATGATTTCAATGAAGACTCATAATAAGAATAATTTACATTTCATATTATATATGTAATTTTTTTTTATTTTTTTATTATAGAAAAGAAGATGAAAATAATTGATTCTATTAGAAAAAAAAAACACAGATAAATTGTGAAAAATGAAAGAATGAATGAATGGCTTTTGAACATTCATCTTTGATCAAATCGTTTACGTTCTTCATTCCTAGACGTTTTCAGCTTCGTTCACTTGCAATATATTTCTCGTCACGATTTTATCACCTTTATATGTATATATATATGTAGATTGAAGTCCTCGAGATTTTCTATCGAAGATGAGAACCCTGGTGCAAAGTACCCACTCTCATTTATCGCACTTGCAGCACCGTTCCAAATAAGATCGTTCATTCTATATGAACCTTCTGTGTTTCATTTTGGATAAAATTAAGATTTTTCTTTTTTTTTTTTTTTAATGAACGATTTAATTATATTTTTTAATGTGTTCTATTTGTTTGTTTTTTGGGAGGTTTTTATTAATAATGATTTCATAGTTAAGTTTAGTAGTGTGTTGTCAATTAATTATTTATTTTTTAAATTGATTCAATACTTGCATTTATTTGAGATCATATATTATGACACTTTTATATTACATTTTTTAATTTTATATTATATCACTAATGCATTCTTTATTATAAATTTTAAATAATTAAATATTATTACAAAATTTCGAACGTAATAAATTTTCAGTATATCATACATGCAATTATTATTCGAACAACTAGTTAATAATATATATAGAGAGAGAACTTATTTAATATTTTCCAAAAAATAATTACCAATTTGTAACGTACATGCTTTTTATATACACCTACTATTATTTTAATTAATATCATATATATATAAAATTTAAAAAGTAATATTGAAATATTGTTTAATTAATTTGTTCATCAATAGTTAGTATGTCAAACATTTATATGGAAAACTATTGAGTATATATAATATGAAAGTTTACCATATAATATACACATTACATATATGTTTCTTCTTAATTATATATAAAATACATATTTACTTATCTATAATTCTAACAAGATCGAAATATTTTATCGAATCTGCTTCTCGTTTCTCTTTTCGGTTTGCATTAACGAGCTACTGAAGTTAACTCATACGGACTTATGTTAGAGGAATTCATATGCACATGTGTGTATGTGTTCACCAGTCCTTGGTGGTAAGGCTAGGTGTTACTTTAACCAAAGCGAATATGTTGCTTGTACTACTTTCCGGATTATATACTGGTTATATACTAGTTATATACTAGTAATATAAAGCGAAGTATGCGTTCGTTGGTTCGTTATTTAATGCCAACTCGTAAGATACGCGACTTTGCAGATGAACGCACCCAACCGCATTTAGTTCGAAATTGCAATACTTGGCCCACAGTATCCTGTTATCAAAGTTACATATGTAATATGTTAATGTACATATATTTTTACATTTCTTTATATGTATATATATATATATATATAATTAATTATTATATTGATTGTGTAGAATTTTTTATATAATTATCTTAAGTTTGAGAACGAGTTAAGTCTATGTTTTTTCATGGGGAAGTATTTTGCAGATTTTATTTTAGATTTGTAATAATAAAATATAAAAATATTATATGTAAAATAATAATATAAAAAATAATATAATAATATAATAAAATAAATAAATATATAATATATAATATAATTAATTTATCTAATAAGGGTAATTTTACTTAAACTTACTTTAATTCATATTAAATCGAAGTATTTTTCTAAGTATATATTTAATATAACACATTTTATTTTATACAATAATAAATCTTTAATTTTTTTTGTTTTCTCAAAATGAGAAATTGAAATGACAAAATTGACGAAATATATTCAACGTGATATTACATTTTTAATTAAATAAAACCCTCAAATGAAACGAATCAAGTTTTATGATAAAAATTGAATATAAAAATGATAGTCATCGGTTTTATCTTTTCTCGTGAAAGAATTTCAAATGAATTTAAAAAATATATAATTATTAAAACGTGTTCTCCTTCGTTACATTGATTTTTAATGTTATTCTTCTTTTCGTTTAACTATCTTTCGAGATTATAAAAGTCCCTTACTTTTATAACGACGTGAAGAGATAAAAAAAAAAAGAAAATTCATTGAGTACTTCGTTTTAACTTAAAAAGATTCTCTCTTCGAAGTTATTATAATATAAAATATAAAAAAAGGGAAAAAGAAAAGGGAGTAGAAACCTTTGATCGGGTTTAGATTTCGTGTCTTTGTACAAAACTTGAACAAAAAAAAATTTACTTAACTAACTCAAGTTTTTTCGCACTTTTCAAATTAATTTTTAACACGAAATGGGAAAGAATATTTTTCCTTGTTTTTTTTTTTTTTCATTTGTAGCAAATTTTTGTTAAATAATTTATAAAATATCGATAATATTTTTTTGTTTGTTGTTTAAGGAAAAAAATACCACGAATAATTTTGCAAATTCTTTTCTATTGTTTTTCAATTGAAAATTATTTTGACAATTACGTATTTTAGATTTAAACAAACACAAAAGACTATTTAATTATTTGCTAGTTTTTTCTTTTTTTTTTTTTATTTAAGGTAGAAAAACGAGAGAATAATTTTTTTAGTTTTGTTATTATCTGTTTATCGAAATGCCACGAATTTGAGGTGGGGAAAAATTTCACAAATTCGTTTCGTATTTTATTTGTCAAATTGAAAATAAATTCCATCGAAATTCGCTTATTTCAACTAAATATTCGTATCGTTGTTCGATGAAATATGATAATTATTTTGAAATGCACGTTGTAAAAAGATTAAAAAAAAAGGATTATGGTAGAATAGATAGATAGATAAAAGAATTTGTAAAATCAAAAAAAAAAAAAAGAAACAACAAAAAAGGTAAATTTTTTTTTTGTTAAAACGAGTTCGTCGAAATATTATACGAAATATGAAACGAATTTGTCCGTGTTATTGTCAAATCGTTGAAAATAACGATGGGACAAAATGCTTACACACCTGTCCCCCCAATGATCGACGTTTCGAAACGATCACCTTCCGATCTTTTGATTTAATCGACGATAGGATATTCCATTGTTTTCGAATGAACACATACAAAGGAACACATATATAGAAGAATCATATCGTTCAGTTGTATCCAATATTCTACAAAATATAATTCACCAATCATTCGATTTGCTTGCTTGTTCGTATAGTTGTTTTTGTTATTATTAGAATCGTAAAAATCCTGGCATCGAACGTGACTAATCTTTTTCCGTTTAATTATTTAACTCTCACGTGTTATTTTATTATAATATAAAACGATTATTCTACAAATAATATTATTACAAATAACAAATTAGATTCTATAAAATCAAGTATTACAAATTTCTTTTTCAACTAAAGAAACCAAGCACGATTTTAAACGTCGACTTTTCTTTTTTTTAGATCATTACTTCACTAATAACAATCGAATTTCCAATTTGATCTGCAAATACAAGTAGAAGTAGAAGAAATAGAACAAAGAAGAAAATCGTCCTTTTCGTAATACGGTAAAACACAAGAAGAATCGTGACTTTTTCCTTTCCCCATAAAAAAATAAAAAAAAATTTCATTCTAAAATCAATCGAGAAATCTTCGTTGGAAGTTTCCATTTAAAAAAAAAAAAATAAAAAAGAAATCACAGATAAAATCAAACATCTATGTGTTCACGTCAATGTGTTCTACTACACATACTACTGTCAAACTATGCGTGTGTGTATGGGTTCATTTAATTTAATCGAACGGCTCGTTTATTCCATGAGTATAATTTATAGGAAAAGTATGGGGGAAAACAAGAAAAAAAAAGAAAAGAAAAATACATATAGATGACATTTCGTAATCGTTTTCAGGATGGTATCTCGAACGATTTTTTTTTGTTTTTTTTTTTGCGGAACGTCCGCAAGCGTCCCATTTTTCGGACCGGTGATTCCTACGTTCGTTTATAGCTTGTATCGTTTTTTAAATGGGCTTTATGACCGTCGAACATAACGTGCCGATAAAGCTCAACGATGCGTCCCTCTTTTACCACCCCCACTATGTTCAGAATCATCCCTTCATTCTCCTTGTCCTCCTTCTCCCACCTTTTTTCTCCCCCTCCCTACCCTACACCCTCCCACCCTGTATGCGTTCACTTTACTCTACCAGTAATGGTTTTAATCAATTTATAAAACCGCGTTGTACCGTTCGGTTTCGTCGTACGATCTTGTATTGGAACCAGAACCATTTTCAAACCTTCCTGATCCTTTTTTTATTCTTTCGAACAACATTATTATTATTATTTTATTTTTCTTTTTTTTTTGTCTGTTATTGTTTCGTTCATTTTTTAATTCTTTTTATGGTTTTACTCTCTTCATCGTTTCATCGTTTCATCGTTTCATTATATTTACATGGATTTTTGTTTTCTTTTTTTCAAATCACTCCCATTCTGAAGAAGGTTTCACTTCAAAAAAATAAAGAAAGATTGTTAATAATTAAAAGCATATTTAAAAAGACCAAATTTCATAGTTTAACATTAAGGGTAATTTGTCGGTGGTTGTTAAAACACTTTGTAGTCGCGTTACTTAACCATAATAGCATTGGAGACCAAAAAAAAAAAAAGAAATATCCTTGAGTAGTAGAGGAGGAGTTCATTGGTGAACAACTAGGGACTACGACAAGGATGACTACGACGACGACGACAACGTGAAGAAGGAAATGGTCGAAGTTATGTACACCACTGTGCTTTTCAGTATGACGGGAATGGGACTTTTCCAAACTTGGCAACGATTCCGGATTTCGTTTGTTCCATCACGAAAAGCGAATAGAGTTGTAAGAATAATAGTAGTAATAGTAACTTCGTATGTATATTACACCACTACACTAACATTAACTATCACTATCATTTGCTATACCTTAGCAAATGCATTTATAAACGGGTTGCCTTTTCCGTTGTTGAGAAATCCGAGTGAAATCTCGTCGCGAATCGTTGCCCTTTTATCGTCTTACGAAATTTCAACGTTTTCTTTTTATTATTATTATTATTATTATTATTATTATTATTATTATTATTATTACGTCTAGTAGATAATCCATGAGATTATTTGTAAAGGATGGGGGTAGAAATTATTTCCAATTTAATTATTCCTTGAATCATCCCAAAGGATGGTTATGGGCTATTCGATTCTGTTTACTTAAAGCTTTCGGTTACCGGTTTAACATCAGTCATCTCAATTTAGTAACATCGATCCAACAGAGAGATAGAGAAAGAGAAAGAGAGAGAGAGAGAGAGAGAACGTCACTTTAATCCCTTCGTAAGCTTCCGTTTCGAGTGCCCTTTGAACTCGGATTAACTTACCAACGTACTAACTCTCTCTCTCTCTCTCTCTCTCTGTCTCTGAATCGTCGTCATCGTCGTCATCTGTAAACCCGTCGTCCAAGCTTTGTATCAAAACGAAAGGACTTTCAAAAGAATCTGTCCTCTTATTTTTTTTTTTTTTTTTATTACTTTGTTACTTTTATAATATTTTTTTTTGTCTATTTTTCTTGCTCTTTTATCTTCCTTTTACTTTTCCTTCTTCTCATTTTTCTGTAACATTTTTTTTTTGTCATATTTTTTATAATTCTTTGATAAATTTTAATATGAACTAATCCTAAGGCCACCCTGATGCACCTTTTTATTTTATTTTGTTGCAGATATACCTAACTAGTATTTGTTTTTATCTTTTGGTGATGATTTGTAAACTCTGATGCAACTTTATTGAAAACCATGAAGCACCTTTGTTTAATTTTTTAATTTTATTCTGTTGCAAGTATACTTTAAATAACTAACTAATTATTAAAAAAATATTGATCATTAATTAAATAATATTTTAATAATTTAACTAGAATTTTAATAAGCATATATATGTGAATAAGACAATGAAAGATCATAGTAATATCTCTTTTGTACATACAATGTTTATTTTGACTCTTGGTGGAGAAAGGTCGTAACAGCTGAACAAACTTCACGAATTTACCGTTCTACTTCCGTTTTCTCTTATTTCTTCCTTTCTTTCTTTCTTTCTCTTTTGATCTTTTATCTTTTATCTTTTATCTTTTACTTGCTTTAATATTACACACAATATTTGTTTTGTTTTTTTTATTTCTAGTAATATTCTGACAATTATATTTGCTTGGAAAAATTGTCTGAACAAATATGCAATATGAAAGTTAATACTTTGATTGAACCATAAATCAAAAACTTGTGAAAAGTTTGGTTCTTTTATTATTATTATTTTTTTTTTTTTATGTATAATACTCGTTTAATTAAATTTCGAATTTGGTCTTTGGTAATATCCCAATAGTGATTTAAACAAAAGGAGAGAATTAAAATGATGTTTAATTAAAATAAAATATGTATAATTTTCTACACGAATATTATATGTATAAAAATTAAGTAAAGATGTATCAAATTTTTTATTATTATTCTTCTATCAATTTTATCATTGTATTTGTTAAATATATTCTTCACTTTCTCATACGCTCAAATATATGAGAATGTATTTGTTAGATAATTTAAAACAAATTTATTCTATTCACTGATAGTTTAACATTAACGTGAAAACTCATCAAACTTGAATTTATTTTTTTTTTTTTTTAACTTCTTTAACAATTTTATTTAGTTTTCATCAGAAAAGTGTTCGTAGAAATAGACTTAGTAACCTAATCGTATCTTACTCTCTCTTTTTTTTAATTTTCTTTTTCTTTTTTCTTTTTCTTTCGATGAAGAAGAAGGAGAAGAAGAAGAAGACTGTAGACTAATCAACTAGTCATTTAAAAGTATTCTAGACTTGGTTATTCGTAATTAATTAAACGATACGATACTACGATTTCGTTAAAACTCGAGAATCCTGTTACTTCTACTTGAAGAAAATTTGCAATAAAATTATTTATAAGAATTATTAAAATGGAGAAAAAAAGTAAATGATAAGAAAAAAATAAAAATCAAAATCAAGTGTATTATTATTGAATATTTATTACATTTATTAAATATTCATTTCTCTTCTTTACAATTATTACGTTAAAAGTATATTGTTGCAATGTGTTCCAAGAAATTAACATAAAACAAAGGAAATAAAGTGTATATAAAATATTAATTGCAATAGTCCAATATTCATTTTATTTTTCACATATTTATTATGTAAAAAACAATCAATAATAATTAATATTCTCCTAATTTATGTATCATCGTCACGTTTATGTATCACTTTGTATGTACATACAAAGCTACAATTTGTTCTTAACAAAATATAACAACTCCTTAAGACAACCTCTCCCTCCCCCCCCCCACCATCTCTTAGTTGTAGTTCATCTTAAATCTCTGGTCTCTCGTTATCTCTTTAACGTTTGAAGTTCTTACCGAAGCTGACCCAGTAAACGAGCAAATTCTCTGCAACGAACAAAGGAACCATCCTTGCCTTTTTCCTCTTTTCGCGTTATTAAAAGAGACGAAGATCCCTTTTGAGAGATATCCCTTCTACCCTCCCCCTCTCTCTCTCTCTCTCTCTCTCTCTTTCCCTTTCCATTCGATTCTAAGCTTGGCCTTTTCACTCGTTCATTCTTACTCGGTATCATCTTTTAACAGACGAGACACGAGTCGTTAACCAATGAGGTCGAACAAGATCTCAAGATCTTTGATCAAATTCTCTGTGAATGAACGTTTTATAATCGTTTAAACAGAACAAATATTGTTTTACATCAAACAACGCATTAATTGTATTATTAATAATAATTATAATGATTATTTGAAATATGATCTAATATTAATATAAACTATTTCTTTTGTTCTTTTTCATGTAACATCATCATACCATTGGAACGTACGAAAAATTCTGGACTGATGCTGAACACAACTCTGATTGATTGATTGAAACTCGCTGATGGGTAACATTGAATCTCATTGAAACCATTAATTATTATCTTGAAATTAAATGGACATGTGCACATTTATTAAAACATTATCTTCAATGGGATATCATTTTACAACATTTCAATTTTCCATCCCCTTCACCATTTTCCTTTTAACATACGAGAAACGTTATCGATTATGACAAAATACGTTGACACGATCCTATGACTACGTGACATTTATCTTCTCTCTCTCCTCTCTCTCCTCTCTCTCTCGGAATTCTGTGCAAAAATAAAAAATTCATTTTTTTTACCAATGGCAAAACACACTCTCGTCAATTTCGCATGTTCAAAACCAAAAACGGTTCGCGGTTCCGTATGCAAACTCAAACTCCGATCGTGCCGAACTGTCCCGAACGTTCTCCGCACTAAATCCCACAAATGACGTCTACTCGTGTCCAATCTCACCCACACATTCTCTCTTTCTCTCATACTCATACTGTTTCGTTGCATACCACCATCACACACCATCACCTCGGTGCATCCGATACGCGACCAATGTATCGCTTGCAAACGAAACCTACGGTGCTTTCGTGGCTAAATCCGTGTCATCGATACACCACCCTCACCCTATCCCATTCACCTCACCCCCAACCCGACACTCCGTACTCTCATACCCCCATCCATTCTTCTTTTACTCTCCCTCTCTTTCATTCTCTCTCTCTCTCACTCACTCATTCACTCACCCTACTATCTACCTACTCTTGTGTCTCGTGAACCAATCCCCGACTGATCCACTCGTTAATTACCCCGAATCCCCTTGAATCGATCGCCATTGTGGCTACGGCACTCTACGACTCGTCTATTGGTCTTCAATACTCTCTCTCTCTCTTACTTGTTCATTCTTTTCTATTCTTTGTCTATCCATCTATCTATCTATCTATCTATCTATCTCTCTTCATTATCTTCTACCACTTGATACATATACTTTTTTTGCTTTTCTCGACGGGTTACTTTCGGGGGGTGTGTTTCTTACTTTACTTTTGTTTTTTATTTTCTTACTATTTATCTTCATTGTATCTCTTATTCTTTTTACTTTGATTTTACGTTCCCATGTGATTTTATCTTTCCATTTATGTATCTCTTTCTATACTTTTTTACTTACCCTCAATTTCAATCCTTCTCAATTTTTTGTCTCACTGTATTTGCAATGGTCAATCATTTTTTTCGTTGACTTCAAACAAATGTGGTGTCTTCCATCGTTCCCCCTTTTTTTTTTCTGTTAATGTTATTGTAGCACTTTTGTCAAGCACCCTGAAGACCTATCAACGTGCATCCTGTGACGAGGAAACTATGACATTAAAATGTCCACCAGGTACAACGGTATCAGTCGCACTTGCACGTTATGGGAGAGTTGCTGGAAGTGGACCATTAAGATGTGGAATATCTTCCTCCGATCTTTCATCAAATTTTGTCATCGATCGTAATCAACAAAGCAACGATACGTGTTTGTTATCTACTTTACAGGTATGTCTCAACGTTGATTAGTACAAACAAAATAAACTTTCATTGCAAATAATTGATAAGGGAAAAACGTTTTGTTTATTTTCTTTTTTTTTTTTTTTGACTCGTGGAAGTACAACATTAATCATTTTTTTTTATTATTATTATTAATCTGTCTTCATTGTTTTATTATTATTGTTTTTTAATTTTTAAAGAAGAACGAGTTTCATGAAATTTCAGGTTATCATTGAAGATTCGTTTTTAGAAAATGAAACACGTATTTTGACGATGAATTTATTTTCAAGATTTTTTCCAATCAAGTCCAGTTTGATTATATGTAATTTTTGAAATTAGTATTGTTGAATTGTTTTCTGCTACGTGTTTGATTGTATTCCTCCATTGAATTCATATTTCTTTCCAAAACTCAAATTATTTTATCAAGGGTACATTTTTACAATATGAAAATTGAAAATTTGTTCATGTAATTTTTCCAAAGAAACTTTTGATTATCTTATCATTCGTTTTTATATGTTTATAACAAATTATTTCTTGTCATCAAAGTTCGAATAACAACTGAAGAACAAGTTGTTGCATTTTGGGAAGAAATATATAATATGTTGTTTCATTTTATTTTTTTATTTGTTTTTTCTTCTTCTTATTCAGCAAGCTGGATTGATTCGTTTAAAAATAATAATATTTCTCACTTTGTTTTCAATTTTTGTTATTACCCTTAAACAGTTAAATTTCTTTCCCCCTATTTCTTTTTCATCTTTTCTTTCTATTTTCCCCCTCAACGTTCTTTTAACGAAGTAGAAATCATAAAGTAACCTAAATGTTGTTAAAAATAAAACATTGAATAAAATTAAATTAGAAATAAATCACAATAAATTAGAATATCATTGAAGTAATGGTAATGCCAATAGTTAAATGTAAAGTCAAGAAAAACAAAACAAAAAGTTGATAGATAAATGATAGAGAAATATAGTGGATAAAGATAGAGAAAATAAACTAACTAGGGAAGTTTGTTCAAGCAGGTTAAACGAAGAAAAGCTTAGGTACCATTGGTAAAAAACGTGCTTCACATTGCCAATGTATTCGCGATCGAACGGATTTTCTCTTCGTATCCTCAACTCTCTCTCTCTCTCTCTCTCTCTCTCTCTTTCTCTCTTTCTCTTATACTAACTTGCTCATTGCATATCCTTTTCAAAACGAGATTGTCAGTTTTCCACGCTTGATGAAATACGAGAGAGACTATCTTCTTCTTCTTCTTTTATTTTTATTATTATTTTTATTTTTTTCAGGTCAGTTACCATTTTACCTATTTATTTGTTTCCTATTTTCTTTTCTTTTTAGTTTAGTTTGTTTTAATCTTCTGTCTTTGGATTACATTTTCTATCTTATTTTCTTTCATTTCTTTTCATTATACAACTGTACTGTCTTATCTCACATTAACGAAATCAATAAAAGATAAATCATGTGATTTGTTCTCAAATATGATTCGCAAATGAAATCATTTGACATTTGCAAAGAATAAATTCTAATAATAACATTATTGAATAAATAATCACATTTTCTCTTTCATCAATCTTATCCAATTTATCTAATATTCTTCTTCAATCTTATTTCTTATTTATTTAAAAAATAAAAAAACAAAACACTTTGCCAACACAGAGTTAAGTATCATTCTAACAGTGTTGAAAGTTTAAATTAGGGCTTGCAAAAAAAAATAGATGGATAATTAACTTTCCTCTCTTCAACCTTATTTATTTAAAAAAAAAAAAAAAAAATAACAAGTTAACCATTTCAAATGAAAATAAACAAAATCAAGAATCACATATAAGATGTGTGTGATCACTGGTGAAGATTAGAAAGCTTAAATGATTGACTGACAGATTAAGTATCGTTCCTTAACCCAAACGGGGACTGAGTTTGATGGGTGGGGATGGGTTGATAGAGAGGAAAGGGATGGACAAGTGACTCATTAGGCAACGAATTAACGGAACACGGTGTAGGTGGTGTGCAAGCGCGAGCAAGTTGTCCGTTCAGAATAGGGTAGATTGATCAGGAAAGGTAAAGGGGGTTGCAATGATGGTAGTGGTGGTGGTGGTGGTGGTGGTGGTAGTGGCCTAGTGGTACGTATCGTAACTACGTGTTAACCCCTTCGCCCCCCCCCCTAGACCCTCTCAGTAATACCGAAAATCGATTCCTCCTGTGGGACAGAAGTCTGTGAGAACACAGACTTGTGTGTGGGAAATATAGTGACGCTTGTGTTCTATCTATCTCAAGTTAAACCTGAGAATTTCAATGATTGGATCGTCATTGGGTTAGACAAAGATGGATTGATGGTCCAACTTAAACGAAACGATTACCTATAGTACCTGTATTGTCTGTGCTACTAAGTAATATCTCACCTTTCTCCTCATATCATCCTTTTATATTTTCTAATTTTCTACATTCTATTTTCTCATCTTATTATTATTCTTCTTCTTCTTCTTCTTTTTGATTTTTTTTTCTTTTTTTTTTTTTTACGTAATTAATATCAGTTAGGTATTTTTAGTATGGATAGAAAAATTAGATTAAAATTAATATGATGGGTTAACGAATTTCAAAATCTCCATTTTAAAGGAAAATTCATAAAACATATTTCCCAGTAATCCTTGTCAGGAATTATAATGAATGATATGAGAAAGATCAGATAATTATACATTTCTTATACGAATAAATATGTAAAAGAAAAAGGTAACAGTTTAAATAATTCAATAATGTAATATTTTATTAAAAGAAAATGAAATTAAAGTTGTAGATATGGATAATGGATATAGATAATGGTAAAATGGAGAAGGATGAGTTTTCACAAAACCGCAGATATGCGATCGGGTAAATTTAATTTTATCCTCGTTTTGCCTACTATCTATCTACTAGCAAACTAATACACTAGCAAGCTGTGCTATTCGTTCGTTCGTTCGTTCGTTCGTTCGATCGAACCTTCCACAAATTTCCAGTGAAGACAGAATTTCAGGAATCCGAAACAATCACCGTATGGATACCTGGTGCCATGATCGTGGTTTATGAGAGAGAGAGAGAGAGAGAGAACAAGTAATGTTGCCAACACTCCTTTCTAAAACTAGTAAATTCAATTTGATAGAAAATGAATTTCACTCACTTCACACTCTCTGTTTTTTTTTTTTTTTTTATTCTTTCTCATAGTTTAATGAATAAGTGTTACAACATGGAATATAAAATTCACGTTGTTAATTAAAAATATCGTTCAGTAATGATTGAACTATTCAAACTCGTTCTTCTCTTTCTTTTTTTCTTTATTTCTTTCTTTATTTCTCATATTTTGCAGAACTACTACTACTACTACACTACGATGTCCTGAATTTTTCTCTTCGTTAAAAAGTTTGACGATTTATTTTTCCTGCAATCGATCCTTTCTCTCTCAATCTTTCTAAAATATAATTCGATATTATATTAAATTATTTTTTGTTTCCAATTAAATTTTTCATTTCGTTGATAAGAGAGTTGAGAATAAACTTCTGAGTTTTCTTATCTTTCAAATGACCCATATTTTTTTTCTTTTTTTTTTTTTATAATATATACATGAGACTGATACATACAACGTGTGTGTGCAACGTAGAAAAATTTGTAAAGAGGTGTCTTTCAATGAAGATTCATAAGAAAAAAAAATATGTACTTCCACGTTATTTCTTCTTTTTTTTTTTTTTTTTCTTTCTTTTTATGAATATCTCCCTTCGCTCAGTACTTACAGTAATTATTTACTTTATGTAATACCTGTCTTACTATAAAATGAGCGGGTCATCTGAATGACGCATTAGTACTCACTGTTGCAGACTGTCGTCGAGATGTGTCGGAATAAGAGGCAGTGTAAATTCAACACGAGTCCAAAGACCTTCGAAGAGGATCCATGTCCTGGTCTTCCAAAGTACGTCGAGGTCGCTTACAAGTGCAGTCCTTGTAAGTTATCATTTTTAGTTAATATATACATCTAGATTAATTACATAAATATATATATAATATAAAATAAAATATAATAAAAAAAAGAAGATGAATTATAAGTATCTACTTTCAACTGCATATGCAATTGCATATTCAACTGCATATTCGATCAATATTCTTTTCTTTTCTCTTTTTTTTTTTATTACTTTATATTATGTGTAATTATTTAAATAAAAAAAAAATATCAATTGCATACATGTGGACGAGTTGAAAATATACATATACATATTTGTAACGTTATAAATATTATTTTTAAAGTTATTTTATAAGTTATATTTTAAGTTATTCAAATTAATTTGAATATTATATTATATTTTTAATATATTATGTTATGTATAATATTAAATTATAATGTCCACTTATAAATAATAATACTAATAATAATAATTATTATTATTATTATTTGTATAATTACGTGTGAATGTGAAATGAGTTCATATGAGATTGTATGAGATTATACGAGTTTGTAATTTCATTTAATTCATTTTTTTTGTGTTTCTTTTTTTTTTTTTTATTTGTTAATGATAATCGCATACATATTCAATGACCGAATGATACATTCATTTGTAACAATACTTGAATATATATAACCAAGTGTTTCTCAATAAGTGGCACGTGCGTTAGTTCGTTCATTCGTTCGTACGTACGTTCGTTCGTTCATTCGTCGAATGGATTTGCGGCCGACACGTGAGGTGTCGGCTGGCTTTGGCACGTAACGCGACACGTGTAATATGTAATCGTCACGTTGACGTATTACACTTGGACGAGCACATTACCCAGTGTGTTACACATATATACGTTTAGGTATGTGTTTATTTCGTGTATCGTTGAACCATCTCGTATTGTTTTTAACAAGAATTTCTGATATAAGTTTAGTACATTTTTTATTAGACAAGTATGTTCTATGTTTTTTAAGGATTAAATTAATTAAATGTTAGATTAAAAGATCGTAATTGGTTTAAAAAAGAAAAAAGACAAAAAATGTTTGCGCAAAACTTCTTGCACGGTGATGATCTTTTGTGAATGAGAGAAAGTACACGCGTTTAAAAATCCGGAAATGGGTGGTGTTTTGTAAGAAAAGGACGAAGAAAAGAAAATGAATGAGCGAGAGAAGGTTGGATAGAAAAAGAAAAAATAAGAAAAAAGACAAGATTTGAACCATGAGAGGAGTCAAAAAATCTAATAACATCTCCTTTACGAAGCCACCGACTCGAATATCCATCCCTTTTCATTATTCACCGGAATTCTACGGGAAATAGTCGAAAAAAAAAAGGGCCGGACGTTCTCAACAACGACTTCCTGAAAAGAATTCCATTTCTTCGTGTATATATAACAAGTAAACGTGTATCTGCACATGAATTTATTTGTGTATATGTGTATGAGTATATGAAAGAGAAGGAAAGAAAAGGATAACGCGTTCGTTCAATTGCTTTTTTGCTTTTTCATTTTATTTTTTTCTCTTCTCTCTCTCTCTCTCTCTTACTTTTTCTTTTATTTTTGGATCCTCTTTCACTCTTATTATATCCCATTTTTTTTCTTTTCTCAACATTTAGAATGTGTATACATGTTCATACGTATACCACCCTCCCCCCACATGTACATAGAAATATCATTAATAATTCGAAGTAGGGAAAATGGGTCGATCGAAATAGAAAAGAAAACGAAATATAGGAAAAGAGAGAAAGAGAGAGAGAGGGTTGATGGTAGGAAGGAAGGAAAGGGGTTATTTGTAAGGAAAGAAAAATATTTAAAAAAAAAAAAAAAGGAACTATGCATTTTCACGATAATAATCACCATTGATGATGAGTTTATCTATTCTTTTCTCTCCCAATTTTTTTTTTTTTTTAATTCTTTGTCTTTCTCTTTCTATTTCTCAAAACCCTTTTTTTTCCTCCCACCCACCCTGATCATCCCTCATTTTTTATTATTTTTTTTTATTATGATTTTGCTTTACCTTTCAGTCGAGAGAATTGTGCCAATTAAAAAATCCAACCCGTCTCAATTTCTATCGGTTCGATTATTAGGAAAGGTTCGGTTGGATTGCATTCTCTTTCTCTTTCTTTCCTTTATTTTTTTTTTCTCTCTCGTTTTCTCTCCCTCTCTCTCTCTCTCTCTCTCTCTTTCTCTCTCTCTCTTTCTCTGTCTCTTTCGTTGAGTAAGGTTGGTACGTTTTCCTTGTTCGAGAAATTTCACGAACCATTTAACATCGGTGCCTTTGCAAAAGTTCGTTCTTTACCTGCCCTTCGATAGCTTCCTCTTTATTCAGGCGTACGCTAATAACAAAAGGTAGAAGGAACAAAAAAATAAAAGAATGAGAGAGAAAGAAACACCGAGAGAATGAATATATATGTATATATAAAAAGGTATATAGAGAAAGAGTATTGCAAATATGAATGCATTTATTGTGTAAATGCATAGAATATATACATATGTATTTGTAAACACGATAAATAATTATGATGAATTTCATTAGTATTTGAACTGAATGTTTAATTAACACAAGCAGTATTTATTAATATCATTATTATTATTATTATTGAGAAATATAAGAAATTATTTGGAACAAAAAGAAATGATATTATCGATTATATTTGTAGATGCATATGTTATAAATAATTATTAATTTCAAATGTAAGAGAAATAGATAAATAGATTGAATAAGAAAGAGAGAAAGAGGTGAGAAATAAAAGAGGTATGTTTTTATAAATAATATAATAAATAAATAAATATATAATAAAATACATAATAAAATAAATATACAATATATTTGTAATACTATTCGATAACTTGGTACAAGTTTTATAGATATATAATACATAGAAAGATAATATTAACGATATACATGTATATATATACACGTATCACATATATATATATATATTGATACATTTTAGCAGTCTAGAACAAAAGCACACCTACTAGTACTACATGTAATATATTTGCGTCTTTCGCAACCCTACTCGCGTTGGTGGTGGCATGCGATTCTCAATTTTCTCGAAAATCTCGCCAACAAGGGATGAAGGTAGTAAGAAAGGGGAGGGTGAACAAGGGGTAACAACTACTAGACGACAATATCGGCTCTTCTCCACCTTAGATCGTCTTTACTACACAAACTTCGCGAGTATATAAGTAAGCGGTTACTATGTACGTATATGTACTTATATATACCTTGTATATATGCAAGTATGTAAGAGAGAGAGAGAGAGAGAGAGAGAAAGAAATAGACTTAACGTAAATTGTCGACTCAATAAAGTAAGACATAGAAACACTTTATCTATGGTATAAGTGTTGCTGAACTAACTTGACTTTTGTGATAATAAAAAGAAAAGAAAAATAGTAGTAAAAAGTGTGTGGTGTCTAACTCGGACCTAATTTAAGTAGTTTAGGTAAACCATAAAGAAAACTATTTATAGAAAGATTTAAAATAAAATTAATAAACATTATTTATTAAATTATATTAAATAATATAATTAAATAATTGTATTTATTTAATTATATTTAAATAAAATAATATAATATGGTGTACATTATATTTTTAATACATTTTCAAATAAGTAGTTTAGATAAATCATAAGGGAAACGATTTAAAGACACGTATAAAACAAAGAATAAAGAAACATAATTTATTATATTACAATAAATAATATAATAAAATAACTATATTAATTGCAATTTTTCAAGTTAAATATTTAATTTAAACTATAATAAATTAATTTAATAAAAATAAATTAACATAATATCGCATTACATTGTCAATATATTTTTAGATAGAAAAACATTTATAAATGTTTAGGATACGAATGAAATCTTGGTAAACCAAGTTAGTATAGTAAATTTATTATATAAAAAAAGAAAACTAAAGCAAAGAAAAAAAAAAGGGGAGGATGTATATTTTTTTATTTACTTTAAATATTTCTTTTCTGTTTTCAGACGAATTCAGGAGGAAGGTGGTTTGCGAAAACGACGTTGTTAATCTCACCTGTCACCCTGGACAGAGAGTGGCCATTTTACGTGCGTCCTTTGGTAAACCGGAGTACGAGTCCTTTCAGTGTCCGCAACCTCACGGACTGAAAAACGATAGTGAGTCCGCTCGATTAATGACCCTTTTGTTTAAAACAACCAAACGCTGGAAGAGGAAGGTGAAAGGGGAGTGTTATCGATCGAAAAACTTTCTCTCTCTCTCTCTCTGTCTCTTTTTTTGGCTTTGATATTGCAAAGAGGACTACGAGAGAGACTGAGAGAGAGAGAGAGAGAGAGAGAGAGAGAAAGAGAATGAGAGTGAGAGAGAGTATAAAAAGACGATTCGTTTGGGTGCGAGTCAAACGAAACGAAATTCATCGAATAGTTTTTTTCCGAATGCATTTTCAATCTTTTCTACTTGCATTTCTTCCTAGTTCTATATCGATTGATAGATCGATGGATTGATAACGATTTTTATTCGACTACGTTAGCATGTTGCTGTCAATTTTGTATTTTTTCTCTCTTGTTTAGCTTTTTTTTTGTTTTTTCCATTTTGGTTGCTTTGGTTTATTGAAAACACTGTGTCAATTTTTCTTCTTCTTTTTTTTTTTCTTTAGTTTTTTAATTTTATTTTTCAGTATTATTATATTACATTTATTAGATTTTTATTTTTTATTATTATATAATATTATTATAATTTAATATAAATTAATTTATTAATTTAATATTTATCATTTATATTTTAGTAATTTATTTTAAAATATAAATATTTAATAAATATATATATATATT
Source organism: Polistes dominula (assembly GCF_049000335.1). NCBI lineage: Eukaryota > Metazoa > Arthropoda > Insecta > Hymenoptera > Vespidae > Polistes > Polistes dominula. The sequence goes on along the minus strand of NW_028300939.1, from coordinate 869,337 downwards.
ATAAAAATATATAAACCAATAAATATAGAAACAAAATGTTGTTTCTATAGTGTGTACCTTTTGTAAGAGATTAACGTGGAGTTTAGGTTTATGTATTATTCGAGTAACGTTCGAACTCGAATTAGATTCGGTTCAACAGGTGTTGAGATTTTGAAATCTTTAGTACTCCTTACTGAAATTCCTTCTCCTTCTTCTTCTTCTTCTTCTTCTTCGTCTTCTTACTTCCTTTCAAAGATTGAAACAGAAGTTTATTTAATGTTTCAAATTCGACTAAAGTTCTTGTTAACAATCATTCATTGTTATTTTAACGATATCATTTTCTTCTCTATGTTATTTGACAGCTTGTACAGCGACTTATGCTACTGAGACTGTAATACAAATGTGCCATGGAAAACGACATTGTTCCATCGTGGCAAACAGCACTACGTTTAACGACCCATGCAGACCGGAAATCAAGACGTATTTCGAAGTCGTATATACTTGTGGTAAGTTATATATTATATACATATATATATATATATATATATATATATATATATATATATATATATATATATATATATATTATTATTGAATTAATATCACATTTTCACAAACTTTTAATAGTATTACTTTAATAATTTATTATTCAATGGATTTGTACTTTATTTCTTTATTTATTTCTTCAATGTATATTCTATAGAGTCATTTTTCAACAAAAAAATCCACCAAAAAATGTTGTTAATGTAAGAGGATAAAGAATATATTTTTCGAGATTCAAATTCAACGGGTATTACATTTTTCATCAAACGATGAACGAGTAAAAATTGATGTGGGGAATATAAAAAAAAAAAAAGAAAGAGAAAAAAAATAAAAAATGAAAATGAAAATGAAAAATGAAAAAGAGAATGATAGAGAGATAGGAGATAGATAAAACAAAAAACAAAAAGAAACAAAAAAAATAGATCTTCAATCCGATATCTAGAATATCCAATTTTAACGAATCACGTTTTGATGAACAAAAAAAAATCACATATATATATATATATATAAAACAGGATACGAATTAAATCAAATATTCATGGTAAATACTTCTATTTTAAAAAAGAGTCGTTCATTAAAGTGAATAAGTATTTTATATATATATACTTTACACACACATATGTACGCATAATATACGTACAAAAAAAGGGGGTGATGTATTTTCAATGCAACAATTTTAACATTTGTTAAAACATTTTTTTTTTTGGTTTTATTTTATCATAAAAGGTAAAATGATAGAATGAAAAAGAACAATAAAAAGGGGAAAAAAATAAGAGTAAAAGTAAAAGAAAGTAAGAGGATGAAAAAGGGTTGGAATAAAAAGGGACGATCGATGAGAGTAACTTGAAATAAAAAAAAAAAAAATAAGAAAAAAAGGGACTTTTGAAACAGTAACTGTAAAGTATAAGGTTCAAGTGTACTTTAAAGGATATGGTATGTATGTATATATATATTCGTTTCTGGGTTAGCTAATGAACAAAGGATTAGCAAGTGAACGGTTTTTGACCGTAGGTGAATAGTTTGAAATTCCTCCCTTAATGTCACCGATTGACCCTATTTCGAAAGCTTTAAAACAGGATTGGCGAATGACCGAACGAAACGAAACTGGTTCGAGCGTTGTTCGGCAAAAGGATGAACACCGAAAACGATGTGGGGGCTTTTCACTTTGGATTGCTCGTTTCTGTACTTAATGGTTGGTCAGAGTTTATTATCTGGGAAAAAGGTTTCTTTAGATAATTACCCATTATTTCTATCTTAGAATGGATACAGAAAAGAAAATAATAATAATAATAATAATGTATCTCATTCTCTTTCTCTTTTTTCTCATTATTTTTTATTTACTATATTTACTATAATTACAAAAGTTTTTTTTTTTTTTGAGAAAATAATTAAACTTTTTGATTTTACAAATGTATTTTGTATTCTTATGCAAATATAATAAATATAAATATAAATAAAATAATAATAACAATAATTAATATGTATTATAAAAATATATATCATAAAAATAATATAAAAAATAGAAAAAAATAAAAGAAATAAAAACCTATAAATAATTGTTTTTTTTTTCTACAATTTTTTCTAGATATTTTCAAAGTTGATTTATTTTAAAGCAAACAAAACTATAACTAAACCACACACAAAAAATTGAACTAAAAAATCATAAATTTTAATTAAAGTCTAGTTAAAGGTAAATTTAAAAAGAGAAAAAAAATAGAGAAAAAGAGAGAGAGAGAGAGAGAGAGAGAGAGAGAGGAATCTTTAATTACGACGATCATTAATGTACGAAATAATGAAAAGACCTCGGGGGTAAATAATTACTTCGTGATGTGGTTTATGATAAATATATATACATATAGATATATTTATCCTAGTTTAATAAATTTATATGCGAAAATGTTATTTTAATATTTAGTTGAAGATTTAAGTGAAAAAAAAAAAATGAAAAAAAACAACTTGAAATAACCTTAAAAGAAAGATGAAAAATGAAAGAAAGAAAGAAAGAAAGAAAGATTTTATTATGCACCCAGACGTATCGTCGTCATAGTCGTCGTCATAGTCGTCGTCATACTTGCTAACCACCCCCTATCCACCCCTGTCATCATCTTTTCGTCTTTTCTTTTCTCTTTTTAACCGGGTTAAGTAGAGTACTTTGCTTCTCCTATACTCGAGACATTTATAATGGCACTCGTGTTTTACTTCGTCAAAAGAGATAGTTGATCTTCGAGATGTACGGGAGTGATATAAAACGTTCAAATAAATTGTTATGACTTTTTAAAACACCATACAATAATTCGTCATTTGATTTATACATTTTCTTTTTTTTTCTTTTCTTTTCTTCTTCTTATTTATGATTTATTTTTTCTTTTTTATTGAAACAACGATTTTTCACAATTTCAACAGTCTCGTTTCGTTTTATCTTCTTCTTCTTATTTTTCTTATTTGTGTATTTGATTACTCGATTATTTTTCTAGAAAAAAAAAATCTACACAAAACAAGGCATAGGGGTTAAAAAAAAAGATAGAAAGAAGGGTATAAAAATGCGATCATGTGGTATTCTAATTTAGCAAAGAGTTATGTGTTAGAGTCATGGCGTTTCTGTTGCACGCAACTTTTTCTCTACCACTTCCTCCTCTTTCTCGTTTTTTCAACCTACCACCCTTCTCCTTCCCTCTCGTCTCCTCTCCTCATTTCTCTCTTTTTCTTTATCCTTGTCTTGTTAGGAAAAAATGAAATATGCGCATATGTTGCCAACGTTAGAAAGTATTATATATATACATATATATAAAACAAAAAAGAAAAAATATTCGAGGAATAATAAATACTGGCATTCACAAATCTGTCTCGTGAATTTTATTTTTTATATTTTTTCCTAATTTTTTTTTCTTAATGGTCATACCTTTTTTTTATTTTATACTTGATATTTTGTTTAAATAAAAACAAAAATTGTGACAAGAAAATTATTATTCTTTAAGATTTTGTAAGTTAGTTTACTGATCAGATACTTGAATGCTTGATTTGTACTACTGAAAATTTTCTTACCAGATAAATCTGTGACTTGTACTACTTAAAAATATCATCAGATAAATCTGTGACTTGTACTACTTAAAAATATCATCAGATAAATCTTTGACTTGTACTACTTGAATGTTAATTCTATTTGAAAGTAATAATTTCTTTTCATGTAAAAATTTAACAAAATGAAAAATATGTTTAAATATTATACAAGCATCTATTTAATTATTTATCCATGAAGTATAATATTAAAATATGAAATATTTTCTCAATTGAAATGAGTTCATTTCAAAACGTAATAATTTTTAATTAAAAAAGAGAGATAGAGAAACATTCGTAATAATTTGGAAATTCCAATAGAATTTAAATTATCAAACAATATCGGATAATCCAGAATAAGTTTATTAAATAATCCATAACCAATTGGTATGATTAAAAAAAATCTATGAAACATAAATTTTGAATCGTCTGCGTATTAAAACGAGAAAAAAAAGCTTTACGAAATGATCGTAGGTAATATGTGGTTTTAACCATGTGACACCCAGCAGGTAGGGTTGTCATTGACAAGAATGACATTTCGGCAACGTAGTAATAGGATGCACTCGGTCGTAGCATGAGTGTGTTTAACGAAGTATCGATACGCTCGAACAATTCAGTCCCCAATTGAGAGGTTCGGACATGAAACTCGAGTATCGCGTCAATCAACGCTACCTGGAAAATCAGCTGTCCACCGGTGGTGGGTACGAAGCTAATTAGTGTACAAAACATCGCTAACGTGTACGATAACGTTCAACCTCGTA